>NC_065511.1:8550305-8885439 GCF_006386435.1 Epinephelus moara
GGTTTAACATTATCTCCGTTATTAGAACCAAACGACAGCCGTTGCTGTTTCGGAGCTGAAGGACCAGCGTTCTAAAAGTAACGTAAGTAACTGATGTCTTGTTTGAAAATGTACTTCAGTATTTGATTACTCAAACAGCAAACTAACGCGTTAGGTTACTCGTTACTGCAAAAAGTAATCAAAGTATATACCCAACTCTGGTAACGAGTAATCAAAAAAGTTACTGTCTCCCCCGTTATAACGCCGTTACCGTTACTCACAATAAAATGCGCCGTTACTCGGCTTTACTTGAGTTCACTGAAGCAGCTTTCACCCAAGCAAGCTCCTTCTCAGCAGAGCTCTAAAGTTTTTTTTCTTTGGTGAGGGGGAAGGGAGGGAGAGACAACCGCATAAGTGATGATGATTGGCTTAGGGAGAGTAAAATTTCATCATAAACCAATCAGAGGCAGAGTAGGGCGGGTATTCACAAGCACACAAGCAGGGTTTTCATGTCCGCTTATTAGCTGCGACTGTGGGCTTGCTTCTTTGTAAAGTCGCTTACAAATATTGGTAGTCGCGGGTTGCGGTCTTTTGGGCTTGTTTCTTAAGTGGAGTTGCTTATTTGGGCTTGCTCTCAAACGTTGCCTTTCTCTATTTATCTGTCTAATAAGTTATTTAAATGCATGATAGTATGTCGGACTGCAGGATGTTTCCACAGCTCTGCCCCTCTCTTTCCTCGCATACACACAGGTCAGTCAATGAGACTTTTCACATTTGAAGTGAGCGATTAATGGAGGGTCTTACACACACACACACACACACACACACACACACACACACACAACAATGCAGTGTAGTGTAGATATTTACAATGTTTTCTAATTATTAAGTGTCATTTTCATTCATTTAACATATTCAGTGTTGAGTTTCATTACATACAGTTCCATTAAGGGGGTGTCCAAGCAATTTGACATATTTGAGCATTTTCTACAAAAGTAACACTATAGTTACTTTTCCAGGTAATTAGTTACTTCTATAGTGCAGTAACTCAGTTACTAAAGAGTAACGAGTAACTATAACAAATTACTTTTTTAAAGTAACGTTCCCAGCACTGTGCGTAATAGTGATAAACACATCATAACAGCTGTAATAATTTTACTGTGGAACTGCTTAGAGATGGATGTGAGCTCAACACATACCTGTTTCAACTCCTTTAGATGTTGTGAAGCATCATAGCGAATTCCTGCACTAGTGAGAGTAGGTGTTTCTGTGGTGAGCTGGAGAATGCAAGGAAGAGACGTATACTGTTAAGCACCTAAATGGTGCTTTGCCAAATTTAATTTGGCTTTGGGCCAACTAAAATTAGTCTAACTTGTCCATCTAGCACTTCTGACGCCATGATAGCTGTCCTGGCGGAACATGATCCTCAGGGGTTCTTGACCTAGTATCCACTGGTCAGTGAAGATGTAAAAATACATACTAACAACTAGCATGCTAACATGCTTACATGTCAGCATGGTTACCAAATGATCTTGCTCAAAAATGGGCTATTACCAATAAAGCTTGTGAGATCACTTTCTTTAGAGTTTACAATCAGCAGACATACAGTATTTAATCAATCAATCAATCAATCAATTTNAAAACAGGCTAGCAGAATTCACCAGAGCAGTACAGAGACGCTGTCACAGAAACACCGGAAATGACACAACTCGCTTACCGCAATACGTCAGCACGTTAATGTCACGTTAATGTCTGTGACTGCATTTAATAGTAGTTTTGATTTTGAATTAATAATAAAATCACTTATCCACTGTCATAGAACCCTGTGATTACTTCGCTTTGATCTCACACCACAAACGAACTGCACCAGAGTCCGCTTTGAAGCAGGCGGTTTTGGTTATTCTTGTGTGGTCTGCACCAGAATGAATGACAGTTTTATTATTGTCTCATGCATACAACTATACCCACATGGGGTTATAAGACACTATAAACTCATCTAAGTCACAACCACAGTTGACAGCTTTCACATGAGACCAAATGAACCAAACTGAGCGAGCAAACACACCAGAGTTTGTATGAACCAAACAAATTAGGTGTTTTGTGGTGTTTGTGTTGGACAGAGAGTATACAGTTGGTTTATCACATCTTTTTGCTGAAAACAGCTGCAGTGAAAGTGAGAGTGAACCAAAACAGCAGAAATGCAGGCTGCAAAACCCAAACAATGAGCTGAGAGGAACTGCAGAGTTGGGATCTACTTCACTGTGGGTTTGGCACTATGAAGGACACCTTACAGACTACCCATTCATTGTGAATATCAAAATATTTAAAACATTGAAAAGTGCAGCTTTAATTTATGAATGATTCCTCTGGCGTCATCACTGCTGGGATCAATAATAATCTGGCTCCTTTCCTCCTTGTCCTGAGATGTCATCTTCTGTTTGCATGCTCAGGGATATTCTGGGCTTTACCTGGAACTGAATCAAACTTCACATTTAATGTGTTTAACGCTTGACTTCTTTGGGACCCTCATCACACAGGGTGCCTTTGAAGGAAGCTCAGGAGTGCT
Source organism: Epinephelus moara (assembly GCF_006386435.1). Taxonomy (NCBI): domain Eukaryota; kingdom Metazoa; phylum Chordata; class Actinopteri; order Perciformes; family Serranidae; genus Epinephelus; species Epinephelus moara. The sequence continues at coordinate 8,552,851 of NC_065511.1, forward strand.
GTGCATGTTTTCCCAGTGAGGTCTGATTGCGTGTGTGGACAGAAACCAGACAAGACTGCAGTGGCGTAACCACAATGTGTGTGTATGTATGTGTATTGGTGCTCATTTGGGGTGTGTGTGTGTGTGTGTGTGTGTGTGTGCGTGCGTGCGTGCGTGCGTGAGTGCGCGCGTGCGCACGCATGAATGAGCGAATCGGTGAACGAATGCGGCTTTGTGTGTGGCAAATGTCATGTGAGAGTAGGGAGAAATTAACTCTGACCAGAATTATAGTGTATTACTCAATCTAGAAGTGCTGCTGACACAACCCTCTAATTACTCTGACTAAATGAGTCTCAGGGCGGAAGCCTGAATTAAAAAAACTGGCATGTACTACTTTACTAAACCTCTGCACAGTGCCATCTCCATGTCACCACTTAAAAGTGTTGCTGGTTACATGGTGGTTGTCTTGCAAAATTCCAAAAACACAAGTAGAAAAGAGTGAAACAACATAGAAGCAACACAGTGTAGGAGTGTGCGGAGGTCAGTGTTGTAAGTCAAAGAAAGCCAATGAATGAATCAGGGCTAGGAGGCAGAAGTCAGAAACTGCAGTCAAAACAATCTGCACACGCTAGAAACAATCAAAGCCATGACGACGAGAAAACATACCCTACATGTACTTTTTTCTCATTGTAGAAAAAGGTTTTTGTCGACACACACTGCAACCAAGTGTACTCCACTCATCCATGGATGCACCAAAAGAGCTGAATACGGGTCTGGTGTGGGACTCATTTTCAGCTTAGGAGTTTAACACCTCAGATCAGCTCTCTATACAGTGCTTAATTTGTACAATTAGAAGTAGGGGAACACTCTGGGCCTCTGAGAGAGCAGTTAACATTTTTTTAAGCGGCACCCGAGCCGCCTCACTGCGCAACTCCGAATGGAATGGTTGTGACATCTAGTGTTGTCACGGTACAAAAATTGGGACCCACGGTACGATACCAGTGAAAGTATCACGGTTCTGAGTAGTATCAGGATACCACAGCAAAAATGAGGCAGATGTGCCTTTTGTCATTTATAAAAAGATAAATCACTTTTCTATAATACATCAATGATATTTCAATGGAATAAATTACTTATTGACTTATTCATACTTCAAAAACAGCATCAATAAGTGATTAACATAGGGGGGATTGAAATAAAATAAATAAATAAATAAAAATCAACCAGCCACCCTCCTCCCCTGACAAGTAAAGAACAGTCCCTAAAGTGCGCTGAGGTTTGTGGACCGTTACCTGACACAAAGTAAGAAATGTGAACGGCTTGTTTCTCCTCTGACACGCCACATAAATGTGTGCCGCCACGGCTCGGTTGTCCAGGTACTACTGGGCAGTCATGACGCCAACGAAAGAGGAAATTAGGCTACTGGACCTGGAGTCGGACTTCTCTGTCGCCGGTAAGCCGTTGCGCCGCGGAGCCGCCGTAAGCTAGTCGCAAATGCGAGAAAAATGCTCACAAGTAGAGCTCTGTGGAAAACAAATCACTACAGCAGCATATTGAGTGCCAGGTGCGATTGGACTTTGAACTTATTCCACAGTAGTGGTACGTGAGGCACCGTGGTACTACGGTACTCCACCCTACAACACTAGTGACATCAGCCAATACTGTATGTAGTTTTTAGATGTGAAAAGTTCTAGACCCATGCAAATTAGTTCCGGAACGCACCAGGGCATTTTCTGAAAAGATCCTGGTATGCGTTCCAGTACGTTCCGGCTCAAATTAAACACTGTTCACAACCTATTATACTGAATATATATAATTATAGCTTTACTATGTAAGACCACTAACCTTGTATTATTCTAAAACATCATTTCTGACTCAGTACAAGTAAGTATGGCATCAAAACCTTAGCTTAGTTTATTTTCTCAACTATAAGAACATTGTAAAATTGTACACATAAACATACACTCACCTTGCTAGTACCAAGTTGGACCAATTTTCCCTTCGGAACTGCCTTAATTCTTTGTGGCATAGATTCAACAGGGTGCTGAAAACATCCCTCAGAGATTTTGGTCCATATTGACATGATAGCATCACGCAGTTGCTGCGGATTTGTCGGCTGCACATCCATGATGCGAATGTCCCGTTCCATCACATCCCAAAGGTGCTCTATTGGATTGAGATCTGGTGATTGTGGAGGCCAGTGGAGTACAGTGACCTCTTTGTCATGTTCAAGAAACCAATTTGAAATGATTTGAGTTTTGTGACATGATGCATTATCCTGCTGGAAGTAGCCATCAGAAGATGGGTACACTGTGGTCATACAGGGATGGACACAGTCAGTAACAATACTCAGGTAGACTGTGGCATTTATAGGATGCTCAGGTTGTGTGCTAAAGTGTACCAAGAAATGATCCCCCACACCATTAGACCACCACCACCAGCCTGAACTGTTGATACAAGGCAGGATGGATCCATGCTTTCATGTTGTGTACACCAAATTCTGACCTGTGTCACCACCCTGTGTGGTCTTCTGCTGCTGTAGCAAGTGGTTATTTGAGTTACTGTTGCCTTTCTATCATCTTGAACCAGTCTGGCCATTCTCCTCTGACCTCTGGCATCAACAGGGCACTTTGGCCCAGAGAACTGCCGCTCACTGGATATTTTCTCTTTTTCAGACCATCCTCTGTAAACCCTAGAGATGAGAAAAGCTCAGTAGATCAGCAGTTTCTGAAATACTCAGACCAGCCCGTCTGGCACCAACAACCATGCCATGTTCAAAGTCACTTAAATCACCTATCCTCTCCATTGTGATGCTCAGTTTGAACTTCAGCAGGTCGTACTGATCATGTCTACATGCCTAAATGCATTGAGTTGCTGCCATGTGATTGGCTGGTTAGCTATTTGTGTTAGCAAGCAGTTGAACAGGTGTACCTAATAAAGTGGCCAGTGAGTGCATACACACTATTTTATGATGGAGATATCTCAATCTATATAAAGGTAAACAAAAATTCAGGTGCAAGGTAAAAAATCAAAATATTTGCTTTTTAATGTTCTGCTCAACTGTCAGCACATTTTGAGTCACTATATCGTAATGAAAAATGTGTTGAACTTAACTCAACCTGATTGAGCTATCTCTACCATTTGGTTTAGGAATGTTATGCTAAAAAAACACTAGATGTCGCTGTGTCTTTAAATAGTATGGTTTTTCAGTTCACCCCCTACAGGAAGTTGGTAGCAAATAATTCACTCCAGACATGAGGACTTTGTTATAGGATTTGCAAAGGTAGGCATATTTTTTCAACATGCTATAGTTTCAGAGGTCTCACTGAACAAATGTATGTAACTTTATAAAAAATAAAAAATTTAATAAGGGTCCAACAATTTTTAAAAGACATGCTCTTCCAACTGTTAGATTTATCCTTTTATGGTAAAGGTAGTCAAGCTAAGCTAATGTAATTAAAATTGACTATTCACTGCAATGTAAAATAAGACTATTGATCATTTATTTTTGTTGAATGATACATTTAATATTATCAAATAATGTATGCTAAAATAATTTCCTAAGAATCTTTTTTTTTACTGTCTAAAGCCATGCTCAACCAAACGGTTGTCCGTCTATGGTAAAGGTAGTGATGTAAAGACAATACATTTACATTTTTTTATAAAATAGAAAAAGGATGAATATTCACTGATGTGAATACCATAATAATAATTTTCAGTGTTATTCCATATTATATTTGATTAAAAAATGCATTAGTATGATTTTTCTCTATTCCTGAAATATTGTCAAAGTACTATAATGGTTAATATCAACAATACACATGTGGAAATAATACTAACACTGGTAGTACTACCAACTGCATGGTAACAGACACCAGATATTATGAGAGACATGTCCCTACCACAATTCTACATCTTTGTACCTTATATTTCTCTTAATTCTTACCTGCCCTCACGGCCCAACAACTAGCTCGCCAACCAGAAACCTTTCCATTTCTCCTAGTTAGTCACTTTGTCTTTGGTTCGATACACAGTGAGTCAGCTTTGCTGGCCTGTTGCCAACTCAGTGATTTCCTAGATTTAGCAACAACATGTTTTGACAATGCCTAGCATAAAAACCTAGCAATTTTTGGGCAGACCTTAACTCTACTTCCTTGCCCAATACATTCTCATTCCCAGTTCGTCAAATACCAACACTTTGTCACACCCATTCTGCGTCTCATACCAACACACCTGGCATCCTTTAGCATCTATATGTGACGCACAACTGTGTCCTGAGTGAAACATGTGGTTAAAGTTAACTATAGTGGTTAGGTTGAGGAGACAAAAGTACTTGATTAGGTATACATAAAACATCATGTTTTGGTGTGAAATAAGTATGTAACGTGAATACTTGACGTGAGTGATATAAGTACGTCATATAGAAAGTTACATTACGCAACCTTAAAAAAACCCACTGACTTTGGGTTTCACACAGGACATGACATGCCGTCTCCTGGGTTAAAATCTGTTTGTTTGACTTACCCACCACCCCTTCCTCCCACCCTACATGGAGTTTCTTGCTATGTCAGTTGCTCTTAGCGTCAAATGTTGCTGTCGATGGGTTTACACTAGAGTTAGTTTGGAGCCTGGCGGCCTCATAAAGACACCAAAGGCTGCCTTTGGCATCGGTATCACACACCGTGAAGGCATGACAAAGTGTCAGTATATAATGACCTGGGAATGAGAACAGGCTTCCTTTGAAGAGAGTCGCCAATATTCTCAGTGAGCAGATGTTAAGTTGAAGACTTCCAGCACCACCTATTTCATGAGGACATGATGAACTTTGCTGTGAACAGTCCTCAAAACATTCCTAGCCGCACTTTGAGAACAACAGATAAAAGAATCACACTAAAGCTGTAATCTGCTCTTTTTACATGTCCGAATCCAGCTAAAGGTAAACACAGACATTCATTTCTCCTTTCCGTTATGTTGTCGGATAATTATGCTAACAATCCGAGCCTATCTGTGTGAAACAAATGCACTTTTAGTGGACGTATTTTGACGTTGTTTGACGCTGTCTGAGTGCCCTATTATTTAATATAGCGCGCGTTCACAGGCTGCAGGCAGGTCAGCCCTAGCTTCATACTGGAGCAATGTCAAATACTGAACATCCTATCCCTCATTTAGACAAAAGTAGATCGGAAAATAGGGCCTAGGTTGAAAAAAACATTAGTTCCCCTTTTAAAGGCAAGCAACTCTGTCCCCCCAGAGTAATTCCCACATTGATCCTGCATTGAACAGTGTTAAAGAGGCTACTAAAAGCTAAATAAAATTACTTCAGCCAGATCCACTGGAGCATAAATGTTGTTGCCGATATTTAACTTTTTCAGGGGCTTATACATTAATTGCAATTTTTAAGCACAGCATTACTGATACATTGTTATGCACAGATTTATACTATTTATGCCACTCATGTGTTTACACAGCCAACATCTATTGCTCTCCAAACCAAGCATACACCCACACATTAAGTACACACAGGCATATTATAATCGTTGAAGACAGTGAGATGGCAGGGCTGCATTCTTCCAGCCCCGCTGAGCCTCGCCAAGCAGAGTATCAGAGAAATGTCTTAGATCACTGTACTCTGACATGTTTGGCTGACCTGATAGGAATTCACTGATAAGAAAGGAAAGATACAGCACACAGCGAGAACCAAGCCATGGGCGTGAGAAAACACAGAGTGTCAGGTTAAGCAAAAACTACACAAACATGCAGCTTGCGTTACAGCCTTTCTATCTCACACGTTTATGTGATGCTCATGTGCTTTCACATACATGATAATATTTCTCACTGCGCACAGATTTTCCTAATGACTACCTGTGTCAGATAAGACCAAATGGCAGTCAGAGGATGCTGAATGATTGAGTGTGAGCATATGTATGTACGCGCACAGTGCGTGTGTTGGTGAGGATGTGGAAAGCAGAGCAGCGTTGAGAGCGTTGACGGGATCTGTCAACACAGCTCGTCACTGACAGGGAGACAGAGAAACCTGCCCAGTGAGACATGGCTCCTCGGTGTCTCCTCAAATGGAATTCCTGGGAATTCCAGCCAGCTCAGATTGTTATCAGATCCGAAGACACCCTGCCACTCAGCCAAATTATTTTGTTCTGACTGAGCAAAATACACTGTGTAGCCTACTGGAGATTAGTTAATGAGTTACAAATTATACAGTGTGGGTTTTTAAGTCCTAATGAGACAGTTTCTTTTCCTTTTAATTGTTCAACAGTATTATCATATTTACCACAGGAAGTGTGGTGGTCTACGCTTGACAAATAAAGGACTGTCAGCTGGTGCAATCTTCAAATATCTGCAACACTGAGGAGACATTTTAACCACAATAACAAAGTCTTCAGTGTTGTAAGAAAAATCTTATCCAGGAGATTTACTGACCTGGTCATCTGGATCTGAATTGTGTATTGTTACTAAACATGCATGAGCAGTTCACAATGACCACCAGGATAGAACATGAGGAACTGATCTGGCATACCAGAGTAACTGCAGGCCAGCTCTCAGTAGACCTCTGTATGGACCGGATCTTTTTCAGAACCTCTGTTGTCAAAGTGGACGCTGTTGTTCTGATCTAAGAGCTGTCAAAGGATAAAGTCTGGTGATATACTATATTTTTCGTATTGTCAACAAATCCCATGAAAAGACTACCACCATAATATTAATGATTATTTTTTTTACAAGTATTGCGTGTATGTCAAAGCCTGATTTATTTTCTTCCTCTGTGAGACAGAGCTCCATTGTTGTCCAAAAACTATTAAAAACACATCAGTGTGTCACACTGTTGCACTGGGTGACATGTTTCTTCATTACCATGAACATACACACTGTAGTTCATTTTGACTCAGTCCCACATACACCATTCTGCTGCCCCAAATACTCACTAGAGTAAATGTGGATTAACATTAATCCACTGGAAATAGCTCTCCCAAATGCACTGTTTCCTCCTGTTTTAGTAACATTTGCTAGAAACTACAGTGGCCAACTGTTTTAGGATTTTCTATAAATCAATCAACCAATCAAGGTGCGTAGTTTTTTCAAATGAAGCTATTTATGATTTTTTTTTTTTTTTTTTTTTTTTTAAGATTTATGTCCTTAATAGGAACCAATAAGCTTGGGGCTGAGAACCACAGAAAGTACTGAGAGACAGACTGATGCACTGTTAGTGTTGTCCTTTTGCATTTCCTTTGTTGATGGTGATAGAAAGGCAACAGTAACTCAACTAACCACTCATTATAACCATGGTATGCAGAAGACCATCTCTGAACAAACAACACATTGAACCTTGAAGCAGATGGAGCAGCAGAAGACCACACCAGGTGCCACTCCTGTCAGCTAAGAAAAGGAAACTGAGGCTACAATTCACATGGGCTCACTAAAATTGGACAGCAGACGACTGGAAGAACTTTGCCTGGTCTGCCGAGTCTTGATATCTGCTGCTACATTCAGATGGTAGGGTCAGAATTTGGCGTAAACAACATGAAAGCATGGATCCATCCTGCTTCGTATCAACAGTTCAGGCTGGTGGTGGTGGTGTAATGGTGTGGGGGATATTTTCTTGGCACACTTTGGGCCCCTTAGTACCAACTGTTTTATTGTTTAAATGTCACAGCCTACCTGAGTGTTGTTGCTGACCGTGTCCATCCCTTTATGACCACAGTGTACATATCTTCTGATGGCTACTTTCAGCAGGATAATGAATGCACCATGTCACAAAGCTCAAATCATCTCAAACTGGTTTCTTGAACATGACAATGAGTTCACTGTACTCCAATGGCCTCCACAGTCACCAGATCTCAGTCCAATAGAGCACCTTTGGGATGTGATGAAACGGGAGATTCCCATCATTGCTGTGCAGCCAACACATCTGCCACAACTGTGTGTTTCGATCAGGTAGGCTAGAAGTTTACACAACATTGCTTTATAGATAAAAATATACCAGTGCTGTTGTCTGCAAGTGGTGAATGATGTTCAACCCACCAAATCATAAAGAATGCAGAAACGAGTGAGGAACTCTGCACTAATAAAGCATGGTACATGGTATACTGAATCAAGACCATATAAAATGTAAGAGGTTGCATGCATATACAATATGTCAATGTAATCAATCATAGACAGAAAAGTAGCTTTCACAAGTTATCTCCTAGCACCCAAAGTAAAACAAGATTTATTTTTAAAATAAAGGCCAGTCTTCACTTTAAGCGTCCTAACTAGAGTAGCAATATGTAATTTCAATGAAAACTTGTCATCTATGCGTATACCCAAGTACTTGTATGAGGACACTTTCTGAACGGATTTACCGTCAGAATTTAAGATTCAGTTAAATTACATTCCCAAACTTAGTTACCAACTTCAGCTATCAGATATTGGCAGTGATTCAGATGTTTAAAACCAGGTTTTGTTCATAGTTTTCCAAGACGATGTTTTTGTTGATCAGTTGTGACATATTACCTCGCTACTGTCAGCATAACTGTAATTACCATCCGTGACAATGTTGCAAAAGCCAATATTATTTTCACCTTGTGAGTCAGTGCATGTGTGCCTACATGGCAAAATTTGATCCTGGTGATACCTATTGCAGTGGTAACTACCACAGAAGTGGTTTTTAGTATTTTGCCAGGTTTCCGTCAGTCTGTCGTGAAAAGATTTTGTCAGTGCGATAGTGTCACAGCTGTGCAAGATGCAATCATGACACTTTACAGGTGTCGTTGAGATTGAAATGAAGGTCAAGTTTGAGGATGGGCGTTGTCTGACCATGGGGACCTGAAGTAGGAAGGGGGCCATTGGCCCCCCACTTTACATCCCGGCCGACATTTCGTTTCAAGTCACAAATCGCTGTATTGCGGCTGGAGTGATCCCATTGCAGGATGGTCTCTAGTTACACAATGTCATCAGTCATGAATTAAAAATGATTTTGGCAGTCAGTACTTACCCATGAAAACAATGTAACACTGAAAACCTTCACATCTGACTGTCATTATAAAACTCCAGCCTTTAACAGTCTAAAAAGAGAGCATTGTTCATACCTGTGTTCTTTGGCACTTTATGAAACCAATGTGCTGAAGCCCTTTGATATTTACAGCCAAGCCCGTCACCACCAACTCTTCCTCACAGATACCAACTCATAAATATACACCACCAGTTAGGCTGTGTAGAATAAGTAAATACCATTTCAACTCTTTATGCTTATCTAAGTACATTTTTTTCTCTTGTATGAATCTAAAAAATGGTCATGACCAGCCATGACAATGTAGCAATGGCTGGTATTGTTTTCACCTTGTGAGACTGTGTGTGTCATCATGGCAAAATGTGGCCACGGTGACAGCTATAGAGTGCTCCAGGGATGAAGTTTTTTAGTACTTGACAAAGAGCCTGTGGGGTTTTTCCACTGGATTTTGGATTATTGCAGAAAATAAGCACTGAGGCAAAAAAAAAGTTAATGACACTTGCATGTTTTGTTCAGCAAGATAATCTTCATAAATGAACACCACTTATGAACTTATTATAACTAAGATTCAGGAACAAGTCCATGCTCCTGTCTCCCACTAACTCAGTTCACCCGCACTTCACTAATTCTACCACCTGTGCCTTATCAATTCTTTCATCCCCCTCCTCAACCTCCATCCCCATCATCCCATCATACACTGACCAACCTTCAGGTTCCATTCATCCCCTGGCAAACAACCCCCTTTTATCCCTCCCCTTGACCCCCATCATCTCATCAACGTCGACTCTATCGCCTTCATCCCTGATCCTCCAGTCAACCAATAAAACTACTTTTATACCGTACATACGATGTGGTCTTTGTTGTTGAATTATGATTTTTGAAGCCTAAATGCAAACCCCAGAAGTAAAGAGCAAGTCCTTAATTCTTGCATCTAACCAAAACCCCATTCAAATACCCACTGACTTGGAGACGAGAGAAGTGGGAGTCCTGAAGTGCTAACTCATTACTGGGTTTTAGGACTCATTGTTAGAGCACGCTATTGTAGCTAGAATTAACACAGAAGGGCTTTCTTATATTTTTGTATTCTAAGGTGTTTATATGTCTTTCTGTCAGTCACAATACTTTACAGGTGTCTAGTTGATAGTAGTGAAAATGAAGGCAGAGTTCAAAGTTGGGTGTGGTTTGACCAAGGGGTAGAAAGTAGGAGACACACACACACACACACACACACACACACACACACACACTTGACGCTCCTGGCCCACATTTGTTTTAAGTCGCAGATTGCTGTATGACTTATGATGTGATCCCATTGCACCCCATCGAGTTTATACTTTTACTTTACTGTTGGTGCTCTTCCAGTGGAGAGAATGCAGTGCAGTGCCATATAGGCTGCCCTACATGCTAGAAGACTTCCTGCCCACTGGTACCCCACCATGTGCAGCTGGTGCCCCTTTTATTTCACCTCTGCCCCTCAGACAGCCTGACTCAGCCACTCTCCATTGCAACACAAAGAAAAGACATCGGCATTAGTAAACAATCAATTCCCAATAAAGTTGACTTTTCTGTAGTGTTATGTGTATAAAGCATATGTTCATATACATAGATGGAGTATGTGTGTATGTGCACGTGTGTTCTCTTGGTTCCAACTAATGATGCCAAAACAATCAATCACTGTTGGAGGCTTCAGCTTCTAATCTATAATTCATAGGCATCTCCACAACATTCTGACATGTGTGCAGATTTTTGAGTTGTGCACATGTTGCTGTGGTAGCACACGCTTTCCAGTCTAACTGATCAGTCAACAGATCAGAGGATGGAAAACAATGCTTGTTTGAGCTACAGTAACCCTTCTCTGAAAAAGGTGATTGGATAATACCTTGCACATTATTTGAAATGTTTGAAAATAACACTCCCCTGTCTAACAAACACATGATGATAATGATGAACATGATAATTGATCCATGGTCATTTTATACCCATGATCTCCCACAAAAGTGCATGTACACTGTTATTGCACAAATCAAGCCTCATTACATCCTCCATTTGTTCCAATTAAATATCCTTTGATCTTTAAGCAGCCGAATGTGAGTTTACCTGTAATGGATTACATTTTGGAAATCTGACCACATGATGCAACAATTGAAAAATTGTTTAAGGATGTGATTTGTGTACACTCCAAGATTTTTATCGAGGCCTCCTTTGATCAAACTGGCCGACAAAAGGAAACATTTACTCCTTTGCACCGAGTCCAAACATTTCTTCATCCTCCCAGGCCCAGCTGCATATGTAAAGACAATGCTGAATTACTGATCCAGCCTTCCTGTCTATCTGGCCGCAGATCTATTAGTTCAGCTGCTAGGTTGACTTGGATGGATGACTTGCTGGCTTCTCTCTCCACCCTTGTGCCTTTCTCATTCAGTATGGACATATGCATCAGGACATCTGGAAGCAGCTCCAGAGCTTACAAGCCAGGGCTATAATAGACACCTGACCTCAACGTTGGACAGGAAGGATGTGTCCAATAAAGGCATAATTGTGCCTAGGAGATGAGAAAGTGTATATATGTCAGGGGATTATATGCAGTGAGCATACATTTAAACCCTAAAACATTATAGGAGTCAATCTTGGCTGTCACTCAGCCTTAACCTTGAGGTACATTTGCATAGGCCATTTTCTGTCAGAGACACTTTCGACTAATGTGGCATTAATAGTCAGAGTTAAGAGGAAAGGTGACAGAATATCTCCAGAATAAAATTCTAAAATCCCACCAAAGCCTTAGAGACAGCAACATTCATTACCGACGAGTCAGAATACTAAAGTTCTTGATGCAACTATTGACTAGGCTTGGACAGTATCACGGCATTACAGAATACCAGGGTATTTAGAAATCCAGACAATATGATTTTCAATACCATCAAAAATATAGGCAGCTGACCTAGGAAACATAGCGATGGGGATAACGTTACAGGACTGTAAACAGCCAGCCGGCAGCTGCAGAGAGAGACCACTAAAAAAACCCAGCATATTTTCACATCTTACTCAGTGAGTTAAGGATTTATTTTGACCAAACCAGAGTTGTCAAATATTGGAACAATGGACTGACTAACTAGACAACTAACAAGGCTAACTAAGACGATTCTGGAGGGTCATATTTTGTTTCTGTCAAATTTAAAGGAACTGTGTTTCATGATGTCTCCAGTGAAAGAACCTGGAATTCACAGGGGTATGGTTGTATTTCTCTGATAAATGAGGAAAATAGGTGTAAGAACATCACCCATCTTGATATTTTGTTTGTTTTATTGTGTATTATGTATATTAGACTGAAAAAAGAGAGCTTGAAAACAAAGAAATCCAGCCAGTTGAGGGGTGGGGGTTAGCACCACTCACATACACTGTCATTTATTGTATTTCAGGAAGGTATGAAAAAAATTAGATACATACTGCCAAAGCCTACTATCAACATACTGATTACTTTGCTATTCTTAGAACCTTACCAGTAGTAAGGCTAAAAATATATGTTTATCCTGAGATAGTGCTGGAGGAAAGATCTTGTGGTTAGTATAATCAAAAGGTTAATTCTCTTGGGAGCATGACTCAGAAGCCAAATGTCTGTTAACTTGCCAATGAGATTAGTATAAGATGAGATACAGTCTCTTATGTGCAAATTACAGTTCAGTTGCATGAGTATAAAGTTGTCAACTTGCACTAGAGAAAGGGAAAAAATGTAAAGGGGTCATCCTCTGGGGAGTATATATGCATAATAATTCAGCATTATGCTTATTAGCTTTTGCTATTTCCTACTGAAACTTGGAGAAAACCTTGGTCTAATGGATTGGTTAGAGGGAAAGGACAAAACCACCACGATTCATCCTCATGGCACCATGATCCATAGAAGACTTTATGGAACCTATCAGCCAAAGTGTGTGATGGTGTCACTTGACAAAAGGTTAGGGTGGTTGCCAAATAATTATGAAACATCCACTAGGGTAATATCTTTCTTTGGACCAACATGCACATCAGTATATTTCGGTGGTGTTCAGACTAAATGTAAAGCAAACAATAGAGGCGATGTATTTGCATATTAAGTCAGAGCAGATGTTATTAGACGTTACACAAACAAAACACAGGGTGTGAGCAACAGATTACCAAATAAAGATCAACAACATGACAGCTTCCCACAAGCAATAACATCTCGATCATTTGGAAAGTCTTGAAGAGCCACATGACTAAATAATTTTATCCCCATTCAGGTTAGTCGAGGGCTAAATCAGAGGTAGCCGGCTTGGCGGGCAGAAGTCTCCAGTGCTCTATGGGCCAAATAATGTGAAAGCAGTGCTGATCATCTGGGTAATTTTATATGTGGCAACATTTTCGCGTTTTTGGCTTCATATGCCATTTAGGAACCTTTATAGCAATGAACTGCGCCTCACCTTGAATGCTGTATCCAGTTCTCTTCATACCCCTATGGTCCATATCTTTGAATTAGCCCATTCCACTGACTTGACTGATTTCTCTGGTAACATGACATGAAACAGCAGTTTCTTGGTTTACTATCTATCAGTCAAATAATAATCACTCAAGCAATATGAGGGGGCAAACGATAAGCCAATCAGAGGCACGGGAGGGAGGGACAGCATTGTCAAGCTGTTGTCAAGCAGTGTGCCAGAATCAGTGAGGAGCAATAACAACAATGGTGAGCAACATAGACAAGATAGAAGCTGCTATCAAAGCTGATCTAAATCAACATCTCTTCTCAATATCGCCCAACACTGAAGTTTGTTTTAGTTAGCGCTGCTCCACTCTTAAAACCCTAGCAAAACCAGTACTTCAGCATAGCTAGCATCAGTTTTGACTTAAAATGACATTAGATTCAGGCGGATTCATTGGTCTCTAGCAGAGATGGGGACTCGAGTCATTGTGACTTGGACTCGAGTCGACTCAAGTCACTGTTTTGATGACTTGTGACTTCACTTGACAAAAAATAGAAAACTTGAGACTTGACTCGGACTTGGAAGTTAAAGACTCGGGACTTGACTTGACTTGAGACACGATGACTTGAATGACTTGAGTGTTATTCACATCATATTTTCAGTTTGAATATAAAATTAATAAATTAATTTAAAAAATAATGTTGATTACCCGGTAGGAGCGCAGGCTGAGAATGGCGTTGTCATGACTGGATCACTGGATCGGTTTGGTGGAACTTGTTTTTTAATTTATTTGCTAACATTAATGAAGGTTAAGGCTTGAGACTTACTTGAGACTTGCACATGTGTGACTTGGTCCCATCTCTGGTCTCTAGTGATTGGTTAGGGAAAACTCAAATCCCCCTCCCACGCGGAAATCGGTCAGAGTGAATGTAATGTCAGCCTGAAGATGAAAACGGAGTGCAACAATTCTGTCTGATATCAGGAAAAGCTGTGTAATCAACAGAACCAATGACCGGAGCAACAAAAAATAAGTTGTTATAAACTGCAGTTCTACAGGTAGTGAATGTACCACTTCTACATGCTTGTACTTGCTGTTTGAAAAAATAAGGCAGAAATTCATGTTGCTTCCAATGTGTCCCTAATGCAGGGCGAAAAAACACAGCAATAAGCCTCTGGCGGACCCTACAGGATAAGTTTAAATTCAAACTTGGCATAAGCATTCTTCGTAATTCATTCTACATCTCCATTACAAGAATGTATTTGTTATCATAGTTTCTTTACATGTGTCAGACAGGGCTGAAGACCAAAATGTTTTCAGTGTAGAGGAGCAGTCAAACCCACTTAAATCCATTTGTAAGGAGATTAATTCTAAAATCACGTTTACATTTCTTTTTATCTTCATTTTCAGTTAACACAAGAAAAGTTTTTCATTTTTGTTTTCATGAGTGAACCATCTGCGTGCCTTGTATATGAACTCTGGCACGGCATGCCATTTATTTCTTTAAGAGACAGTCTATATTTATTTCCTTATCAGCAACTCTGAAAAGAATCACATGCTCATGAGATTTTATCAGGCAGCCTGTGAACTCTGTTGGGTAACTTAAGTACATACACAGTAAATCTGATATGATTTAACATGACAGTATCTAGATTTGAACTTTACAAAGAATGAAAAACAACTTGTGCTCCAGATATCGACAACAGGAGCTAAATCAGTAAGTAAAGTGATTATATTAGAAGATGTCGCATGTGTTTCATCATTTTATCTTCGAGGACAGTTTTGTCTCATTTCAACAGGTCATTGTTTACTCACACTTCAGTCTTTATGAAATTGAAAAACAGTATAACACTTCAGCTTGGACATGAAAATTCTATGCCACACACCTGAGCACCATGATTTATTTACCAGATAGCTCAGCTCAGGTCTCATTAGTGTTATTCAACTTGTCAGTCACTGCGAGTTTATGTAAGGTTGAACTGAATCAGATCTGTCAACAAACAGTACAACCAGTTTGGCCTCGCAGAGTTTCATGGACTTTGCAGGATCTCTTATAAGAGAAATACACTAAAAGCCTAAGACAAGAAAGTGTCAGTAGTCTCAAGTCAAACTGAAATTTTAATTTTCCTCATTTTTTGTGTAAAGAAATAGAAACTAAAAGGATACTACAGTTAGTGTCCCTAGTACCCATCAAGCTACTAAATTTGTATTTCCCTAGGATGGTGGAAGTCTGGTAGTCTAGCTTGCTAATGATATCAGTAATTCCCTCTTGATGTACTTTCAGTTCATGTTATGATAAGGCCACATTAAAACCAAACTCCCTGACTGAAAAATGCAGCCCTCATAGTCATCTAAATGGGGCCATTTCGGAAAAGTAGCATCGATGCCAATACACCAGGCATGGGCAAAACAATGTAGGGTCATTCAGTGAAAAACTTAAACCTGTCAAGGCATTGCGATGACCAGCTGGACACATACACAGACACACTCCTAGTAGATTACTTTGTAATGTGAACACCATACTGTTTACCTTGTAATTATTGGGACAAAATATAAAGTAGCTGCATGGCGCTGTGAAAACTTTCCAGAGTTGTAAAATCCTGTTTATGTATTTTACAAACTATTTTGAAGTGTTTTGCTATCTCACAAGCATTTATCCACATTAATATGTTGCTCAAACTGGACTTCCTGGTTCATACTTAATGTTTCATGTCTACCTTATTAAACAACATAGACTCGGCATAGAGCTGAAGTACTAGTATAAATCTGCCTCAACACTTGCTACATCATTGATAGCTCCTGCACACTGTTGTTGTTGTTGTCCTGAATTACAAAGGCAGGGGATAGCTGTTAGTTACTGAGTTAGCTGTATTTCTTTCATGAGTCAAGTTGATGTCAAATGATCAGAGTGTCAAAACTCAAAGCGACGGATAGTCCTGTAAATGTGACATTAGAGAAAAGCAGTCAAAACAAACACCAAGGATACATACAGTGTATTGACTTTTTTTTTTTTTGCAAAAATGAATTTTAGATTTTATACAAAATTGTTCTTTCCTTAATTATTAACCTTTAAAAGTGTATATCAAGATAAATCTAATGTGTTTTGTGCTAATGTAAATGGTGGATTGGCATAATAATTTATTCAATTTATTTCAGAGTTTGTGCTCATTTAATAAAATGGTACATGTTACAGTTTTGATATTCCCACTGTCAGCCTGTCACAGTGTGTGCTCCTGTTTTCAAAGGCGTCCTTGTGACAATGGCAGCAGTGCGTGGTACTGGAAATAGCACTGAGGCCATGACTTGTATCCTTGTGGAGCTGACAGGTATGTGCTAATTCATCTGACCTTCGCAGGGCAGCAGAAGGACAAAAACAGAGTCAGTGAGGGGGTTAGGGTGCCAAACTGATCTGGCAGAAGTTCAGAGAGACTCAATCCCTGCTACAAAGCAGGCCAACGGAAACCAATTTAGCCCACCCAAGGTCATGGCTCCTGGGCAGCTGGAGCAAAGACAGCTCCGGGGCTTTCTTCTGCCATGAAACCTCAACAATCTCCACTAACAATCATACTAATCCCCTCCAATCATACAAGGAAAGGAAAAAGATTTCTGAATGTACATTTTTACATAACATACAATTTTGCACAGTACATACTCTATAAGGAACCACTGTGTGTCCTCGAGTTGTGTAAGATTAGTTAATCCTTCATGTTATTTGGAATTCTAACCCACAGTAGGCTGCCATGGTTTCTCATTAGTCTTACAGTTTCTTTTTCCATATGCTTTGACTTGTATAATGGGCAGTAGAGCTCTTGGTCAGTGGAGACTTGTCTTTGATGTGCGCTGTGGTTCCTGAGTGATGATGTGAGATGGAGAGTGAAGCAACAGTTTCCCAGACACACATACACCACAACAAACCTACTAGGATTAGCAGACAGCAGGGTGACACACAACTGGTGGCCCAGTCAGTCAGCTGAAAGCCCTGCGAGCTGCACCCACAGGCAGCGAATGTTAGGGTAGAATGTTCTCAGGGTGGTGGGAGAGAAAAATGAGGTCATTGTCATACAACCAACTTACCAAACAGACAGTGGATATTGGTTGAAGGGTAACTGGGTTTTTTTTTCAACCTGATTCATAGTTTCCCACTTTTTTGTGTCTGATATTGGTCTGTATATGGCTAGAGCGCCTCAGCCAGCAGCAGCACAACACGCTGCAATTTAACCACTCAGGACATGTTTGTACCATCAATTTACCTTCAATTACAGTTCTTGTTTTTGCTACTGATAGGCTCAGATTATTGTTCTAACAACTCTACAAAGACAAACCTCTTTGTTAAAGAGTAGAGATCCTTTTCGTTTAACCAGAAACAGCCAAATCCCCCAGACTCCATTTAAATATACTGTACATTGGCATTCCTAATCAAACACAGGTCATATTAAGAAAAGCTCCTTTGTTTGTAACCAAACTAGTCACTAGTAGATCATGTTTAGCAGCTTACTATATAGAGAAATCAGGGCCAGACGGATCCTCTGTTGTTTGGTTTCCTTTGAAGTGAAAACTGATACAGCCATTATTCTCTTTCAGTAGAATTATAAATAGGCACTGTCCAGCTTGTTGAATCAGCGAGATTGGGAAATACCAGGAGCATATTAAATGTATAATTAATTTGTGGCAGAATACTGATTCCAACTGCTGCAATGGGACCCAAGGGAGAGACAGGAGGTCTGTTCCAGTTGTCCAATCTCACAATCAGCTATCGGTCTGATGATGATTTAGCTTCTGGAGGCAAGGGCCAATATTTCAGGGGTTCTGGTGTAGCCAGTGGATGTCTGGATAATGGATGTAGGTCGAGCCTTCCTCCTTTGTGCAGTCATTGTTTCCAGTCTGATTAGCAACTTGAGACATGCAAATCCAGTTGGAGTTGAGAGAGGACGTCCACAAGCAGATTGTTTCACAACAGATATATGAAAGCAGATTAATTAAAAAAAAACAAAATCATCATAAGACGACAGCCAATGGGTTCCTAGATTGCATTTTGGCCAATGCGTTGCACCTCTTTTGCTCTTCAAACAGACAGTTTACATGCATTAAACCAAAGCCCATTCAAACCTGATTGGTCAGTAATGCTCAGACTACAAAGAGAAACCAGAACGCTTGTGAAGGTCAAAACTCACATAATGCTGTGCATCAAATAATACCCCCCTTTTATTTTCACTGTGTAAGCTCACACCGCCAGCAGCAGGATGCACGTCCGCCTTCCCGGATGCACCGCCCTGCAGCACTTTAGGCCGCTGTCCCATTTCCAGCCTTGCCGCTCTTGGAATTTAATTCATTTTCCCCCCAATCACTCTCTGCTTGTACATAACAGCTCCCGTAGAAGCTCTTCTTCTCTGCTCCTATGGCAGCTCAATTCTCTCCTCACCACTGATGCATAAAGAAAACCCTGTAGCTGTTGCTGTCTCATGTGTGACAAAGAATGGATGAGGAGAGACTCATTGTTGAGGTCAAGAAATATTCCAAGCTAAACGGCCCAAAATCCCGTCATTATAAAGACAATGGCCAAAAAGATATTGCCTGGCGAGTCATAGCGCTGGAGATCAGCTCTTCGGGTGAGAAATCAAAGGTAACCCTTTCTATGAACACCACATCTAAGGTATTCTAAAACCATTCATAGTCAATTATAATGCATAACAGGGTTGCTAACTTTGGTCAGGGGGCTGGAGTGAGATTTTAGCTTGTGATGTAATATCTGCTTGTGTGTGCGTGGTCATGAACATACGTGGACCGGCAGCACTTTTTTTTTTTTTTTTACCTTAAAAGAGTTAATATGCATATGTGGCAAACAGAAGAAATGAGTGTACGTTTTCATATTGATATCTATAGGCCTAAGCCCCACGTTTGTTTTACGGCGCAGATCAAGGTCGATTTCATCAATCTATGATAGTATAGTCATCTGCTTAAAAAATCCAGTGATGCTGGGACAAAAAGATTTCAAGGAGGGTTCGGGGGGTTCTCCTCCGAGAAAATTTTGAAATTCACACGGCGAAATCCTATTTTCATGCAATTTCATACAGAAATAGATAAATTCAAGGAATTTCAATGACCTGTGTACAGGGCTGGACTGGGAAAACATGTATCATGTACATGTATGTATCTTATTTGTACTTGCACACATTTTATTAAAAATTGAAATGATAAATCTTGTAGAGTTTCTTTGGCAAGTGCTTTCACCATAGGCATTGTGTACTCCGGGGCCATCTACTACCACCAGGATGTATATGAGAAGTGAATGAGCACATTGATTTTCTAACCTTGGTACTCTCTTCCAGGGCACGTAGGGTACTACTGAGATTTATTTTAATTTTGGTAAAGCATAGTGTGTGCGTATAGCATTTCACCAATGATTGTGGGCCGCCATGGCCAAAAATGCCAGGGCCATTTTTTGGTCCAGTCCAGCCCTGCTTTATACCTCCAGGGTTTCTGCAAATTATCGCGTGACATTATGATCTTGCGATCCGCTAATTCCAGCCGCTCGCGTGTGCCCCGCTACAGTTCCAGTGGACACTGACGCCCGGCACTGGACGGAGCAAGTCCACGCCGCACACGCGACGGATCCAGTGGACATCCAGTATGCGGTCCAGGCGATACCGAAGACATCAAACTACCAGTGAGCCGACTTACCTTTCTTCAGGTTCAGTCAAGCCTCTCTCAGTTCACTTGAAAAGTCACGTCCTCCCCGGTGCGTGAAACAGCCCGTAATCGGCTGATTGTGAGACTAGAGCTGCCCAATCAAAGCGCAAATATAGATTGCGCACCAATGAGAGAATAGTTTTCCACAGAAACATTTGGCTGCACTCCATTTCACTCAACCGGTACGCCAGTCAGGCGGAGTCTGTCCCTCTCCTCTCCTCTTTCCCAACTTCAACTCCACCCACCCAGTGCCCACCCACTGTTTGAAATTAATGTAAAATACTCAACTGCCAGTCTTTTTCCCAGCATTCGTGAGTTCGTGAGTATTGGTTGGGCAGAGTGAGACCATGAGATGGAAGGTGAATGTGTGTGTTGGCAACCCTGATTTATAATGCTCTATGACTACACTCATAAACACATAATGCTTCCTGATGCACTATATCAACAGTTATAAAACATTATAGATGTTACTTATAATGAATTATAAGCGTTAAGTGTCTTATAGATGTTCTTGAGTAGTTATAAAATCTAGCCAACCACTGTAGAGGCTATTTGCAAGCTAACGTTAGCTACTGGAATGTTTGCCATTAGCCTGCAAGTTAGTATGTTTCAACTAAAGATTACTAGCTTCAAAAATCACATCATGTAACTACTTATATGAGTGAAGCTAGAAATCTTCAGTTGAAATATAGCCTATGGCTTGCTTGTACGCTAATAGCAAACATTCAAGTAGCTGACATTAGCTTACAAGTAGGCTAACCTCTTTTGGGATGGGGACAGTGGTTAGCAGTGTTGCCAACTTAGCGACTTTGTCACTATATTTAGCGACTTTTCAGACCCCTCTAGCGACTCTTTTCAAAAAAGCGACTAGCGACAAATCTAGCGACTTTTTCTGATGTTATTGAAGACTTCTGGAGACTCTGTTGTGAGAGCACGTATCATTCTTATTCTTCTCAACGAGCAGCGGATGCTGCCGTGGGCTCCTCTCTCGCCCCAAAGCACTCACAGACGGCCCAGTCCTCCCTCCCAGCAGCAGTCAGAGCAGGAGATGTTAACCCCTCCACGTCCAGACTGCAAGTGAATCGCGCATGCGCGGAACCGCCGCTGGCTGATCCCGACCTGGTTTACAGTCAGGGCGGGATGTAAATGTAAAATTTTCTTTGTCTAATATAAATCACTGAAAGAAGGTTCATTTGTAGTT
Organism: Epinephelus moara; assembly: GCF_006386435.1. NCBI lineage: Eukaryota > Metazoa > Chordata > Actinopteri > Perciformes > Serranidae > Epinephelus > Epinephelus moara. Next base: position 8,574,147 of record NC_065511.1, read on the forward strand.
CTAAACATATTCAGGGTGTTTTTTTACTCAGTTTTTGTCTCTCCCACGACGTTATTCCTCTCTCCTACAGCAGCCATTACAATTACATGCATATGGACAATTATGCAAATTAGGCGATGACGTCATTTAGCGACTTCTAGCGACTTTTAGGACAGCCAATAGCTACTTTTCTTACTGAGGAGTTGGCAACAGTGGTGGTTAGCTAGCTATAGCATAAAGCATACTCACTGGAGATTTCAAGGGCTGCTACATATTCTGTCCATCTTTTTTTCCTTTTTGAAGCTAAGAATCTTGCAGATAGAGACCCCGAAAGATCTCCAGTCTTTGCAAAATTTGCTTTTGTGACTAACAACTCTCTGACTCATGACACATTTCTCTTTAGGTGTAATAGGGTGCCAACTTTAGTCTTTCAAAAGTATTTTTCAAAGTATTGTAGTGTTATGTGTGTTTGTAAGTGCAGTCATGGAGCATTATAAATGCATTATAATTCACTACAATTGATAATGCATTATGAATTTTATTTTTATCTATTTATAATTGAGTGTGGATTTAGTTGATATTTTTTCTGGTATTCATTGCAGTCAGCAAAAGAAGAATTTCATTTTACAGGGAAACGTGTTTCCTCACTATGACAATAAACACTTTGAATCTTTGAATCTTATAGATGTGGTCTCCACACAAGGTTTTAAGCTAATGCATAGGTGGAGGAAGTACAGATATTTTGGTAAAAGTAGTAATAACTTTGTGTGGTTGTCTGTTAACAAGCTGCAGCGTGATGTGTCTGATGTGTGCTAGGGGCGGCACTAGACGTGCATCACATGATGTGCTGCGCGGGTGTGGCACCAGTGTACTTTCAGCTTAATACTAAAATCTTGTCTTGTTGCCTACAGATTCTGCATTCATTTGCAAACATCTGTTTAGAGATTACCAGTTGTGTAGTAATACCTAACTCAATAATGTCTCCACGTCATGTGATTAGTTGTTATAAACAGGAAGGCAAAAGGCAGGCTTCTTGTGAAGATTTTGCCCCTGCCAGGCATATGTAATGCTGCGGCGGACTGGGCATTGCACGTATATGAATTAGTCTCAGGAGCTTCCGTTTCAGGTACACTCTCCGACATCACACTCCAGCTCTTTGGAAATCTCAAGATCATTATTATGCCTCTGCATAGAACTCTGAATACTGAATTGGTGACACTAATCTTGAGACTATGCTGATTGTGTAGATCTTCTGTGCTGCATGGTTGAAGATGTGTGTGAAGCATCCATGTTTTAGAATTTGTAGCGTCTTTGCAACAACATCCATATTTGAAGCATTGTCTACCATGATGGCTATGTATGAGTCTGGACAGACGTGAATGTAAACTGTAACTGCACCTTGACCAGTTTACAGAGGCTTACAACCAGTAACAAGGCAAGAGGCAGTAATTCTAGTTTTTTCATACTCTTTAGAAAAAGGACATACAAGTGTTGATATCCTCTAACTTGCTCCCTCAGCCCTTCTTCAAACTGCTCCATGCTTGTTGGTGCTTTTATAACAGATGTGAGGTACTTGTCCGGAAATCCCATCTGGCAGCTCCGATGTCCAACCAAACTTCGGCAGCGTCTGCGGTGCCTGGCTTGTAGTCCCATTTTTCAGGAGGTGCGGCTCACTGCGAGCCCTGCAGACCATCTCTGCAGCTCTGCACAAGCTTTTCCACAGAAGTATAAATTAGACTTTAGTCTTGTTCCCTGTATCTCTTACAGTGTGGTTACGCTACAAAGGGATTTTCAATGTATGCAGAGGAGGAATGATTACCAATAACTCTTTTGACATACATATGGACATGTAAGTCAAATCTGGCTACAGATGACTCATAGAGCAGGAGCAGCGGTCCTCTGTGCATGGATTTTTCCTGCCAGCTAATTAAAGTCACCTAAATAGAAAACAGGTGACATTACAGGTTACACAGCAAGCTCTTAGGAAGACTGGTCACCAGATGGCTACAGTACCTAGCGGACGGTTATAAATGTACACCTCCACCTGAAAATGATAATGATATATATGGGCCAATAGTGATTGCTTTCAACATTTCAATGAGCTTTGCAAAACATTTTACAGTGTAAAAACCATCTTTCAGTGCTCTCTGGTGGACAAACTATTATTTCTAAATGAATTCAAACCTTGTTCAGCATTTCTGTGCTGCAACGTCTTGTTATTTATCTGCTGACATACACAATACCAATATATCTGGAAAGAGATAATTTAGGCCCGGCCATTTTATCGGTCTAGCTCTCTCTTCAATGTTTCATACCTATTGCCTACTTATTCCTACTGTTCACTAAAAAGTCTTAAAAGACTAAAGTCTGACTGTCAAATCTAAAGATAATATGAGTTTTTTGTCACATAAAGAGACACTTTTACACTATTCAAAGTGGGAATATCACGCCGCTACACCACCGTTTTAACTGCTAGCAGTTAGCAGCTAACTCAAAGAGGAAGAACAGTGGCCTTAATGTCTGCAAATTGGCAAAATGACGAGATTTGGGAGCTCCTTACCCAGCATGCAGAGGACGAGATCAGCTGCCATATAACAGAGAAGGTAAATGATTGTTATTGCCATGTTATGCCATTGTTATTGTTTAGAAAGCTCTGCCAACGCCTATGTTACATGTCACACTAGAGGTCAGTGCTGTTGTGTTACATGTCATGCCTCTTTTGCTTCTGGGATGCCAGGATACTGTCTATATTCCCACACTGAAAGTAATGATGCTGCTGTCGTTTGGTTCCGTTTAAAGGAGTCATTAAGAAGGGACTTCGTAGTGGCCCTACAGCGCAATCTCTGTGTAAAAAAAGACTTATAATAATTTTTAGACCGGTGATCTTGCAGGGTCACTATTTGCAAGACTACAACAGATTCCTTTCGAGATTATCTCCCAACCTGCCCCTGGTGGAAATCATTATGCCAAATTCCCTTTAAGAAATATGACATATTACCAATTCCTTATGTGTCCACAAAAACACACAACTCTAGAAACACAAGATAAAAAGCGGCTGACCTGTTGACCAACAGTTTCCTTGTCAATTTATACTCCATAAACTGTATTTATGTGCAAACTTTACATTTTGGATTTTTTCAACTCAGCTCGCTACCAGCCTTTATTGGATAGCTGCTCTATTTTAGTGAGAGGAGGCCGTGGGAATGAGAGGCGACTGTTTCAAAAATTAAGATCTCTGTGTTTACTGTGTACCTAGTTTGCTGCTTCCAGGTTGGTGGAGGAGAGAGCGTAGCTATTACTTGTTGACAATGTGCACATCATTGAATTTCAGTATTTGCCTGAACCAAGACTAAAAACGTATGATAATATTAAACATTTGATTTTGTTGGAACATCAAGATGAGAAACAGTTTGACTCAAGACAGAGTTTTATGACCACCTTGCACTATACAGTGGAGACCATGGGAGCGCACGCCACCTGAGGTAAAACTCGCGTGATTTTTACTTCGACACTGGAAATTATTTTAAGCAGTGAAATTGCTTGAAAAGCCATTTGGTGTAAGGCTGGCATTAGTTACATCTCGTGAAAGGGGTGAAGCTGTGACAGCACACTCTTTCTAGCGAAAACGTCCTGTTTCAACACAGTCAGATTAAGTACAGCCTCCTTAGTTAGTGTTGCAGATGTACTCTTTACATTTGGTTCTTTTCTTTCTAAAGTATAAATACCATGCAAAGCACATAGAGTACACAGCCTGACCCGTATAGATTTACATGTTTGGCATGCATTCAGCACACTGCATGTACCCTGAGCTGGAAAAAGTCATAAACTGCACCACACATGGAGGTCAAGCTCTGTGCTTGTTCTTGTTCCAGCTTTAACTTCCACACACAAACGCACGTTTTCACAGTTTTTCCTTTAACAACATTTTTTCCTTTGATATGATTCGGGGTCAGGCCACCCGTTGCTATTAAGACCCTATAAAGCAGCAGTGCTGGTGCCAGTTTGGCACGCCATATCCCCCTGAAACCAAAGCCTGAGCGCTGCAGCCTCAGTTGCCGTGATGCTCACTTGTGAAACGCGTGATTATGCAAACCAGGCTGTTTACCTTGGATTACAATCAATATCTAGGTGCCCTGTGAGATTTGTATTAAAGCGAACGGCAGCAGGCGGCTTTACCCTGTGAAGTGGGCAACGGCTGTGTGGAACAGCAAGCAGGACTGTGAGTGCCAGATAAAAGATGAATTATAGATATCCAGCCCCAGGGCTAAACGTGGAGGTGGGTGGGGTGGAGTGGGGAGGGATGGAGAGGCGGGGGGGGAGGCAGTGCATGTCTTGAGTAATGACTCTCAGTGGTGGTGCTCGAAAAGGTGAAAAGGTGGGCATATGTGTGGAAAGCAGATAAATTACAGGATGTATTTTGTAGGTAAGAGGTAGAGATGCAGGTGCATGGCTCACTTATCATGCTGTGAATTATAAAAAAAAATGGTTCAAGAGACTGTTAAAGATGTGTCAGGGACAAGGATTTTCTCCGGTAGAACAGAATTACAATTTGGAGCTGCTCAACTTCAAACACATCGCAATACCTCCGAGAGTGACGGGCATGTAATTTCAACACTGTGTTAGATGTGCTGGCTCCAACTCTGATGCTGCAGCTGTGCAAAAGTTGTTAAATGTATACCAGCTATTAGAATGACATGAGTTTCAGTGAGCTCTGCACAGGATGGTGCAGTCCAAATTCCCAGGTGAGCTTCCATAGCTCCTCTATGAGTCTTTGATTTTTCAGCAGCCTCACATAAGAGACACTAATTTAGTAAAAGTCGTCAGCAAGCCTCAGTACTGATTTTTCCTACTGCAGTATTACATTTTATGTAATAATACCACAGATAACTGTTATTATGGCGTTAATACTGATGTTTATACTGTAACAGTATCTCTTTTTAATGATCTTAGTTTTGTTGGAGGGGCTGTGACCATAGACTATAAAAAAGTGGACGTCGCCCATTGGTTTGTGAACTACTGTTCAGAAGCCTGTCAGTTTGGCATTTCGGCCATCGCCATCTTGTTTTTGTGGAGCCAGAAGTGACCATGTTTGGGTGAGAGGGTGGAGCTGTGGAGGAGTGGGGGATGGATCTGACTGAGACGTTGTGGCGACTGCCATAGTAGCAAATTCTCAGTTGCAAGGCAGCCACGCCCCTAAAGCATATCATCTGCTTTATCATATATTTCACTCTAACTGGGATACTGAGGTGATATATCATGTGAGATGTAGGGTCATTTTTTCATAGACTTACATACAATCAGGCTTCTTTTTGAAACCAGTGAAGTTGCCCCCTGTCAGGCATTAGGAAAAATACACTGGCACAGCTTGTTCTTTATTGGATCATGTTGTTTAGTTTGTATACTGTTGCTGTGACATGGAAATCACAAAATTTGTTGCTGTGATAGCGTCACAACTGTGCAAGAAGCAGTCAGTAATTGAGGTCAGAATGAAGGCTGAGTTCAAAAATGGGTGTCTGAGTAAGGGGGGCTGGATGTAGGGGGGTTACCTGTATCACCATATATTTGCATGTTACCCTTACTTCAGCCTCCCCATCTTGACTTTACATATTAGCCTTCCATAATCAACGATGTGCATATATACAGTCAACTCCATACATCACTAGAAATATGCACAACCCTCTTCCCTGCATTCCCCTTAGGCTATATTACTAAATATGTATATGCCTTAGGCCCCAACATCACAATAAATTGGAATCTCTCTATAATTTTGTGTATCATGTATTTATATAAAATCTCACTACATCACCACAACAGTTGCAAGAGAACTTTGTATTAGTTGTGTTTTCCCGCACGCTACAAGTTCAGTGCGTCTCATCTTTGCATGCATACAGAGGAAACAAAAGCTTCACCTGAAGGAGCAGATTTGTTCTTCCAGTTAACAATGTGACATTGTTTCTGCATGTTAGCAAACTGTTGCATAGCAACCCAACAATATAGAGTGCACCTTGTGCCTTTACTAGCGGTAAACCCAGCATGGGATCACATAATTAACGTGTGTATAATTTTAAGGGTTTGGCTGCTTAAACAATATACAGCTGGATATGTTAAACTCTGACAATGCATCATATTTTCTGAACTCTTATGTTTTGTATGTGAAACCTGTTAGCATGATAACATGTGAATGCACCGCTGCTGCTGTGTTGCCTTCAAAAACACCTGGGAAAACTGTGTTGGGTAAGATGAGTTGCTGCCTGTGAGGCTGCCTGGTGTGACATATAGCCCACCCAGAATACATGGAGTACATGTACAGTTATTCATTCATGTATGGGGGGGGGGCAACACAGCATATGAAGATGAGAAAATGCTGTTTATGTTGAAAGATCTGTGGCCCATTCGATGAATGAAGTTGGCATACAGTTAGCGATGGCCTTCACATAACAGTAATCACAACTTGGACTCATTTTCCCCCCAAAATTTTTTGATTCTTTTAATTCTTTTGATCGGTGGACCTTTACAGACTAAAGAAATATATATAGATAATTAAGAATCAGATGTACATTTGGACTTTAAAGGATGCGAGTCACCACTTTTTTTTGTCTCTCGTTTACCATGCCGGTAAATCTAAATTATGCTTTGAACTTAACCATTAAACTGTGGAGAATCTAACAGATCTAGTGATGTGTAGCATGTTCATACTGACAAAAGTTTAAATACTTAATATTAGATTTTGATGTGTGATGCAAAGGTGCTTAGAACTAGTGGGTTTCAAGACGTTTTAATATTCTGAAAGCCAAGACTGCTCATTTGAAACCAGACGTAAACTCACTGTCCCAGACCCTGCCTTGTTACTGAAACATTAAGCCTATTGTTCATAATTTCAGCGAGACATAGAGGAGGGGAGGGAGAATGACTCTGAGTAGGAACAGAGTGTGACTGGAAAGTGATTGCTGCTTGTCACATGCCTATACTGTACAAGCTTCAAAATTAAGGGTCCCCACACATTTTCCATGGACATGATTTAAAAACTTTTCCATGACTTATCAAGGACTCACTTTTTTTTCTTGCCTACTGCTTAGTACTAATTACATAATTGTAATTTCAGCTAGCTGGCATACATGGAGGGAGAAACAGAATGCGAGGAGAAAATGAGGTAAGCATACGTAATAGTAAACAAACGTCACATATCGATGCATGTTATGTTTACAGCTTCAGAAAATAAACTACCGCTATGTTAAACTCTAACAGTTTCATTACACACAGTTTCATGTTTCCTACAAAAAGCACCGCACCCAAACTCATACATATCCCATGTATTTTGAAAGGCTGCAATCACATGATCAATGTGCTATTGGCAGTAAACAAGGAAGCACTCCAGAACACTTGTTAGGCAGCAGGTTGGGGTGGTGGATGGGTAACAAAAAATCAGACTTTCGCCTGGGTCTTTGCCCTGGAGTTGTGTGTTCAGATCCGTGTGAACTTTGAGTGAACTTTGTGTCATTTTAAGGTATGTCCTCACCATGTTAATTTTCTTATACCTAAGCACAGTAACTTGACCTGCCTAAACCTAACCTCCGTATCTTGACATAAATTGTAAAGTTAAGGGTGTTAAGTCATTCGGGGGGGGGGGGGCAAATAGGATATCACGCCAACAGTTATACGAGGATACATAGCAAAATTCTATGACTTTTCAAAAACTTTTCAGAATTTTTACTAATGCCATGACTTGGCCAGGCCTGAAAAATGTGACCATAGGAACCCTGAAAATTGTAATTATCAACTGACTTTGGCCATTAGAGTTTCATATTCTGAAACCCCCAAATGATCCAAAATCAAGATTTTGACATATCGTAAAACTTCAATTAAAAGCCCAGTCTCTATTAAACGCCCAGTCCCTTTTACTAACCTGGTATGGCTTCACATTTTGACAAACAGACGCCTGTCTAATTAGACGCCTGGTCTGGTTGCGAAGCAGTTCATATTTTTTTGGGAAGTTCTTCGTATGTTTAAACCGGGTTGATGAATACCTCAAATTATGTGTCCATTCTTCAATTACCCTGTAAGTTATTCATATTCCTTAAGTCTGTATGGGTCCTCAGATCAAAAGGATCAAAAGGGTTTTTTATAAAAATGAATCCAAGTTGTGAGTATTGTTTTAACAGGGTAAAGTGGAATTGTGTCGGTATGCCTGATACCGTAATCCTCTCTGATGTGCTGTCTGTTGGAGCTAGATCGACAGAATGATTCAAAGTTGACATATTATCTGAAGCCTAATTTTTAATCAAGTAATATTCATACTGGTTTAAATAAACAATTTGCTTGTATTTCCCAAATCTTTGCTGACCAACAGTTTTGTGTGAAAGGAATTAAAGGCCTGTCCCATATAGACGCCTGTCCCAAATACAGGCCTGTTGATTTCAGTGACTTAAGCAAATAATAGCCTGGGTTATTAATTGAAGTTTTACAATAAATCCACATTTATGTAGAAATGGGCGTGAGAATGAAACAAACCAGCCCCGTCCTGCTTAACATTATCTTTTCCTGCTATGATGAGCATAAATGTTTGCTGTGAGAGGTCCATTAAAGCTAATTTATGGTTGCTGCATCCACATGGCCACTCAGGTCCATTTGAGTCCTTGTGACACAAGTTTTGTCATCTGCCCATATCCACACAAACCCCTGCATAGCACTCAAAGTTTGTGACTGTGCTGGCAGTTTAGCCAAATACAACAAACAAAGGAGCTCTTCTTGCTTTGATCACCGTCTCATTTTCTGCCATGAATGTGTGGAATGCGTTTGCATACACAGACTCCTGATTGTAATATGTATAAAAGCGCATAAGAGTGAAACTCCACAGCTGCCAAGGCATGCATCTGTTTAAAACAAAGCATGAACAAAGGACTCATTTCCACTGCCAAAAATCTAGCACAGGACCTCATCAACTCAAAGTGAAGGGGAGCTGCTAAATAGAAGCAAACAGCAGCGACTTCAGGAATGACTCAGAAAAGATTAGCAAAAAGGAAGCAACTAAAATAACCACCGAACAAAAGGATGCGGAGTCCAAGAGTGAGGCTAAATCTGTAAAGTAGTTACACGCCCAGCAGCATGTATACAGAGTTTACACTGGTTCCCTCACTTGGTCTGAACTAATTCTGGGTGTCTTCATGAGAGAGAAGTCATTAATCCACCACTCACTCCTAATAGTGATTCTGGGGCAGACAAATGCCACAAAATAACTCCAGTCCTCAGATAAATGGAGCACTGCTGAAGCTCTGACTGGAGACGCCACTGTAGATAGATAATAATACGCAATGATTAAACATGCACTGCAGAGCGAGCTGCTGCAGGATTAATGTGTCTCACATGTGCAGAGCAACACTCATCACTGTTTCACTTCCCACTATGCCGATGTGAGGCCTGCGCAGGGAGACAGTGTGATGATTGCTGCTGTGTTCTGCTGTGCACAGATGAGATATGATGAGTGTGTGTGTGTGTGTGTGTGAGAGAGAGAGAAAAAGAGAGAGACTGGGAGATTTTCCAGTGGTGAGGAAAAAGCTGAGCTCAGACTTCAAAGGTGTGTCAGGGCATGCAGCGCTCCACCAGCCTGCCATAGATGCCAGCTCTGTGTGGCCATTTAAATTTCATGACAAGAATCTATCAAGCTATCTAGTTATCAATCTAGCTTCTTGCACATGCATCATTTTTTTTTTTTTTACACTTGCATAAAATTCTCTCAGGGTTTGTTCTAACAAACACTCACCCACAAGCACAAACACTCATTAAAGTGCACTTCACACCCATACATGTGCATTCACACGTTACTTTCCCTCTGTGGTCTTCCCGTTGGTGTATTGTGTTTCTCTTCAGCTTGCCAGCTGTCAAATGCAAGCCAAAGCTTTCCTACACCTCTTTATTTTACCCCTCCTCTCCAGCTCTTTCACCCTGTTGGCCCTGTGTCTTCCACTCCTCTGTAGCGTTCGCCTCTCCAGCTCTCTGAACCCAGATCCTCTCTCTGGGGCTGGGCTGTCAAGGTGAACTGAGCCCTAGCTCCGCTTCTTTCTGCCTGAGAAAGCTGGAGGCTCACTGAACACAGGCAGCGGGGCTGGAAAGTCTAAAAACATGGTTACTGAAATGGAAGTCCTGCTTTACGTTTTCTGAAGTGGAAGTCAAACTAAGCTCATGGAAGATGCAAGCACACCTAAACCTTTAAATGTGTTTGTTTTTTCCTCTCAGTCTTCACTCTTTTTTTTACAGGGTTTTGGCATCACTAGATGTGTTGGCTGGATTAAGAAGAGTAAGTTAAAATACTCAGAAATGTCAGTCAGAAATTAGTTTATTTGGTGCTTAACAAGTTCTGGAAAAATATATGTACTGTTTAAAATGTTTTTGCGCAATTTGAAATTATTTAGGTTTTTTATAGGTCCAATACACCAAAATTATCTAGACAAGAATGGATAGAGAATACTCTTTATTTCCATTGTCCAGTGTGTTCTCCAATATTATTGTTTTCCTTCATTTGAGGTTTTACTTGGGCCCTCTCCTGCAGTGGTACCTGACTGGAGAATTACCGCAAATAATGCTTATCTTGAATTAGGGCTTGTGGTGGTGGCAGTAGCTCAGTCCATAGAGACTTGGCTTGGGAACCAGAGGGTTGCTAGCTCAAGTCTCTGTATGGAATGAGCGTGGAGCGTGGAGTGGTAGCTGAAGAGGTGCCAGTTTGCCATCAAGGCACTGCCGAGGTGCTCTTGAGCAAGGCACCAAATGCCCAACTACTTGGAGCGCCTGTCCAAGGCAGCCCCCCCACTCTGACATCAGTCCACTTAATGCATTTTGAGGTCCTGTTTGTGCATGTGTGTATTTCAGGCCTGTGTGTATATGACAACAGAGTGAAAACACTGACTTTCCCCATGGGGATAAATGAAGAATGTCTTCTTCTTCTCTTCTTATCATGTTGAACCAACTCCCGGTATTTGCATAACAGCAGTGGATTCAAAAGCACATACATTTGCATTTGCATTTTCTATTGCAGATTTTCTGAAAATTTGATAAAAATTTGAGTTGCATTTGGATGGAAACCCAAATACCAAGCTGGCACTGGATGTCAATATGGTGTCAGAATGCCGTTTGCCTCTTATGTGAGATAGACAAATTTTGTTTGGGATGAATATTGGGTTGACGATCTTTTAAATGTCTAATTATGTTAGAATTTCACAAAGTGTGGACAGTAACATTATTATATTTTGCAGACTCTGGGTTTTGGTCTCCATACCTTAATGACTACATCAAAATGGCGTTAGCATGAGACATTTGGTAGATGTTGGATTTTGTGACTTAACAACACAACTTAAAACTAACAAAATATCAACATCATCTGGCATGAGTATTCTACGTCAAACTGATGTTGGCATTCAACCAGGTTTCACTCCGATGTTGTTAAATACTGGTGCTTGGTCAGTAACTTCGCCATCAGACACTGACAAATAAAGCCGTCCTCTCACGTCAGCATGATACACAGCAGGTTGCTGTTTTTGTTTAGGGAGAAATGCAGCGGGACGCATCAAAAATTAAGGGGAGCGGAAGTCCAAGTAGGGAACACGAAAGGGGTGATGGACTTTAACCTGGGAGGCCGGTGTTTGCTTCCAATAAGATTGTAAAGCTAAACCCTGTTCTTTTTTTCCTAAACCCAAGCGTGCGTGTGTTGGCCACCTGTGGTGGTGAAGGACAAATATGTCAAAAAACGTTGTTGTATGGACATAGTGTGTTTATTTTGAAAGAGACTGTATGCAAACTGTACATTTCCTGTAAAAACGGAAATGTAGTTTGAAAACACACTATGCATGTAACAGGTAGAAGTTGACACGGCGTCCCAGAACATCAACAACCAACACACCCAGGGTACCTTGCGTGCCATATCTCTACATGGGAAGTCCATGACCAAATGCACTGGATGTTGTCTTGATGTTGAATTTTGATCACCCAATGTCACAACCTAAATTCAACCAAATATCAACGTCTAACAACATTGGTGGCCAGTTCTATCAGAAAAATGTAATGATAGTGTAAAGACCTGATTGCACCAGGGTGTTTATGAATGTGTCCTCATGAAATAGATGGAGCTGGAAGCTAACACGCTAGCAGCACAGTAATATTTAGCTAAAATTGGAACACACAATATATTTCTGTCTGGCAACTGTCTATAAACCTTGTTACTTAAGTAAGTAAGTAAGTAAATTTATTTATATAGCACTTCTCACAGAGAGGACTCACAAAGTGCTTCACAAGATAAAATACAAAAAATACAATAACAGAAACAATGCAAAATACACAAAAACAAATAAAAAGTAAAGTGCATCGAAATACAGAGATGATACAATGGACAATTAATGGAACGCAAGCCTAAACAGATGTGTTTTTAACTGCTTTTTAAAAATGTCCACGGAAGAGGCCGCTCTAAGCTCATGAGGTAGTGCATTCCACCATTTCGGTGCAACAGCCTTAAAGGCTCTATCACCTTTCGTCTTTAATCTTGTGTGAGGGACAGTAAGTAGGTGGCCTTCAGCGGACCGCAGTGACCTGACAGGACAGTGAAAGGACACCAGATCCGTCAAGTATGCAGGTGCTTGACCATGGAGGGCTCTGTAAGTGATGGTTAGAATCTTGTGCTGGATCCTGAAATTAACAGGGAGCCAGTGCAGGGATGCCAGGACTGGAGTGATGTGAGTGAACTTATGAGATCTGGACAGAAGCCTGGCGGCAGCGTTCTGGACTAGTTGGAGGCGGTCTAATGAAGTTTTATTGAGACAGGTGAAAAGAGAATTACAGTAATCCAGACGTGAGGAAATAAAAGCATGGATGATCATTTCTAGCTCGGAATAAGTTAACATGGATCTGAGTTTGGAAATGTTTTTGAGGTGGAAAAAGCAGGAGCGAGTGACAGTTTTGATGTGGTCATCGAAGAGCATGGCCTGATCAAATGTGACCCCAAGGTTTCTCAACTTGGGGCGCACATTTGCACTGAGGGACCCTAAGCAGCTGGCCACTTTAGATGCTGAGGCGTCAGGTGCAATAATTAAAATCTCAGTTTTAGCTGCGTTCAACTGAAGGGAGTTAGAAGACATCCAGTCCTTAATTACATTCATACAATCGTACAGTGAGTCAATTCCATCGGTCCTATCAGGGTTAAAAGAAAAATATAACTGGAGGTCATCTGCATACATATGGTATGTATAGCCAGGGACCACAGCCAGGGACCACTGTAACTGCTAGTTAACCCCTTGACTCTGCATTGTGTTGGGTGGAGGAATGATGGACAGCTGCATTTCAATCTGTAGACAGGAACAGAGTAAATGTAATGGTCAGTCATATAGATGTCTCACCATGGTTAGCTCAGTCCCAGCACCCTGATGTTACTTCCTTAACGTAAAGTTATGTTATTAAAGTAATGGAGGTTAGGTTCAGGAAAAGAAACATGGTGAGGACGTGACTTAATATGAGGCAGAGGTCAATCAAAGTTTACACAGCTCTGAACACATGTCTCCTGGAGAAAGTGCCGGGGGGAAGTCCAGTGTTTGGTGACCCATCCACCAAACCAACCTGCCTCCTTAATCTGCATCAGCTCTATGAGGAGCCTAGAACGACAATTTCAAACACAAGTACACAAATCGGCTTAATTTCAGGTTTTTAGGTTCACAGACAAAGCATTTGTCTTTTGCTGGACAGATTTTCCCCACAAATACAACCTAGCCTTTGTCATTTTACACTGTATAAACTGACACAGAGCCTACACCGCAAGTACAGCATCGATTCAATGCAAAAGTATAAATCACACTTTATCACAGACTACTTGGGACTGCTCCGTTCTTTACTACTATCAGCACATTGTTCACAGGATTGCAGCCTTCCATAATACATGTGTTATGTATGAATTACTGTCTCATCATTACATGGGATATTTACACATTTTAATGCATTCCTTTTCATAGGAAAATATATAAACAGTGCATGAGAACAGCCTGCACTTTGAAATACTAGTGCAAATCATTTTGATGGATTTTGTCAGAATTGCTTCCCTTTTTTGTAAGGTGGATAAATACATTTGAGATTTCCCACTCAGGTCTCCATCATACTTTGGGTGGATGTAAACAGGGAGGATAATAATGCTATAAAGTGAGGTAATTGTGGGGTTAAGTGAAGCTGCAACCAGCAGGTTCTCTTTGCACTGTAAGCATGGATGTACACGAACACACAGTGAGTTACTTTTGATACTGACAAAAAAGTCCAAATATATTTATTAAGCAGCTATAGGTAGGTTTATGAACATTTATCTGTGACAGACATACTGATATCCCTGGAAAGAGTAAGTCATGCAGAGGTGATATCCAAGCACAAACCAATGGCTGTGAAATTTTTTCTTAAGCTCCAATCATCATCTTTTAAATCCTGTTTTGATTCCACACAGCGCTCAGCATGTGTATTTCTTGGGGTAAATCCACATCTGCAGTTACTTTCTGCTTCTGCTATATGCACGAGCATAAACACTGTACTTGACAACTCTGCTGTGGTTTCATGGTAAGCTTAGCTATTTAAAGTGAAGTTATTACTGTCCTACTATCTGATGGAATTACATGGTTTCTGGACACACTTTTGCATTTGATATCCATTAAGCTTGTGTGTGTGTCTTTGGAAAGTTTTCGATTACAGCAGAGCTTATTTGTTGAGCTCTCATACCCTTGTTGTTTGCAGTAGATTATACCAACTGAAACAAAGCACAGTTATATGAATGGTTATAATATTAGTGGTCTTGTGGCGTGCATGTGCAGGGTGGTCTAAGCAGGCGGGGAATTCCCGGACTGAAAGAGCCACAAAATATAGACTGTTTAAAGGAGGACATTTTAAATGTCATTGTTGAATTAGCTTTTTAAAATAAAGGTAATATTTGTTCAGTCAGTCTGTTTATCCAGCACTATGTCCAACCCTTTGGTGTAGAGCAAGACAGGCCTGTAATTTGCATTGGGTATTTATCGTCAGAGAGGATGATCCCTAATGATTTCAGGGTAATATTTTTATACAGACCTGTCTCACTCCCAGCTTGTTAAATGCCAATGCTTGAGCAGTGGCCCTTGGCATCAGATAATGTGCAGTGTACATTTTTGAGGATCCCAACAACTGCCATAGTATAAATAGCAATAAAGTCCACAGAGGATGGGTGGGTGGGGAGGTGTTGGGATCAACAGACTAAGGACTTTCACCCAGGAGGCAGCTGTTCATGTTCTGTGTGAAACCAAAAGTTTCCTCTTGCGCTAGAAAGCTGCTCTTGATAAGTCAGAATTTCCATTTAGGAAAAATCCTGTAAGTAAACAAAACCTTGAGGAGAAGTACACTTGCAAGATAAACGTGAC
Source organism: Epinephelus moara (assembly GCF_006386435.1). Classification (NCBI taxonomy): domain Eukaryota; kingdom Metazoa; phylum Chordata; class Actinopteri; order Perciformes; family Serranidae; genus Epinephelus; species Epinephelus moara. Next base: position 8,589,521 of record NC_065511.1, read on the forward strand.
ACTCTGTAATGTCACAACTGAGGGACAACAACACAGGTTGATTTTAGCACTGGTCATTGTGTACTATATTGCTTGCATTGTTCATTTCATTTCATTACGTCAAAGTGATATTTTTTTGTTGTAACATTTTCTGTGACTCAGCTAAAAAGCTACACATGAACCAAGTGGCAAACTCCAAGGCTGAAAAATAAAGCCAGTGCAGAAGTGCCAAAAACTGCAGTTCCTTGAATGGCCACTTGAGGCTGGCAACATGATACAAAAAATTTTGGTCTCTGTGGCTAATTTCAACAACAAAAAACCCAAGATGGCAACAGTCGGAGTGCCAAACGTGAGGTTTCAGAATGGCAGTCCACAAACCAATGGGTGGCCTCATGGTAGCTACGTCGATTATTTATACAGTCTCGGACATGAACACACTGCGACGACTACAGCCAACCACCAACCAACACATCCGTCTGCGCCTGCGTGACAGGAAATAACTCACTACAACAACTACACAAGGAGCAGGTATTCATCATTCAATAGGGGAAATCAAATAAAGGCATCAATTTTCAACTCAAGTGCAACTAGAGTCCAAGTCATGTGACTCAACGCCACAGCTCAGTGTCTAGCATACTATGCTAGTGACGTGTGTTATGTGATGTATGAGACATATGTGATGTGGCATTGTTACATTACTAACAAATGTACTTATTTAAATCCAAATCATTATCTTTTTTTGCTCGTACATTTGTTTCCTAAACCTAAGGAAGTAAACCAAAAAACAGAGTAAACCTACAATGGCAGTTTATTTTGAAATGAAACAGTGTGCATTTAATGAGTAAAAAGTTCATATTTCCTATGAAAACATAAGTTTATTTTGAAAAGACACAATGCATGTAATTGACACGCCATCCCTGAGCATCCAAAACAGATGTTGAGGGGATATCTAGAGTGCTATAGTTTGATGTGTAGGCCCCAATAAAAAATTTAAAAACCTGTTTGCTCTGGTGGACCTTGGTCCATTTGTTTTGAAGAGGAGGAGACCATCTAAACATCTAACCATCTAACTGGGAGAGGGTACAGCTGGTTGCAATCTATAATCCTCACCACTAGATGTCACTAAATCCCTCTAAATCTTACACAATGGACCTTTAAATGGTTTTGTCTTATACTCAAAACACGATCTTGCTACTTATTTAAGAGGCTACAGCACTGAGTCAGCTGCTTCTGGTTTAAGCTTAGATGCTAGGTCACTGCTGGCCATGCATTAATGATGACAGACAGCTAATGTTAGCAACTTAGTAATCTTAAAGGCTTTTGCAGAGAAGCTAAGGGGAAAAGATCACCTCACCACATTGACTGTGTCAAAGGTGTCAGCAAAGTGTTCTTCCTTCAACAGTGTCACATGTATACTCCCCTTGGGTCTCTAGGGAAGCAACCATGGTGTGATAATTAGAAAAGACTGTATAGCAACATTTGCAAGTTTACACCCATGCTACAGAAATACCTGTGAAACCACAGAGAATGTGTCTTATGATTATGTTGTCATAACTGCCTTTGCTCAGCTGTAATGTGCAGTCTGTGAAATGGTTGTGGCTAGACCATCCCTAGACTGCATGAAGCTTCACAGACAAGCAATAAAACACAGCAGGTTTCCAGCTACTTCCACTGCTTTATGCTTCTGATAGGTAGCCTTCAGAGAGGAGACAAGAGTGTATGTGTGTCGCTCCACATATTCAGTATTAGCACCATATCCCCATGTCTGCTCATTAGCAGGCTGTGAGAGCACTCTCGGCCAGTTCTCATATAAACAAAGTTGGAGGGTTTTCAAGAAGTGTGTAATTACGTGCAGAGCGAGGGACTGAGATGTTAGGTTCCTGTCAACACAGTCTACCGAGTCTATGTATGTCTGCCTCATCAGTGATGTTAAAGATGCCATGTCTAGCACTTAGAGTTTCTCACAAAAACACTGTGTTCCCGGTAAACAAAGCTGTGACCTGCCACTGTGACGGCCTGTGAATAAACTGTTCTTCGCACTGAGTCTTCAGTGTGATGCTGCGTTCATACACTGGAGCACAGTGTTCCCTAGTGAAAGCCCAGTGCCTTCTGTTTCAAAGAGGATGCTGACATCTGCTATAACAGCATTTGATAACAGCCAATATGGATTCAGATCAGTTCAAGTTGAAACTACACAGTCAGAAAGGAGGAACTGTGATAAAATTTGTGACTCACCTGCAATCAGTGTCGGGCAGTGCATGTTATAATAATAATATTACTTTTCCTAGTAATGAGTAATGTAATGACTTACTAATAGGATTTCAGTAATAATACCAGTTACCCCAAAAACAAAAACTCATTACAATCTTACTTTTGTCATCTCCCTACTGACTTGAAAGCCAATAATCAATCACAATCCCAAATTCATTTACATTATCGTTGTGCTGTGCATGCACGTTACAAAGCAGCAAGCTCGTTTGGAAGATTTACATAAGGCGACTGGAAATATTCACATTACTTTGATTTTGTCAGGTGGAAAGATGACAAGAACACTGTTGCTGCAGGTAGCGATACTAAAGTTCTTTCCACTGTGAAAAACACAACCTCAGACTACCTGAACATATAATATTACTACAACAGCGCGACAACGAGATGCTTGTGGAAATACACCCTACCAAAGATGAACCCTCCTCGGCCACAGAGGACGGCTGTAGCCCTGCACTGGCTAAACAACCACAGCTGGAATTTATTTGTGGACAGCTGCAGGCTAAAAGCTACAAATTACTAACTTGGGACTGTGTATGTGATGAATAAAAATGTTGCCTATCTCCACGATTGACTCACCATCTTTCAGACTAAGTCTTGGGAAAATATCAGTCACAGGCAACAGCAGGCCGCCCAGGTAAAAAACATAATTAGCAAGCTATCTAGTCTGCCTTGCTTTAAATATCCTATTGTGCCATACTTTGTGTTCCCAAAGTAGGAACAACAGACCGTTGTACTAAAAAAGGAAGATGACATATGACTATTGTAGAAGCTGCAGGCCATAAATCATCTTCCAAGCTTGTGCAGGTGTGCTGTCATGACCCTCAGCAGCTCAGCAGCAAAACCAATAAACAACTTGTAATCAACTTGTATTTTGGCTACACTGAAGAAGTAACAGATGCAGACTGTTCGCAGAACAGATTAGCTGCAGAATGTATTTGTTCACTGGCTAAACCTGCAGCATCAGGTTGTGTATGTTGGCAGCAAAACAAGAAGGTGAGCTTTGAGTTTGGGGCTGTGTGGCATTATTTCTTCAGTTCCAGCACAACGCTGTGAACTTTTTCACTGAGTTTGTGAAATATGGGTAAGTAGGCCTATATATGTATCTATAGAAGACAGTAAGCTACGTAAAGGATTATGTTACTAAAGCCCATTTCCCACTGGTCAAAAACCCCACTCACACCTGCTGACAACTGGCTTTTGTATTTAATGGGAAAGGTTACAATCGACAATCACTTCCAGGACAAATGACTCTGCAGCTGTCATGAGCATTTATTGGCACCCGTGCCGATTGGCTCCTTTTGGCAGTGATGAAAATACAAGACCCGGTTGGATGCACAAGTTGTTGCCCCTTTGCTGACACTATGCAATGACACGCTGTGACTAAATACTGTACTGCTCTGTCCAAGCAGAGCTCAAATATTGTTCCAGATTTAGTCAACATCATTTTTGAAAGGGAGACTGAATAAGTAAGAGAAAGAAAGAAGTAGCCCCTGTAACATTTTCATTGGCCTCCATGCTGTTTTCTACTGTTTACTAACCTGATTTTGGCAAAACCATGACGTTGAACACACCAGTAAGAAAAAAAAGAAAGAAAGAAAGACAGGCATACTTTTATGCAGCAATGGGAAAGGAGTCTATAATTTATTTTTAATAGGATTTCCCACATAAAAAAACCCCTGCATACACACACTAATTTTGGTGAAAAAAGGGTATAAGCAAGCACCAGCTGGGTGATCAAGACCCTAAAGGAAAGCACTGTTTGATAAAAAGTAGCTGAAATATGGTATGGCTTACTCACTTATCAAAGAGAATCAGACATTAACAAGAAATATTGATTTGAAATTAGGATATTTCATTAACTTGTTGGCGTTATGGGCGACTATCAAACAAACTAGTTGTCCTTATCAACTGTCAGTTGAATGGTTAAGCTAAGCAGTCTTAATTCAGAAGGGAATGGGGATAAAATGATTTAATCTTCTACACCCAGCAAATGTCATCGGACCAAATTCTGATAGTGACACTATCTATGGGGAAAAGTCTTTTTGGGCCCAATGGCAACATGTGACTTCAGAGGTGAAATTCCACTGTTCAGCCACTGCGAAAATTGGCTTCAAAGCCTGGCGCACTTCCTGGGGGCCTGATCCATGCTAATATCCATGCTATTGCTTTGACATGTATGCTAGAACAGCAATGGGGTTGCCATGGTAATGACTGAACAACACCCCCATTCCCAGTTTGAGATAAAAAAAAAAATAAAGGAAGAAAGGAACAGCAATTTCTGGCGCCAGTTTATCACTTTATCATTATCTTGGTCAGTTACTTAAAGAAGGGTTTGTTTGAGCCCAAAGCTGAGTTCATGCCTTTGCCAGGAAACAGGACCTTTACTTTGTGGTAGCTGCTTGGTTTTCTGGCTCTTGTTACTTTACTTCTACTTTCTCAGATGTCTTCACTGACTTCACAAGGTCTAAACCCTTCAAACTCAATGTCCTCAAACAATGTCCACCTTTGAGTTGGGTGAAATTACTCTGAATGTGAAAGTCTTAGTGAGCAGTTTTAGAGCAATCTAAAGAGTGAAATAAACCACTAAGTCTAACTTTTCCCATATGAAATTTCAGTCCTCTGACATTGAGCTGAAACAGATATGAGTTAGTAGCCTCAGCACATCCAGTTGAAGCAGCTCTCTTTTGACAGGAGTGAAAAGTAAAAGACAAGGAAATGGTAATATGATATGCAGACTCTCCAGCCCAGTAATCCCAGATGACTGCATCCCTCAGGGCGTTCCTCTGTCTTCTGAGTGTCACTTTCAGCTATGGCTTTGTGTAACTCTGGACCTTCAGGGTTGCAACACAAACCAACCTTGGCTGGCATTGAGGGCACTGTGAAGGAGGTCGAATCTTTCCCATATGTTTTGACTCAATGACGCATATTCTAACCCGCTGCATGTCACAATCGTAAGCGAGATGCATTTCAGCCATCCTCTTTTTGCATCTATGGGAAAATTGATATCTTCTTTACCCATTTAAATATAAGTTTCATGTAAAGCAAGAACTACCAGGCAATTATTAATTTGATTTGTGCGGTGCTGTCCACACAAATACTGACTGAAAGGAAATCTAATCTGCCGCAGGATCTGTGATATAGGCTACCCAGGTTTTTTTTATAAAGCATTGGGGTCATATATGGGCCTTATTTAAGGGAACAGTGTGTAGGATTTTGTCGCATTGAGCAGGGGGGATTGCAGATTGCAATACAAACTTCTCCCGGTTAGAATTCCTTCAATGTTCATTGTTCAGGAGATTTTTACTGAATTAAAAATGATTTGCAAAGGTATTTTCTTCTCCAAAACAAACGGACCAGGTGACTAAAACACTGAATGAATTGGTTTCACATTACAAATCAGTGTCTCTCCTACCCTGTTCTGCTCATTTCAGACAGGTCACTAGCCCAGTATGTGCTAATGTGACGATTTTTACTGGGAGCGGAATTATCCACAGAGGTCTCTTCCTCTCCAAGACAAACAACCCTTATGGTTTAAATCAGTAAAAACACTGAATAAAGCAGTTTCATGTATCTTTCTGAAGCTGCTCGTCCTGGAGGGGCTGCTAACTACAGTGGCCAGCGTTTTTGTCACTAAACAAAACACTTCTTATATTATATGCCATTTCTGCCAGTATATCCCCCTAAATCCTACACACTGGACCTTTATGATATACAAGTTGGTCATGTAGTTCGAAAAATGCAGTATGGGAGGAATAAGGAATTAATTGCTCAAATGGCACCCCAGCCCATTGCTAACTCATGGGGGACCCATACAGATGTAGGGGATGAGCCAGCACAGTGGGTCCTCAGTGCATCCGGGTTTTTGCTTTTTGTGTGTGTACCAGTGGTGTGCACAGGGGGGGCACAGGGGGGGCGGTGTGCACGAGGGGGGGCAGTCGCCCCTCTTGGCCCAATTGTTGAAAAACGCTCGCTAAAGTGCCCTCTTGGGCACCAAAATGCACTAAAGTGCCCTCTTGGGCACCAAAATGCGCGCTAAAGTGCCCTCCTGGGAGCCAAAACGCACGCTAAAGTGCCCTCTTTGGAGCCAAAACGCACGCTAAAGTGCCCTCCTGGTTGGCAAAACACAATAAACTGCCTTCTTGGGTGGAAAAAACACACTAAACTGCCCTCTTGGCTGGTTAAAACATGATAAACTGCCCTCTTGGCTGGTTAAAACATGATTAACTGCCCTCTTGGGTGGTAAAAACGCATGCTTAAGTGCCCTCCTGGTTGCCAAAACACAACTGCTCTCTAGGGTGGAAAAACACACGAAACTCCAGAAGACTATTAGGACCAAGAAATACTATGAAACATTACTGTTGCGATGACTTTTATGTTGGGCTAATCTATATTGAGCCAGAACTATATCTCACAGAACCAGTTTGGTTTATCTGGTGCTAATATGGTGTTAAAATACACTAGAATACAGGAAATGGCATCTACTTAATTGAAAATGTTCTGGGGGAGGACCCCCAGACCCCCCCAGGGATTTATTTCTTTCATACATCAATGTCTCTGTGTGTTCTTCACAGTCCAACGTTGAATCTACACAGTTCTCGTGTATGCTGATCCTAACTACAAACTAACTTGAGTAGTCTGTCTAGTTAGTCTGTTTTAAGGCTTTATAATGTGCCATTTGTATAACATATAAACATGTCTAAAGTGCCCTCGAAAACACGCAGAACTTAGTGCCCTCTTCAGTGGCGAGAACGCGCTGTATGTGCCCTTTTTTTTCTTTTTGCCCCTGCCCTTCAAAAAGTCTGTGCACGCCACTGGTGTTTACTGTCATCACAAGGGAAAATAATTCCATTGATTGATTGATTAGTCTGATTTATTACCCATAATAATTTCAGAATTAAGGTTTCCAATTGACAAATAAAAGGGACCCTTGAACAAGAAACACTTAAGGCAGTCCATAGAGGCAGCCCACATAGGCTTACCGTGAGGGATTATATTATATACTACAATGAAGGAGTCCTACACAGTGTAACTGCTGTTTAGTAAACTTTTGGTTTAGCTTCCAATAAACACCTGTTTACAATGTTTTTAAATCTGCATTAATAGGGTTTGGCCACTTCACATGAAAAACGTGTTTAAAAAATAAGCAAAAAGCCTTTTTGCTTTATAAGATACATCAGAATTCATCATAATTCCCTCTCTAATATCTCTAGCTACATTTTATAAGAATACATTGAATGCATTATACAATGAATGACATTATAATTTGCATTATAACATTATAATTAACCTTTGCCCAGAGCTTGAACACTTCACAATGTAAATCAATGCAACTTCCGTTTGTTACAGCCATCATGGTCGTCGTGTTCTTTCTCTCCATAAAGCCAGAAAAAAAAAGGCTTTATGTAGTTATGTTGTTGTGGCCTTTTGTAATATTTAAACACAATATTGTTAATAGTATTAGTAAAAAATGGTAAAAGATAAACAGCTGTGGAAACTACACTCAAAAAATAAATGAATAAATAAAACTAATTAAATCATTTGGTCTGTTGTCAGTTTTACGGGTTAAAATATTTCACGTACATAAAAAAAAAAAAAAATCCATCCAATAGAGTCAAGTTATTCCAACATAACCCAATAAAGTATCCATGTCAAATATGTTGAAAGAGATCATCATTTGAAATACATAGAAAGTATTAACAGTATTCACAGAAACTTTATTTAAGTAAATTAGGTTAATTCTATGAGCTATAGTTACATAAAGTCTAATGGTCTTATTATCTCAGTTTTATTTGTTTTAATTACATCAATGGTACTTTTTTGGTTTATGTTGGAATTACCTGACTCTGTTGAATAAAAATTATATATGTAATTGAAATACGTAAACCTGAAAAATTGACCAAATAATTTCTTTGAGTGAAGGTTCATGAGAGCAGTGAGACTGAACCAAAGCAGAAACGTTGTGAGCCATAAAATCCAAAACAATCAGCTGAAAGAGGCTAAAAAGCTCCACAGAGCTGAGGGGAACTGCAGAGTCGCTGAAAATTCTCTGTGGGTTTATTAATACAAGTGACCACCTGAATATTGAAAAGAGCAGCTTTGAAATCAAATAAACATAGTTGGGGTTTTTTTTAATTGTACATTATTTGAGCATTATATGACATGTCTAGGCTCTATTTTGTTACTGCAAAGGTATACTGTACAGTAGTACCTTTAAGTCCAACCTTGGCCCTACGTAAAAAAAACAACAACAACATAATAATAATGGAGGACATACAGCTGTTTTTTTTACCATTTGCAGTCAAAAAATCAGACAACTGTAAGAGTTACTATCACAGGCACACGCTAGAGTATAAAATACACACTGGATCTGGGTCAGGGTTTAGTGTGTATATAATACTGTAAGTGAATTACAATAATACAGTAGATATCATGATCTGCAATTTTAAAGATGGCCTACATAATCATCCTATCAATGCCCTTTATAAATATTCACATGCACAGCCATATACAATAATTACATCAAGCACATACTGTAATTGTGTATTCCATATTACCTACACATCTTATACTGTATGTAAAGGTATATCTACACAGTAATTACAACAGAGTGGAAAATGAATCTGCAGTTGCAACCCATGTTGTAAATTACAGCATGCTGTGATGAGGTGCAACATAGGCCTCAGGAAAACAAGAAGACACACTCAGAAACAGATGGGAGCTCCCTTGTCTCTCTCTGTCTCTCTGTCTCTGTCTCTGTCTCTGTCTCTCTCTCTCTCTCACACACACACACACACACACACACACACGCTTCTCCCAGGCCTCAGCTTTAATCCCTTGAAGATCATGAACTCATGATTTCCCTCTCCACAGGCCGACCGCAGCCGGACCTTTGTCTCCCGGCTAATTGTGAACATGTGACACTGAGATGCCAGAGCCCAGCGTTAGATAAAAATACGATCTGTTCCTAATCATACAGCAATCTCAAGACAGCAGTGGAAGACCAAATATCCTATTGTTTATGTAATTTACATGTTTGCATGTGAGACAGGCCAAAGGGGCAATGCAGAAATTAACTGGAAAATATATTTAACCATTTCAAGGGAATGGCTTGTCACAAATGTATCTTCCTGTCATAAATGAAGTTTGTTTATTGAGATCAAATTGGACCTCAGCACTTGTGTATTCATTGCCCACTGTAGATACCCAGACCACAACAAAACTGGTGTTTTTTTTTTTTGGTGAGACACTGCTACATTTTCTGCAGCTTTTTAGCCACCATACATGAGTGTCTTTCAGCAAGACTTCGCTGTTTTGCCACGGGGGATAATACCACAAAAAGTGCCAGATTTATATTGAGGTATTGCGGCATGTCTGTCGGTATATTGTGCCACCAAAACCAGGTATTTCAAGCCAAAATGTTATCTTTCAACATATCCACTACATAATCATGTACAAATGTATTCTGGCGACTGTGTTGTGGTATCAGGTTGCAGAGATGTTCGGTGATGAAAACAGAAATCTCCAAACAAAACAGACATCCCCTACCATAGTGGTTTCCAAAGTGTGTCCTGCAGGCATATGGGAGAAGTCTTACTTCAGGGCTTTCTGCCAGAAAATCCATTCTGGCATGAATCTTTTTATTTTAATCCAAATCACGATCTTTTCCCTAAACCTTACCAAAGCACCTGAAGGCAAACTTCTCCCAACAGCGCAGCCCTGCAGCAACCTGGTGTACCTTGAGGATGGGCCAAGAATGCTGCAAGATCTGCTCATTTCCACCGTCTGTACATTGAACATTTCACCACATAAAGAAACAAGTCTTCTATGTTTTCAAAATGAGTAAATACTGAAATTATTGTATTTATCACCATATAACCCTGACTCAGCCAAAAAACTTAAATTGGACTGTACAGTTAAAGTTCCTTAGTTTACAGCTTTTCAGGAACTTAAGTGTAGCTCGCTGTCCCACACCACAGCCTCATCTAAGGAGAGAAGCATCAAAAGGAGAAAAGAACAAACAAGACTAAAAGTCCACAGCCATGCTTGCAGCTCTGTGAGGCTTCACAGAGGCACACTGGTGCTTTAAGCAACACGCAAATGTCAGCACTATAAACAAAGTACAGCTGAGGCTGACGGGAGTATCATCAGTTTTGCAGGTATTTGGTCCTAAATCAAAGTATCGGACAAATTCGTTTCATAAAGTAGACAGGGTTTTTCCTGCAGAGAATTACGAGGTGGCAGCCTACGTCAACTTTCGTCTCTCCTCCAGCTCTTCACTAAACTCTGATGTGTGTCTGGAAACCTATTTCTAACATGTATTGCACTTGGTGGATTTCTCTCTTTTGTGACTGCAATTGCAGCACTACGCCAATGTGGTGGCGCTATTATTATCATCAGCACAGTGCACCAGGAGCAGCAATGCCAAAACTGTGAGAGGAGGAAAAGAGCCGTCTGTTTCGGACCACAGCAGAGTGGGGACTGGGCTGGTGCTCCACAGTGTTTCCAATGGTAACATCTTTGCCACAACAACATAAAGTCACTAAAGAATGGCTCAGAAGATAGAGCAGGTTGTCCACTAATCGCGGGATCAGCTGTTCGATCCTCAGCTCCTCCAGTCTGCATGTCCAAGTGTCCTTGAGCAAGATACTGAACCCAAAATTGCTCCTGATATATGTTCCATTAGTGTTAGAATCTGAGTAGCAGATGACACGTTGTATGGTAGCCTCAGCCACCACTGTGTGAATGTGACTCAAAGTTTAAAAAGTGCTTTGAGTGGTCGGAAGACTAGAAAGGCACAATATAAGTGGAGGTCTATTTACCAAAACACACTTTTCCTGCCGTTCACTGGTAGATTTATATCGCCAGTTGGAGTTTGCAAACGGCAGCTGGACTCAGCATTTGTTAACACTGCTCCATGTTCCACGTGTGGGTCAGCTCTGTTTCAGTGCACCACAGCACCGCTTAACACATAACAGTGAAGGCCAGGAAAACTGTTTAAATGAAGTGTAATCTGTCAGCCAGCAGCAGCAATCACATTACTGTCAGCTGATGAAATAAACAACAATGTCAGCCTACAGGGCAAAAGTCATGGTAGCTTTACTAGTTGACAAATAATTGCCAGAAAGGACAGTAATGTTCAGAGAAGGATTTTGCCCAAATGACATCCATCTGTTCTCTGTCTTATCAATCTCCCTTTACTTGCTTGTGTTTGTATGGGCCATGTGGTCATGGTGATGTAAATGGTGCTCTTGCCGCTGAAATTTAGCAGCGGATCCGGTGTATCTGCCAGCTACAATAACTGTCAAATGGTGTGTAGACTCTGTCTACAACGCAGGCGTACGCCGGCATGGTAATGGTGCAGACCCAATGTCTGACTGTTGTTTCGTACTGAGACTACAGCATTTACACTGATGAAATGTAAGGAAATAAAAACTTTTTCCCACTTCAGTACAAATGTTGAAACATAACATGATATTAGTTCATTACAATACACGAAAACATGACTGATAAAAGCAAATAATTTAAAATAGGAGGTAGAATAATCAAAATACATGTTATGAAAGGGAACTGCCCATTGGTCCGACAGCCCATTGGTCCGACATCCCATTGTTCCGACCATATTAAACCCATTGTTCCGAAGTCCGTTCCGAAATCATCATGATGCCCTGTGGTTAAGGTCTGGTTAGGTTTAGGCACAAAAACCACTTGGTTAGGGTCAGGAAAAGATCATGGTGTGGGTTAAAATGAAAAAGAAAGTGACAAACACATAAGCCGTGAGCCTGCTCCGCCTCAAGCCTTTCCCAGCTGACCCAGAGCCGGTCGCGGCGCACCATACGCCCGCCGCGAGCCATTCAGCACCGTGGACAGTCGGACTAATGGGATGTCGAACCAATGGGCTGTCGGACCAATGACATGGACCCGTTATGAAAAGGGACAGGCTGTCTCTAAAAATTGGCTTGTAAAAGTATGAAAGGAGATTAGTTAAAATACAATTGTTTTTTTAAATTATTTTTAAATGCTCCAAAAACAGGAGATCTACATTTGTATCAATCATATTTTGTCAGCAGAGTCAAATTGTTTTATAAAATATTCAGTATATATCAGTATTTGTGTCGTTATTATCAGTCTCAAACATAGCCTGTCCAGGTCTAAGACCACAACCACATACTGTATATAATAATAGACATAGTTACCGTGACGTCACCCACTGGTTTGTGGACTGCCATTTTGAAGCACTGAGTTCGGCCGATGCCATCTTGCTTTTTGAAGTCAGAAGTGACCATATTTGGACGAGAGGGTGGAGCTATGGAGGAGTGAGGGGTCTATCTAACACAGAGTGCAGTGACTGCTTGAGTGACAAGTTGTCACTCAAGCAGTCCTGCCCTTAAATATGCATCACTTTGGGCCTTAATAAACAGTAACCAGGTGAGTTATATAAAAAATTAACCCCCTTTTGTACGAACCTGTAAACACGTTTATTTCTGCTGTAAAGTTGGGCATTTTAACATGGGGGTCTATGGGGATTTACTCTTACTGTTTTCGAGCCAGCCTCAAGTGGCCACTTAATGAACTGCAGTTTTTGGCACATCCACATTGGCTTCATTCACGTTAAATACACCACTGACTACCCTTGTAACAATTATGGGCACAATTTATTTATAATTTTAGTTTTATTTCAATCATTCAATTGTAAATCAATTATCAGAACTCCTAAAATATGTTGCTTGTAAAAAGTATTTCCTCAAGCCAGTTGACTACATGGTACACATGTGCGTGTGTGCACATGATCAGGATGGTACCACCTCCGCCTCATTTCAAAACAGGAAAACCCCTGGTAGGTTATTTTGGCCTGATGATGATGATGCTAGGTGAGAGATGCAGAATGGGTGTACAGCTCCTTTCTCACGTTGTTCAAAGTCACAGCTGCACTCACAGAGCCTCTGGCCACCAAAATTGTGAAAATGAACTGCTCCATGAGCTTGCACTTGCCTTGCACTCGCTCTCAGTTTCATTAAAACAGAGCCGTAAGTCTGAATACCATTCAATACTTTTTTTTCTCCATTCTTTTGTTCCAGCTTTCTCTTTCTAGGTCAGTTTGATGTTGCCTACGGGTGATGGTGTGTAAATAGGAGCAGTTGTCTGTTTTGGTATTGACCCGCGGTCCTGTGGGAGCTTCTCTCTCTGTTCTTTGCTGAGATCCCAGGTGACTCAATCATTTCTCTCCTCGCTGGAGCTGCAGGGGCTGTTCTTGTTGTTCAAATGGAGATGGAGAAGATGCTGCATGGGACTCAGCCCAGAAGAGTTGATTCTCACTAACCCCACAGCGAAGCCGTATGTTGAAAAAGACCACCCTGCTGCCTCTTGCTGGTTCTTCTCATGTAGCCACGCCTCCATCACCAACATCCAGAGAAATGTAAAGCCAGGCACCAGGGATTTGAATGGAGCAGAGCTTTTATTTATGTAATTGGCAGAGTCTCATATCAAACTCAGAGTCAGTCAATATGTTGCCTTTGGCTTAGCAAGGTTGTGTTACCCAGCAGCTGTGTGTAGATTGAGGAGGGCGAAGAACTGCATGAGATGAGGTTTGAATTGAATTTCAGGATGTAAAATATGTCAGAGGTGAAGAGTTCATACCAGCATAGTTTAATGATTGGAGGAAAGTGGAGGCTCATCAACAGAAAAGACTCATCAAAGCTTTGAAAAGGCTGCGGCAGGGTCACAGCAGGCTGCAACAAGCTCATTTTCCATCCCAAGATAACTGACATTTGGCCCCAGACAACACAAAACATTACTATATGTGATAATCCAAGCTTTAAAAAATAACATGAAGTTATCTCATGATAGTTATTTTTGAAAGGTAATTAGTTTTGTTGACGATCTAAAAAATGGTATAATATGTTTTTCCCCATGAAATACCTGGCGCTGCTCGTTGGGGGCAGCACTGAGAGGCCAGCAATAATCATGATCATTCCAAATACAAGCAATGATAATCTTATTTTATTTTGAACCACAATAATAACCATTACTTAAAGGAATGGTGTGTAACATTTAGGGGGATTTAGTGCTATCTAGTGGTGAGGATTGCAAATTGCAACAAGCTGAAATGTCTCCCAGTTAGAATTATTTCAATATTCACTGTTCAGGAGGTTTTTACCAGGAGCTGAATTATCCACAGAGATCTCTTCCTCTCCAAAAACTGGAACAGGTGATTACTCCTATAAAGACACTGAATAAAGCAGATTCACGTGACAAATCAGTGTTTTTCCAATGCTGTCGTTATGAAGGAAGTGCTTACTATAGTGGACAAGATGAAAACACAAATATCATTAAATCGATTTCCCTCCTGTGCTTGGATACTGGGACAAGGACAGTAGTCCAATTAAATGGCCTAGTCAAGTTATAACCTTAGCTCCACTTAACATATTGCCTGGCTCTAGATAGGGCCATTTGAGTTTTCGCATCAGCCACTGTAGTTCACATACATGTGAAGTTTCAGTTCTGGAACCTCACCACTAGATGTCACTAAATCCTACACACTGGACCTTTAATGCTAAAAGCTACAGATTCATTCAGTGATAATGATGATTAAGTACACACTTAAGTTTGAGGACTGTGTTCCATCAGATCTGTCCTCTTCATTGTGAATCCATCAACTGTGATTAGATTGTTGATTTTAGCGCTGAAACAGTTTAAAATGATCAACAGGTCAGGTTAAGTGAAGTCGGGCTTTTCACAACAAGTTCATCTTTTCTTAGCCTCCTCCTTGGAACATCTTCCAGGTCTTCAGACTGCCCATTTAGTCAGAATATGAAAAGCTTATTTACATTCCTCCATCCTGCGGGAAGAGCTGCAGAGGCGAGGCAGTAGAGAGGATTCTAGCTGTCTGTGTCCCTGTCCTCATTAGTGCAGAGCTGGTCTGTTTCCCCTCCCTCTCTCGCGCTCTCTCTTACACACACACACACACACACACACACACACACACACACACAGCAATCTCCAGCTCTAAACAGGCTGACAGTTTGAAGATAGGCCCACTGTGCCGAGCAGAGCAGAGCAGAGGGCTGTGAGATGAGAAAGCCCCTGAGTAAAGGAGAATGCAGGCGAACGCTTGTAATTGGGCCCTGAGTATCAGCTGCCAAATATCTCCTGTTAGTTCTCTGCGATTTTTTTCCCCGCTATTACTATGCTAATACTATGCCATCTATGAATGCAAATGAGACAGGGTACACTTGGCAGAGTTCCTGCCCTCAGCTGGTCTCTGCCACAGGGAGAGCAGTGCTCACTTTTCTTCCACTGATCCCTGATACAAAAACACACACATTACCTTTAGCACGTGTTCTCACTGCATCCATGATATGTTGCACAACTGGCAGGCAGCCAGAAACTGTAGAAATGTTCCATCTTTGTGATGTGCTGTGATATCCAACCATTTCTATAGACCATGATGTATTCGGGCTGCTTAGTGTGGGATGAGAGTAGGGCTGGTTGATTCGGAGAAAATCAAATATCATGATATTTTTGGACAAATACCTCAAAAACAACTGCGGTAATATTGTAGGGTTGATGGTTGACTGGTGCTATCACAAATCATTTAAACAATTACATGTTTAATGAATAATCATCAGTAAGGTGGCTATAATGACTAACTGGGTAAAGGCAGAAGAGTCTGGTTTGTTCAGAAATTACATCACTTCACTGTAATGTAGCCTTTAAAACCAGGAAAGGTCAACACTATGATATTACAAGATCCAAAATTTAAGACAATATCTAATCTCATATCGCGATATCAATTTAATATGGATATATTGCCAAGCCCTAGTTGAGACAAAAACATGTTTGTATTAGTATTTGGCCTTTTTGTTACTGGAATATTAAGATAGAGTCTACAATTAGTCTACAGTCACCCATTACAAAACCAACAGTTTTTAATGCAAGGAGCTTTTTTTACTTCTTATTTTCTCAACATGCATGTTTTCCCCTGGGTTTGATTTCAGCAGCCAACTGTCATATCTCTTAGATTTTACAGTCCCTCCAGGATTTCACAGACTGTTTTTGGGACTGTCGTAGCCAGAAGTGTCTGATTTCATGGCGGCTTTTATAAAAAATAGTGATGCATGTTGCTATGTTTATAGGCGTTCTTGCAATTAAGTTGCGGGGGCAAGTGAAAATCACAAATATAGTTGTGATGTGATGCTGTCTCAGACTCAAATCGTATTATTATTACTAGTATTCAGTGTTTCCCACAGAATTAGAATCTATGGGCGACGTTTGACGCAGCGCTGAAGGACTGTCTAGGGTTGCCCTAGATTGGCCCTCATTTATCAAATGAACGTACGCCAGAGTAGTGGGTGTACGCTCATTTCCACGCCAACTTTGGCATTAATCAATTTGGACGTGAGCTGAGGGTACAATCAAATCTCACACCAGGTCTCAGCTCGTGTACGCAAGTTTTAAATCGGTGTGGACTTGCAGTGCAGTGTGTGGCTGTGTCGGATATTGTTATTAGATCATACTAATGCAGTGCTGTTGTTAATAATAATAATAATAATAATACAGTCACATATTCACTTAAAAATATGTAGCCTATGTTGTAAGATTAATTTCTCTTTCATTTTGAGACAGCCTACTTGTCAGACCAGACTACATGTGACATAATTACAAGCAATTTGATTAATTTACATTAACAGGTAGCCTAACCTATTTGCAGTGTGATAGGTCAGATGCTAATTCAGTCAGCTATTTAAACAAGCTTGGACAGTCATCAAACCTTGGCAATGGCAGACCTGGCTTTACTAGAAGACCTCTACGCGCCAGTAAGACGTGAGAGGTTTTTTCGAGACTATAGAGATCTTTTTCAAGAAAGTGACGAATGGCTTATGAGTCGCTTTTGTCTCCCATGCCATCTCCTCCTCCATTTATGCCAGACTTTGGAACCGCAATTGAAGAGAGAGACCAGACGCTCAAATGCAATACCTGTGCTGGTGCAGGTGCTCTCCACATTGGGGTTTTTGGCCACTGGGACCTTTTAGCGGGAGATCGGGGATAGGTCTGGCATTTCACAGCCCTCCATCAACCGAACCATACCAGCAGTCTTGACGGCTATAAAGTCCCTTTCCGCACAGTATATTTCATTCCCATATACTGATGCTCAGCAAACTGTGATTAAACAGGATTTTTATGAGATTGCTGAATTGCTGAATCTCCTTTTGTGATAGGTGTGATTGATTGTACCCATGTGCATCTGAAGCCACCATCCACAAATAACTACACATTCATCAATCGCAAAAACTATCACTCAATAAATGTTCAGGTGATTTGTGATGCCGGCCTATCCCTCCTGAACATGGCAGCTCGGTGGCCTGGGGGGACGCACGACTCCTACATATTTCAAAGCAGCAGCGTGGGAACACGGCTACAGGAGGGCGCACTGCAGGGCCGGAGTCAACTCCTCGGTGAGTAACGGCATTAAAGTAATATTTTACAAGTATTCAAATGACTAACATTTTTGTGTGATTCGTTTACTAGGTGACAAAGGCTGTCCCCTCACCGAGTACCTCCTTACTCCACTGGCCAACCCTGCAACTGACCAGGAGCGCAGGTACAACAGTGCGCACATACACACACTGGCCACAGTGGAACGCTGCATCGGGCTGCTTAAGGGCAGATGGCTGTGGGAGCAGCAGGGGGGACCCTGCTGTACACACCTGAAAAGGTGTGTGACATCATTTTGGCATGTGGGATTCTTCACAATATTGTACAGAATCATTACGTGCCATTTGAGGCCCCAGCGCAGCCAGACGAGCCCATGCCCAGAGGGGAACTGCCCATTGATCCGACAGCCCATAGTTCCGACCATATTAAACCCATTGTTCTGAAGTCCATTCCGAAATCATCATGATGCCCTGTGGTTAAGGTCTGGTTAGGTTTAGGCACAAAAACCATTTGGTTAGGGTCAGGAAAAGATCATGGTGTGGGTTAAAATGAAAAAGAAAGTGACAAACACATAAGCCGTGAGCCTGCTTCGTCTCAAGCCTTTCCCAGCTGACCCAGAGCCAGTCGTGGCGCACCATCAAGGTAGAAATACGCCAGCCGGGAGCCGTTCAGCACCGTGGACCGTCAGACTAATGGGATGTCGGACCAATGGGCTGTCGGACCAATGACATGGACCCGCCCAGAGAGCCCTGTCCGGCACAGCCCCACCTGAGAGCTATAAGGAGGAGACAGGACATCATTCAGCGCTTCTAAAATGTAAAGTATGAAATACTTATGTCCAGCAAGTAAACTATTCAGTACGAGAAAAAACCCCACTGCACAACATTGAGTGATTTATTTTATTTCTGTGATATTCTTTTGAGGTTTTCATTCATCTCTTTTAATGTCTCATTTATTGCTACCAGAGGCCGATTTATTTCTGCCATTGACCGACAGATTTCTGCCTGTTGCCTGGTCTGGCCCTGTGCAGCTGGATCCAGGCCGCTTTGTGCGGCTGAGGGCCCAGCACTGGTACCTGGCTCTACATCTGAGAAAAAATGTTATTTTGTAAAATATCCTAAGCTATCCTAATAAATTGAAAACAGTCAAATAAACTCTGCAGATGTGTATTTCTTCTGAATAGGGCACATTTTAATATTTACCATTATCTGGCTTAGACACAGGTGGTGCGTCGGTGTCTCCTCCGCTCCTCAGTCTGGGTCAGTGCCAGGCTGGGGTCCAGCTGGCCTCCTCCAGTCTGGGTGCTGCTGCACTTAAGAGCAGCAACACGTCTTTTAGTGGCGATTTTCAGATCTGACCACTTTTTCTTGACCTAATTGTACAGATAAAATTGCGATAAGCTTTTATATATTTTATATGACTTGTGCAATATCACAGGTGTATAAATTAAATATTCAAACCTCAGCTGGAGTTGTGGAGCTGTCGACTGCAGCAGTGATTTCTTTCCACACTGCTGCCTTCTGACTTCCTTTGAAGCCACTTTTTTGGCTTCCAAACAGAGCTAATTTGTTTCTCTGGACTTCCGACATTATGGTCTCAATTTCGGCGTCTGAGAAGTTTCTCTTCTCGCTCAATTTCTGCATCACCGTGTTGTAAACTCTAGGGGTGAGGCCTCTAAACTGTGAATATATAGGTGCGTGGTATTCAAATTACGATTGTTTTCATCCGCCACATTTATCAACACCCGATCATTAGTATGCCGTGATTGGCCTGATACAAACATTTCATGAATCACACGTGCAACCTGGCGTAAGATGATTTCTGCAAACATGATGAGGACGAACAGCATTTCCAGGGTAAGGTCCAGGTTTGTACGACCCATCCACCACCTAATCCATTTCCTTGTTAACTACGCTCAGTGCATTAGTCATGTGATAGCAGCCTTTCAAAATATGTGACGTGTACAAATTTGGGTGCATTACTTCTCATGAGAAAACGTACGTGTTTGTGAGAACAGCTTGGAATCAACACATCCCTACTCATCATATTTTGCAGTTTGGGCAGAAGCCACACAGCAGCGGTTAACATCCAACACCAAGCCATTAATCGAACACCGACACCGAAATGACTCGACTCTGTCCTTAAACCTGAGTGAATCAATATCCTGCGTGCAGCTCTACAATGAAATGAGAATTTACCCATTTTAAATTGTCAAATTTGCCATAAAGTTGGACAAAAGTACAAGGTCGCATAGAATTTACAGGGAAGACTGAATTTGTGTTAACTGTTGTGATTCCAACATCCTGGAGGGACTGATTTTAGAGCTTTTTACCAGCATGTGGATGAACCACCATTTTCGGCCTGTACAGGTGGGCTGTGGCCCTAATTTCTACCCAGAGTTAAGAGACTTTAAAGAATTGACCCTCCACTAAGCCCCGCCCCTTTGTCATGATCCATCAAGCTTGTTGGAGTTAGCATGGAGCCCATACTGTCACTAACTGCACTCCTTGAAAAAAATCTTATATATTTTTGGAAAAACAGATAAAAGCCTTTCTATAGGCTACAGATGACAGTCAAGGTCAAGGTCAAGGTCAAGGTCAAATTTATTTATATAGCACATTTAAAACAACCGAGGTTTGCCAAAGTGCTGTACAATCTAGCTAACACCCACATCACTCGTGATCAAGACAGAAGACAATAAATATGAAGGGAAACTTTGCTGAAATTCAGCCAGCTGTGTGGCATCGCACTTTGTGCACTGGGTGGTTCATCTGCACACACTACGATGACACACTGCCGGCTTAATATTGGCAAAGTTTTTCTGCTTCCCTTCGCTGATTCCTATAGAGCAAGGTAGGCCTTTATTCTATGTTATAATTTTTAAAAAAAGTATGTATATATATTCAGTACACTGTGCCTTCAGTAGCTAGTTAGCTAACCCTACACTTTTCAGGGTCTGATTTTGGTTTTGAAACTGGGAAGAAACATGTATGTCCTTTCAACCCCTCCAGGTAACAAGTACCATTAATACATCCGCCCTGGGCACCATGTCAAGCTCGAAATTTACAAAACCAGCCTGAAAATAAAGAAAATCTGACACTATAGCATGAGTCAATGGAGCACAGCTGTGTTGTTGTCGGACCGGTGTCAGAGCTGGCAGATGCCACGCTGTGATTGGCCAATCATGGGCATACATTGATACATTGTTGCACTTTTGTTCTGGTTGGGTTACTGTACGAACTGACTTTTTACAAACCAACCAATTGGAGTTAACATGATGTACGACTGACAGGTGGGGTGGGGGGGCACAGTAAGTCCAGGGCACCGTGTGCTAGTTCCGGCACTGCATTGAAGTTTTACAAGCAGGCCAGAGGAGTAAATACAAATTTCACAATTGATGAACAATAGTTTATACTAATATTAGTTTCAAATAAGGCACAGAAACCCCACTCAGACAGCCAGGTTGCACATGTAGAAATGTGATCACCTGTTCAGAGTCATTGTTAAGCCCATAGCTGTGCACTGTTGGCATGGTCACCAGGGTGCTGTGTCACAAAAGCTCTTTGTTGCTCCTTCTCATGTGGCAAACAACTATAATGGCTCTTTAAAAACAGGAGTGCAGTTTCCGATCCCCTTTCTGGTGTTACATTGTATCTGTACACATCCTGAGGATGAACCTGCAGTGTTTCCCACCTCCTGTGTGTGTGTGTGTGTGTGTGTGTGTGTGTGTGTGTGTGTGTGCGCGCGTGCTGGGACAGGTGGTGAGGCTGAGCCTACACTGGGAGAACTTCTCTGCAGAGGTTGGGCCAGCTGTCTGAATCGCCCTTGTCTTAAGTAAATTATGACATGATGTGTTGACAGACCAAACAAAGGTAAAGAGATCTTCCCATGGTGTAGGATCCCTGGCCTCCAGGCTGAACACACCACACACTGTGTTCCCATACAGACGAGCCACAGTTAATTGCAAGTTAGCCAAGTTAGGATTACATAAATGAAAGTAAAGGCTGTTTACTTTGGCTCTGTGTTTATTCTACCTGTAATTTGCTCTGATAAATACATGTTGGACATGTTCAGTATTGCAAGTAATAAATTAGTGCTTGTTATTAGCTTTATTATTTCCTACAGGCAACTATATTTGTCTGTCTGTCTTTCAGTTACATACAGAAAGCATTTTGTCAGGTGTTTTTATGGATTTCTTTAACATTTCTATAACATTTAGAACATTAAAGGGACAGTTCACCTCTTATTCAAAAATACACAGTTTCCCCTTACCTTGCCATCTAGTTCCATTATATTGGAGAGTAGCCAGCCAACTCTACCGCCGATATCTCCAACACTCAACAATTCACACCAAAACAATCTAGATTAGTAAGTAGCACCTAAAATAAGAGGGAACATAACATGTTTTTTGGGGGGGTGAACTGTCCCTTTAATATAGCAGGACACAGCTGTTTGCTATGTGGGGATAAAGTGGAGTAATGGTGTCCTGCGCAGAGAATGAAGTCACGCTACCTCTCTGTGCATTGTAATGTGAGCTGCTCTCTTCTCTGTAGTAGTAGACAGTCTGGTGGTGTGTCCGTGTTACTGCATGTCACTTTGTGTGTATCCTACTGGCTAGCTAACTCCCATCACTCTACACTGCTCTCATATGGTGGTTACTGCTGATAATGGCAATGCCATTGCTGTGGAAGTGCAGCTCCCACCCTCTGTTTCCTCTCTGGTTAACAATATTAGCTCTTCAAGCATTGTTGCCATTGTTAGCACCGTGTTAGGCTCATTACTCTTAAGATGTAATGTATTACTCATTACTCGTTATTCTTTTCAAAGCCTGCCAGCAGTTATTTGTTAAACTAATAATTATAAAACTTTTCCGTTACACCCCATAAAACCTGTAATTGCGTACTTCCCCAAAATTCAGATGTGTGCCTCTGTGTGAATGTCAGGGTAATCACTGGTATGTGTAGCTAAGGCTAGATAGCATGCAATCTTTTTTTTCTTTTTACCTTTGGGTCTTCAGTTGCCTGTGACTGTTTTTTTCCCAAGCAACATTTCATCCACAACATATCCAATCAATCCAGCCACGAGCTTCATTAGTTCTTTGTAGCCTGCAGCTGTCCACGATTAAAATCCAGTTTCAGTCGTTTAGCCAGAGTAGCACTACAGCCGACCTACGCAGCCGCAGAGAGCTCCCCTTTGGTGGGGTGTATCTCCTGGAGCTGCATGTTGTTGTGCTGTCGGTCGTAGTAGCCTAGGTGTTTCAGACCTGAGGTTTGAGGACGTGTTTTTGCAGTAGAAAGAGTTTTAGTCCGACCACCTGCAGCAACAGTGTTCTTGTCATCTTTCCCCCCAATAAAATCAAAGTCATGGGAAAATTTCCAGCCACTAAGGTAAGTGTTTCTATCTTGCAAACTAGCTTGCTGCTTTGCATGCTTTGTGTGCGATGAATACCAAAATAAATCTGCTGATGTGATGTTATATTTAGAGTCAGCAGTGGAGTGATATAAAAAATAACAACAACAACAACAACTTGTTTGGTTATGGGGTACATTTTATTTTATTACTTAAAATCCATTAGTTATTGGTTACACTACTTGTTACTGGAAAAAGTCATTTTAGCACTCTAACGCGTTACTGCCCAACTCTGGTTAGCACTGTTCATGCTGTTAGCACCGTTAGCTGCTCAGCCACCTTCATTTTGTTAATCATGTGCAGACAACCTTTGGATCGTAGATATGCTCTGTGTGTCTTATACTGTAACATCTGCTTTAATGAAAAGATTCTGCGCTCACATCTTTGTCTCAGTAACTTCTACCGCTTAGTATTTTGATAAAAGCATTTGCCCTTTTCATACTGATGCCAAAAGAAAACAGTCCATAATCTGAAGAAGAGAAAAGGTGAGAATTTGCTGCTTTTCACCAGTCTTGTAAACTTAATGTGGGATTTATTTATTTTTTAATTTTATTTTATTTATTTATTTATTTTCATTTTGGTTTTGGACAAAACAATCACTTGAAGAATTTGTGATGGGCATTTTTTGACTATTTTTGATATAACATCCACCAAACAGTTAATCTGATTAACATTAAGCAGATTAATCTATGATGAAAATATGATTACTTGCAGCCCTACACTGAATCCATCTCATGCTCTGCCCTGTGAATGGTGCCTTTATGTAGTTACAGAATTTACTCTCCTTCTCTCCCTGCTTTTAGTGAAACGTGTTCAGACAGTAAAATGATCAGAGCCTTAGACACAACCTCACATAAATTAATAAATAGTTTTATATTGGTCACTCAGGTTTTTACTGTAACAACAAACAATGTAGAAAGGGAGATTGTTGTGAATAATGCACTGTTACAGCATGACAGGACTACATGAATATGAGCTTTTTTTTGTTGTGTACACTTACAAAATGCCAATTAGTTGCATTCTGACATGTTTTCTTTTTTTATTCTGTTTCTTGTTTTGTTAATAATTGAGATGTTTTTTTCCCAGATCAACTGGGGAGAAATGTACTCCTTATATCAGTTTGCTGGTAAGCTGTTGCACACAGAACATCTCAAAAACCTGCCTCCAAATGCAGTTTTGGTCATTTTGTGTCAAATATTGTAGAAATCTGTTAAGATTTTGTGTCTCTGGTCCCTTCTGAGGTTTTAGCTCTCTGGTTCACAACCATGTACACTGAGAGTCTGAGAGAGAAAAGGAGCTTTTCTGATATGTTCCTCAAGACCTTTTTTATATTCCTCTCAATAATAATAACATATGATAAATAAATTCATAAAATCACTTTGGCATGATTTTTTTGCTCAAAAAGGACTAACTAATTGTGATTTAAATTGGATTTTAAAATCCCTGATATTCCCACAGGAAAGAGTGACGTTTCATCCTTCATCTTAAAGATGGAACACTGCTTTGATTTTTCTCTACAAGCATATTTATTGAGAGATTTTTTACATCCCATCACTAAAGAAAAGAGTTCTCTGCTGTGATATCTGTAATATAGACCAAGGGGCTCATTGACCTTCAGAAATGTTATGGTGCAACAGTGAAGCAATGGATGAAGACATGCTGAGGCCATAAGAGTAAGACATTGAGTCAGGTCAGATAAACACTGAAAAATATTTCTGTGCTTCAGAGTTTCATAAAATCCAGCACAGGGTGAAGACAAAAACAAAGCAACAGTTAAAGAGTGAATACACAGGGGTGGTCTCAGCCCCTTTAATCCAAAGGGGCCAGACTGTGGCCACCTGAGGGGCCAGTTAAATCAACCCTGAAACAAGGAGCTGATTTTAGCAGTCTGGCTGGCTACTTCCACTTTAGCATGTTGATAATTTGAATGGGGATAAAATGATTTAATTTTGTGGCTCATCTAGACTTTCCAAATGTTCTCGGATCAAATCCAAATACTGAGTCATTTTGTGGGCCTGGTGACACTCAGAATAGTCTGTCCACTTGTTTACAGACATCTCTTTCACAATGTGAGTCTATGGGAAACTTCATTCAGATGATGACAACTTCACCTTTCTTCCTTTGGGCCCAATGGCATCACATAATGGACCCATCAGTTGTAATTCCACTGTTTCACCACTATGCAAATTGGCCTCACAGCCCGGCACACTTCCTGGGAGTCTGGTATATGGCTGTTAACTGTTGCGGATTTAAACACATGGGTAACATGTTGAAGTGGTCGCAGTTGCACAAAACTACATGCTTAGATTAAGAAGCCAAACTCATTTTGTTCAGGTAAAAATAAGTACCTTTGTTACTAAACGTATCTCATGTGACACGTTACATACATCACATCAAATCACTCATGTGATATACTGTGTGTCGACATACTACATTATGTTGTGAAAATAACTCATGGTTGACTTTTGGTTTCACACAGGACACGGACATCAGTCTTGTGGATGACAGTCAGGTGCTTGTTTTACCCATCAACCTAAGCAGATGTTGTTGCTCTTCATACTACATCAACTGACTTCCTCCTTTGCTAATTACTAGCAATGTTTAGAATTTCCTGCTTGTGAAAACTTTATATGTAGTCATGTATTTTGAAAGGAGGACAGTCCCCTATGCCGTGGTCTTGTTAGGGAACACACACACAGTCACAGAGAGACCTTAACCACTGGGAAACAAACAGACTGAGAGAAAAAGACAGAAAGAGATGCAGACAGAGATGGGGAGAAAGAGAGGGTGTTATTTCATGTGAAATATTGTTGTCTTGTCTTTCATGAAGATGAGCCATTGATGTCATGTAGCGTCCCAGTGCATTATTTGCTCTGATGGTCACCATGGGACCATAACTAGTCTCAAAATACCGGAGCTGATGTCATTAGCATGACTGACAAGCAGTTATGTTATTGAATTGATGTTAACTTTCTTGTGTAGTTATAAGGCCAGGGTTTGACAGAGGCTTATGGTTCATTTTAGAGTTTTTTCACGGGTCCATTCACAGATTGGCAGTGACATGATCCTGACCACATCTGACTGTTTGATACTTAATTCAAATTATGCCAACTTCACCTCTCTCCCTCCTGGTAGATGTCAGTAAGGGTGCAAAACTGTGTTTGACCATACACACACTGGCTGAGTGCTTACAGCCCAGAGGGGCACTGTTTCATCAGTTTCAATTACATCGAGGAAACTCAATGACAAATGGTGCAACAACAACACAAGTGTCGATTATCTGATACAGAAAAAAAGTCAGATAATAGGGGGGCACAAGGGGTCCAGGCTTAATGCCACAGGGTCACATCCCCCCAACCACCACATACTACACTTAAGCTGAAGCCTCAGGTTAGGCTCTGTCTACACATATACAGGTATATTTGAATAGAGGTTTTTTTTTTTTTTTTAATTCTGTCCACACAACCTACATTTTCCAAAATATCTCTGTCCACACTGGAATGCAAAAATGACTCCAAATGCTTATTCACGTTAGCCATCTTCCTCAGTCTCCCCCAGTCACAAAGGTGGGAAAGTGTACAGGCTTTTTAAAAAAAACCTATTGGAGATCTCATCACTGTTGATTCCCCTTTATTATAAAGATGAAGGAGCTCACTCAAACATATGAGTGATGCTCCGAACATGAATAGATCAACAACAGGCCCACTCTGTAAAGTGTCCTACCCTCTGTTGGTTCAACCGGGACTGATCTAGAATCATAGTTTCTGGTGAACTTTAAACCATGGACGCTGAGGTGGACCACATTAGCCTTGGGCGTATTACAGAACGGACCTACCGGGCCAATGCTCGTGGGGCCCCTGAGCCAAAGTTGGCTATTATTAACTTTGCATTTCTTTTCAAAGGCCAGAGTCA
Source organism: Epinephelus moara (assembly GCF_006386435.1). Lineage (NCBI taxonomy): Eukaryota > Metazoa > Chordata > Actinopteri > Perciformes > Serranidae > Epinephelus > Epinephelus moara. Next base: position 8,616,521 of record NC_065511.1, read on the forward strand.
AGGTGTCAATAAAAGAGCCCCAAAAGTTCTGAAAGAAGTTCTAGAAAAACTGAGGGAATAGCCTAAACATTGATTTTGAAGATGAGTAGTCAATGTATGTATGCTATACATACATTGCATATAGTATGCAATTTGGGCCCCTCAGCTCTGTGGGGATAAACAACAGCATGTTGTACCTACCCAAAGAGGAGTAAGGGGGCCTTTTACACATCCGGGCACCTATGGGCGCAGCATACGCCTCTGTTTGCCCATGAAGTGGTGTAACTACTATGCTGAAGTGTAAAGTTATCAGGAAATTGAGGAAATGATGTCATCATTCCCAAAACACTTCTTACCAAATGGAAACCACCAGGGCTGAAAAATGAAGCCAGCACAGAAGTGCCAAAAACTGAAGGTTCTTGGCATGGCTCCAAAAGCCAGTCAATTTCCACAGACCCCCACGTTAAAATGTCAGACTTTACAGCAGAAATAAACATGTTTACAGCCTGCTACAAACACATTTTTAGTCTCTACAGCTAATATCCCCCTTCATAACAACTGTACAGGTGGTGAATGTTTTTTTAAGTTACCAGGCTGTCTGCCGATAGTGTCCTCAACTTTTCGGTCAGATCCACCCCTGACTCCTCCACAGCATCAGCATCTCATCCAAATATGGTCACTTCTGGCTCCAACAAACCAAGATAGTGATGCCCAAAATGCTAAACGCGAGGCTTCAAAACAGGAGTCCACAAACCTAACCAAATCTGCATCAAGAACCCATAACTTCCCGTTATATAGATTTTATTGTATATCTAAAGTATCTAATATATCTAAAGTATCTAATGTGTATACATATATATATATATATATATATATAGTATCAATATCTAAAGTTCTCTCTTGGCAAAAGTTGGAAAACTTACTAAAACTGAGCTTCTATAAGGCAATGAATATTGTGGAGGGCGTGGCTCATCACATAAAGGTGTATAACATCTCAAGGGTTTCATCAATCACCACACAACTTTGTAGGCATATGACCACACATAATCTGAGGGGACCCCTCCATTATTGACCGGATCAAACAAAATGGGGGCGCTAGAGAGCTAATTTATTATCTATGCCTAACCGCCATATTGATTTTTACTAAACTTGGTAGATATATAGAACAGGATGCCTCAAGGTGACTGGAGAAATTTAACTCTAATTGGCAACTGGGTGGCGCTATAACAACAGAAAAATGCTTAAAAATGGCTAAAATGCGACTAATCGCTGTGGCTCCCCCTGTGGCCGAATGTTTTTTTCTAGTTTTTGGTATGACTAAGTCATGGTATGGTATGCTGTACATAATCACGGAAACTGTCAGTGTGTCATTCTGTCTGTCTCACGTTTTTCTACTCACTGACGTGGTCAGTCTATGTGAAACTGCACATAGGCACTGAGGATTGGCATAGGTAGAAGGTGACAAAGCTACCAATGGGTATGGGGTAGTATCTTTAAAGCATTACAATTGTTAAGAACAGTCCAAGTTATAGAGCGCCAGCTGTTCCCTGACCTGTATAAATACCAAAATAAATTATCTTGAGCAATAAATACAAATTGTTATTCACATTTGAAGAATATTACTGAACAGAGCAACTGAATATCATTGGGTTGATCTGTTAAGTAATAGCCTAACAATTTTTTAAATTTAGCCAGTATTTCCATAGTTGATTTGTGTGCTGCAAAGGTCCTGTATGACTGTTGGTAGACTGCAGAGAAGGAGCAGAAATGGAAGAAAATCCATGTATGTGTGTTCATGTTTTTATCCCAGTCATACAAAGGATGTTTCTGCAGCTGAATAGGAGCAGAGAATGTGGCGGGTTGGGGGGAACTGCTCTGATATCTGGCTCATTTGAAGTGTTGATAGGCGAACAGCCACAAAAAGCTGAGTTAATAAGCAATTTAGAGCTTTAGACCCAGTCCATGATGAAAGTTTAATGATATCAACACAAATTTGCTGTCACATAATCTCCCCTTTTAATCATTTCCCACTGTCAGCACAGGGCTAACAGAAAAACAAGCCTAATCCACCTGATTGACATCTCCCACTAAATTGGCTGGGAGAAGGACTGGAAAATATGTCAGGCAATTAATTAAGTGCTTTTTTTCTTCTTTTCAAGTTTTTGTCTGGAATGCAGAGTGGCGTAGCCGGAGTCAGAACACACAGAGGCAGTGTTGGTGTATTACTGAGGTCACTCAGTGGTCACTCGTGTAATCGGATAATATGTGCCTGTAAACTGGAGCTACGCATCACAATCAGAATTCACATCAACCCCATGAGATTTAAAACCACAAAGCTGCCAGACAAGCACACACTATATCACACACACACACACACACACACACACACACACACACACACACACACACAGAGTACAGACAAGCACACGAGTGTAAGACAAGTGCAAACACACATTAACAGACAAACACATGTGTAAAAGTCATATAAGTTTCAGTGTCTTAAGTTTTTGTCATAATGTTATATTTCACCCAAGGCTATGTTACAGCTAACCCAGACTACAGGGTGAATTGTATTATTTCACTCCTTGTGTTTAAGATTAAACCATGCATTTTGAAATCTAAAATAAAGACACAAATGTCAAAAATGTTATAACCATCCCAGTCTCCTCTATCAAAACTTTAATGTAACTTAGTTTTAAAGGATGCTGTTCAAGTACTCAGTACTGTCTCTGTGAAGACTGTGTCGATTTGTAAGCCTGGCTAAAGCTGACATTATGTGGACCAAACTGTAAATGTTTTCTTTCCTTTTTTGACCCAAAGTGCATTGCATGCAAATGTGAAACTTGCAAAGTCAGTCACCTCCCAAACTGCATGACTGTCACAGACACCAACCTCTACATTAGCACCCCTGTCTTTGTACATGGATAATATCCAGATTTGAATGTTGACATTTTGATATGAGTCTGGATTCTTTTGATTCTTTAAAGCTGGTTTAAGGTTCATACACAATAGTTGTCACAAATCCTTAAACTCACGCCTAAAAAAGGCAGCTAGCTGGATCATGACAACGATCTTTTAGGATGAAACCAAACAAATGATAGAAAATTAAAGTTTGTACACTAACAAAGAACCAATCCAAAGAATCAATCTCAATGTAGAATGAGATACTGAGCACAAAACATAGCCTTAATTCAACTGTAAGATTTTGACTGTTAAAGGACCAAGGGAGTCAGAGCATATGGCATTTAATTTTGCGCTAAAATTGGAATTTGTCATGTGAACACTACAGGCCCAGACACACAAAAGTCTTAGCAGCAACAAAAACCCGCCTCATGTCACCTGTGTCTCGGCCAAATAGTTGCACATGAGCACACTTGCATGAAAGCATGAAAGAAAATAACTCTCCACACTAGCAGGTCATGGCGATGTTCTGTAATTGTCATTCAAAAACGGAAACTAAAAGGCTGTCATGACACTAGTTAGCCAGTTTGCACATTAACAACACATATTGAGTTTGAAAGAATAAAGCATATTTACTGTGCACCAGTAAACAATAACACAACCCATCAGAAAACGTTTCTCCTGAAGAGCTCAGTGGCTAAAGAAAAATAATTTTACCTTTTGTAACAATTTTGCTTTGATCTCACTTCCTCTTGACTTAAGCTCTTTGTTTACTTTCCTCACTTCTGTTTCTCTTCTCATGCACTGAGCTGAACTGCCCATCAGAGTGTTTTCATTCACCAACAGGCTCTGCTGTCACTGACACTCATTCAGCATGCTGAATCGGCTAGAAAATATCCGATAAGAGCCGGCAAGGGCTGGCAAGGGCCAACCGTGCAGGACACACTACAAAGACTAGGGCAAGAGATGCTCACCAATGGCCTAACATTGACCGACAACCAATCATCAACTTAGTGTGTCAGTGCCTTAAAATGTATTGAATAACTCTCTTTCCTAAAGAGTGTTGCAAGTGATGCAATGAAAGCTGCTTTTTAAAGACATTTTGGTAGGTTTTGATTGTCTTAGCAGACTTAAAATGCTTGAGAGTATCTTGCTAGGCCATGAGAAGAACCTTACCAATCATACAACAACATTTCTCAAAGCCTGACCACATTCACCAGTAATATCATCTACAGTGATGACCTTGTGGAAACAGTAACAATTTTCTTATAATACAAACAGACCACAATACAAACAATTTGAGGAACTTTTTCATAGGTCTAGGAACCTGGCTTTTAGAATCCCCCTTTTTGTTGTTTCTGCACCACAAAAACAAGGACTGACTGTAGTTCTTAGAACGCCGTTTTGAGAGACTTTTTTAGCGATTATTTCAGAGTAGGTACTCTCCCAGTACAAGAGGAACCATGAGTGACGTAAGTATACATTGATTGGTCAAACACAGCCTGTATAGCCCTGGCAACCGCTATTTTCAAAAACCTGAGACAACAAACAACACAAAACACAACAACGGTTTGTAACAGAAAAAATTGATTAAAACTTGGACAAATGGACCTTTAGCAGATTACAAGCATTTCAGAGCACATGCTAAGACAGTGGAAATACAATGCAGTTTTGACTCATCTAAGCAAAAGGGACACTACTTGTTGGCTGGCTTACAGTCACTTGAGAGCTCCCATTGGCGGTTTGAACACAAACAGAAAAATAGCCCTTGAAAGTATCTAGTTCTCTGGGCTGTTCCCTGGACAGTTTCTCTCGGGGAGTCCCTGGCAGTGTTAGGTCCGAATAGGGGCGATTGCTCTGAGACAGCAAGGGAGGCTGAACTTCCCCTAAAATTTCATAGAAGAAATGGTCAAATATGCACTATTGAATTTACATGAAAATAAGAATTTGCATTGCATTAAACGTGCGCTAGGATGCGTTTAACATCATGATCATCATGAACATCATCATATGATGTTCAAACGTCAGCTGTTTATCACCAGTTTTCAAACGTGACCTCCTTGTCATACATTCTCGCGGAGCCTCCAAGCATTCCTATGAGACAGCGCTGAGCAGGTTTTTTTTCACGCAGCAAAGCGAGACGGTCATTGGATAAATGCGACAAAATCGTCACTTCCAGGGAGGCTCAGCTTCCATGGGACCTAATGGAGCAGTAGGCGGGAGAGGACGCTCAGTGTATGCATGATGATTGGAGGAATTGTCTAAAAGGCGGAACCCCTTTGTGACTGACAGCGCTTTTAAATACACACTGGCATCACCACATTTCGAGCTCAGTCCCATGCAGATATTTGCGAGTGGAGTCTTCTGACAGAGTGCCGTCTGGAGTTCCTTATTTCCATAAGCGATATAGCTCATTTTCACCATTTTAAACCCATCTGAAAATCTTTGAGGTGTGTTTTGCTGTGGTTCTACGGCATGAGTGTGGTTGAAAAACGGTTTCAATTAAATGTTCCTTTTATAACTTACTGCCTCGCTACAATATGACAAATGTTATGATGTAAACTTAAAGTGAACTTCCCCTGTTTGAAAGACCAGCAGCTGCCACTGGGTCTGAAATACACATAAAATGAGATTTATAAAATATTCTATTGCCCCAGTGCATGCTTGGAGGGTCCCTAAGACCCCCACCTCATGCATCTGCAATCACATGATTAGCACTCAGCCAATCATAAAAATGCTTATTATGGTATTATCGCTCCACTCATGTTGCCTTAATTTCAAAATAAGGATCATTTTAGCCTGATAGCAGCATGTTAGCTTGGATTAGTTAAATCACATTTGAGTCTCACATGAAGCATCAATCACTCCCGCTAACATCAGGCTTGTCTCACCCAAATACTTGAGGAATTTTTGAGGGAACTGGTGCTCACAGCCTGCATTTTTTTCTGTCTGTGTGATTCACATTTCACCTATCAATGTTTTAAAAGCATGGGTGTAAGAAGAATTCCCAGTTTATTAAAATTAAGCTTTTGGCTGTAATCAACCCAAGCATCAAAGATTGTTGTATGTAGTGTACTGTAGAAGTAATTTGAAAAAACTGCAACTTGAGGCTTCATGTGTTTGCCAAGAGCCTTAAAATGCCAGCTAAAATGTCCAGTACAGCACCAGTATGCTGCCAGAACCATAGTGTATAATGTGATAAAGTCCCCTCTGCAATTTTTCATTTGTCACACTGCAGTGAAATAGAATAAAGGAATAATCAGAAACAGTTATACTGTTGGCAGAATAGTGTTTCTAGCCCTGGTCTCAGTCAATGCTGTCTCATATAGGCTAGTGTCCAGTACTTGAATTCATATTTAACATTAAGCAAGCTGCGCCTGACTGCACAACTTGTCAACATAAACACTTCAGCAGTGACCAAACCACTCTGATTTATCATAAAATCATATGGATTAATATGTAAATAAAACAACAATAAGTGAAATATTTAATGACAATTACATTATAGAGTTTTACTGGAAATCATTTTTACATCACAACGTATCCTCATACAACGGTTCATATGATATTTTATAAAAACACTAATACATCGGTTTGTATAATATCTGACAAATTAGTGCCCCACAAAGGGGGTCGTCACATTACGTAGCCTACTTGACATGAAGTTCCACAGGTTGGGTGTAGGAAAAGAAACATGATTGGGCAACGTAGGTTAGGTTTAGCCAAGTACAGATACGTAGGTAGGATCAGGAAAAGAAAAATGGTGATAACCTATCTCAAAATAACTCAAAGTTCCTTTGGTTTCACATGATCCCAAACATGAGTTACCCAGGGGAAGTCCTGTCTTATTTACCCCATCCCAACCTGCCTCCTTATATGGACCTTTAGCCTTTATACGACTTCACTTTTTAATTCCGTCAGCACATTGGTAACTTGATCACAGCCTTCCACATTACCTGGGTTACACATTAATTGGCTCATGATTATGTGGGTTTATATACAAATTGTTGTGCATTACTTTTTGTAGGTATATGTACAAACAGTTCACGAGAACAGCCTGTTATTTTGTTATTGACAGTTTGTCTTTTTTTAATTTTATATCATATTTTCACCCTGAATTGCCAAGGTAAACTGTCCTCCTGTGACTCTAGCTAGCCAGGTTGAGGTCTTCAAATATAAACATCAGTAAACATTGGGGAAAAGATAGAGAAGAATGAGCACCAGCCAAACTAGCATCGTGCTAGCCATTGTAAAGATGTTGAAAAATAAACTTTACGATAACCTCCGTGCCACATCAGTTTCCAACAGGATATCAGAACTGTAATATTCTTTGATTCACCAAAAATCCTTGACAGCACCATTCAACCAGGTGACTCTTTTTCTATTTGCCGATTAGACAGTGCAGATGACTCTGACCTAAGAGGGAGAGGAGGATTGTGCTTTACGGTGAATGTGGACCAGTGTGATGGTGGAAATGTGAGAAGCTGTCCTGGTCCTGCTGTGGATCACTGCTATATTAGGCCCGTTTCCACTGAAGAAGTTCCTGGTACTATTTGGGGGGCAGGAACTACTACAGGAACGTCCTCTCGCTCGGCCCTCTCAACCGCCGTGTCTCGACTGAGAGCGGAGTAGGAGGAAGGTTCCTGTAAAGTTACTGGGCTCTGGATGTGACGTAATCGTTGCGTGACCATTTTGACCGGAGCGATGTAGGGGCGTAGGGACGCTGTTAGCTGTTAGCCCTTAGCGGTGTCTATAATACTCAGTAACTCAATAAATGGTCCATGAAAAAAAAATTTTTCCAGCGGATGTCTTAGTTACAACATGATTGCGCTAACTGGAGTAGTTTCATGTCGTATCCCACAACGGGAGGCTTTTAACAGATGACGTCCTGATGTTAGCTTTGCTGCTGCTGTTAGCTGTCCCTGTCAGCTGCAGCCTGATGCTTTCTAGACATCGTGATTTCCCAAAACTGAATAAATACCACACATAGCAACACAAAACTGCTTTGCTAGCTCACTCATGTTGTAACTAAGACATCCGTTGGAAAAAATATTTTTTTTACAGACCATTTATTGAGTTACTGAAGCTATGAACGAGCTAACCCTCGTCTACTGAGTTTTAAAAATGCCAGCTATTTTGTCGCTTTCTGTTGACGTCACATCCCGTCTTGAGTATATCCAATCAGCACCAATTAATCCCCAAGCCCCAGCCAGGAGTTTCTCGGGGCCGTTCTGAGTACCTACTCCGAGGCAGGGACTTGTTTAGCCCCTGTAAAAGTTCCGGAACTCTGTCCTTCGGAGGTGGTTCCTGCGGTGGAGACACGCACCAACGGCCCCTGCCTCGTAAAATTACCCCGAAGTTTCTGCGGTGGAAACGGGCCTATTATGCTGTTCAGAGATGGCTGCAGTGTGGTGCTGCCCATGTTCCGGATAAGCGACAATGCGGCCATCTTGTTGGGGTCATCATGTGTGGACAGTTAAATCATTCCATAACCAGAAACCATGGATTTACCAGAACCATCCAGAATCGTGGACAATTGTAAATCAGCAGGCACAGCAATGTAAGAAGATGCAAAAAAAGGACTAAATGACAGTGTACAAGTCAAAGGAGCTGATGGGATCACGTCACCAGAGTTGTACCTTTTATCATTCCATTTGACAAATAAATGCTTGATTGATTGATTGATTGATTGATTGATTTTACTTATTTATTTTAATGTGTAGTTTGCATATATTGTGGGCAAATTATGTAAATGATAATTATAATAAAGTCACATTTTGTATGACTAACGCTTTCATTCGTAGGCCGAGTAATCTACCGATGTTATCCCTACACAGTAACACTATCAACCAAAGACGTGTTAGATATATTATGTAAAGCTAATAGCAGTTCTTTTTCCACCAGTGTGTATTACCTCACCACAGACTGAACCCACCTGCAGCTGCAGCAAGAGTTGAATAAATACTTACTACTCACAAAATCTTGTAACCAGGTGCAAAATCTTATTTCTACTGTTTTGCTACATTTTGTGTGACATTATGGACATATGTAGCTGCTGAAGTTGGATATTGTTGACAGTCTCTTTTGTCCTGAAGTGCCTGAGCTGATTTTATTAAAGCGACACTGCCACCCAGTGGTGTGTAGGGGTGAAACATGCACATTTGCTCTCAATGGGCCCATAGAGACATCACAAGTGTGTAGCCTTGGGGGAATCTCTCCACAGACACTGGATGTACCATTGATGAGTTGCATTCAGCTGTGTTCTGGTCTCTGTAGTGTTGTCTGTGTGATTATTGACTGCCACAGTTTGAAGGATGTTTGTTCTGGCTATTTTGCTTCATGTCTGAACCTCAGAATCAATCTGTTAGAGGACACAACTAAGTGGAGTCAAGAAGAAAGTCAAGTGACATGTTATTTACACAATGATACACTGACACTCTCCTCTAGAAGCGTATTACTTTTGAATTAATCTTAAGTAACATGGGATGGCAGCAGGAACTGATCTGACCCAAGCCCTCCTGTGTTAACAAAGCCTGAGTCACTATCTTCTCTATGGCTTCATGTTTGCTGATACAGGTTTTGAAAATTTCTGATTCTAAAATGCAGAGAAAGAAAAGAAAGAAAGAAAGAAAGAAAGAAAGAAAGAAAGAAAGAAAGAAAGAAAGAAAAAGAAAGAGAAAAAGGCTAATGTATTTTAACAGTCTTTAACATTTAACACTGTAAACGTCACCCTGAACCAGCCCCCGAGCAGGGGCAGGAAGCATGGTGCCAGGTAATCCTACATTGCTTTGATCTACCCTTGGTTCAGTCCTCTAAATATACCAAACTCTCAGATCTTTGGGGTTTTCACTTACCACCCACACTGCTTATAGTAAACTTAGTCACAGTGCTCAAGTGATTTTAGGGTTGTAACATGTCTACTTTGATTGTTGGCAGTAAGCATAGTAATAGTCTGAACAAAAGAGGAATGGAGAAGGTGAGAGTTTCTGTCATGTTAGACACTGAGTGCAAGACTGTGGCTATTTCCTGGAAATAATACTTTAAACCTGATATATTCTGATCAAGAAAAAAAAGATTTATTTGTTCATTTTTTTACCACAACTAACTATGGTCCAGGAACCAAACGTACCTCCTGTTATCCTCAGTTAAAATACAGGTAAAATTTCTGTCCTTCAAAAAAGGTTTCTGGTTCCTTTGGAAAGTTCCTGTGGCCGAAACTGCAATGAAAGCTAATCGTCAGTCTGTAAAGGGCAAGAATTGCACGTTAATCTTAAAATATTACCTGTGGTCTTCACCCACAAAATGAATATTTGTATAAAAGATAGTTATGCTGTGTTACCTTGAATTAGTGAAGAAAACTCTGTTCTTGCCTCACTCTGCTGTGTTTGGAAAATGGCAAACATGTTGATTTATCGACTGATTCGGGACCGCGTTTAACACCACTGAAACTTTATCAAAGCATCGGTTTGCAAACTCTCACACAACTCTTACAGTAAAATCCAAGTCTTATTTATCCAGTCATATGCTCAGTATCTCCTAATCACATGCATTTTTGCCAAAAACCTTGTTATTAAAAACTAAGCTGAAAGTGAAACTTATATCTTTTCAAAGCCAGACTCCAATAATAAAGTTTTTTAGTGTAAATGCATTTTTTTGGAAGTACTGAGCATCCAACTGGATAAATAAGACTTGTATTATATTGTACTAGTTGTGTGAGAGTTTGTAAACTGATGTTATGATATAGTTTTGCTGTTGTTAAATGTGGTCACCAATCAATCACTTAGTATTTTCTGTGGAGGCATGCAAGAAAAACCATGCTTTCTTCATGAATTCAAGGTAAGATGACACGAGTAATTGATATACAAATGGTCATTTTGTTGTGAGATATTCCTTTAAGGTTTACATATATATTTATATATTTTCAATCAGAGGGTTTTGATAATTGTAAATTTGCAATCACTGGTGACATTCCACGCTCCCAAAACCAGACATGGAGTAGAGCCCTCCTCCTTCACATCGAAAGGGGTCAGTCTCACTTTGTCTCGACTTCAGTCATTTGTTTACTTTACTCACTTCTCTCTGTCTTCTCAAATACAGAGCTGAACTGCCACTCAGAGTGATTTCATTCACAGATGGGCTTTGCTGTCTCCAACACTGCACGCGACATGCTGAATTGGCAGAAAAAATGCAGACAATGGCCAACTACTGCCAACGGTGCAGGACACACTGCAAAAGCTAAGGCAACAAACACGACACTGAAGGCCCGACATTTACCAACAGCTGACCATCCACTTGGTGTGTCAGGGACCTTTGTGCATGTGTGTATCACACAGGCTACTTCATCGCCACCGCTCTGCACTGTGCACATATGGCAGTTACAACTTATGTTGGGACAATGGCGTAGCACCCAATGTTCCATTCCCTCCAGTTAACATCGTTAGCTCTGTTAGCACTGTTGCTGTTGTTTAGCACCATTTATTGAGTTAGCACAGTTAACTGCTAGCCACCAGCTAAGTCTCCTCCATGTTGAGAACTGTGTCCAAACAACTCATTCTCTTGGAATATCATATAGGTAAGTGTGTATTACATGTAATATGTGTTTTCACATATTAGATTACAATATTGGATTGTTTAGGATTTTTCATTACAATGATTTATGGGAGTCTTTGTAACAGTAACTTTTTTGTAAGCTGTAGTCTCCTCTGGTGGCCAGCAGAGGGGATTTTGGTATTCTGTCAGGTACTTAATATTATCCCTTCTAATAAAAAATAGAAAATACTATGATAAATTATTAATGATAAATAATGATTGTTCTCATTACAAGGTGTTATTTTATACTGGGAACATTAACAGGAGCCTAGTAAATAAAACTTGAGACTGTGTTTTGAGTCTTCTGAACTAATCCAAGCAAACCAAAGCAGAGACACATCATAAGATTTGTGATGTCTGAATGATGTAATGTTGTGCTGTGACTCAGGCTGGACGGCCGTCCATGATGCAACCTGAAGTCCTCCTGAAAGTAAAAGGTGTGATCTATGGCTGATGAGGTGAGGGATTTGAAAAGGAGTCTGTGCTTGATTTATGGACTTTGAAGTCTTACAGCTCAATTTGGTCAAAGAATGGGATCAGTGTGGGAATCAGGATTCACAAAGACCTGAATCCACATCCTTCCAAATGATGAAATGTTTGGCTTTTAAATGTCTCCCTGACATCTTGATACTACTTGTCCAAATACTGCTATAATGAGGGCTCATAGATAAATAAGAGCAGTCCAGTCGCCAGAAAAAAAAATGTTGGCACAGTGCATTTCTGCATACCACAGATTTGTTAGATCTGTATGTTTCACATGTATCATATCAACATTTCTAAAGTGACATAATATATGAACTGATTTTATCATCAGGAGGTGGAGGCGATGGTGGATGGCGTGATGGTGGAGGGAGTGTGACCTAGATGAGACACCTGCCAAGACCACTGTTCAAGACCAGCAAACAACAAAACCAGCTGTTCTTTTAGCGACCCATCCCAGTGTTTCCACTGGGCATAGTGCCACGAAAAGAAGCTGTTTTTTTTTTTTTTTTGTTAACAAGACATCAATGCTCTCTCCAGCTGTGATGTGCCAGCAAAACCAGGTATTTTGAGCCTATACATGATCTTTTCCAAAATCTAGTTGTTTTTCCCCTAAACCTAACCACACATGAACCACAGCGTTACTGAAATGCAAAGCTCCGACGTCTCCATTTCATAACAGCGTACAAAGGTAGCGTGTCCTTGGTTTATGTCGGGGCTTCAGGACACTTGGATCACTACAGACGAGCAGTATGGAGATATTTTGTGGTTTCAATTATGTGTTTTTGGACGTTTGAATCTGGGGCGCCATAAGCCTCCATTAGGTGGAGTTGTATTGCTACCCCCTCTCCCCTGGGATCTCAGCCAGTGTCGTGAGGACTCTAAAACTTCACCTGATCCTCTATCGGCATGAGGGTGAGTAGATAATGGCTGAATTTTCATGTTGGGTGCACTATCCCTTTAAGATAGTGTGGTTGATAGAAAATTAAATATATGTCAGGGAAAGTGTTTGACAGTATACTTGCTCCAAGTTCTGGCCACTTGGGGACTGTTCATTACTTACAGGGAGGCCAAAAAGGGGGAGGCATGTTAAATAAGTTTTTAGCACTGGGGAGGAACTTGTGTTTTTTATTTTGCTTAGGGGAGGGGCATCAAATTAAATGGTTTATTATGTATTATTTTACTGTGGGCAGGTTTGGAAGGCATGTTTTCTAAAAAAAAATAACATTACATTATAACAACATTACACCATTTATCATAGCCAGAAATTGTTAAAACACAAATTTTCATTGGATTTTAAATTTTTTGACAATCCTTGGACACAACATGTGCGACGAATGCTTCTGTCAGAAAAAGAAACGAAAGAAGATCTGAGCCTAAAATAGTGATATTTCATCAAAATCTCTTTATTCTAAGTTTCATTTCAAATTTGGCCAAAAATAAAGCGTTTGCATGAACTAACCAGCATGCACGACAAGAGTGAAAAACCAAGGCTTTTTTCAACTCCAGGATTTCGTCTTCAACTTTCACCTTTAAAACAGGGTAAGTTTTATTAATCTATAATCTATAATAAGTAATTTACGGTGGAGGGAGGGTCATGCATTTACAACCAGTCACTCAGGGAGGCTCAAGGAAAAATATTTGTAGCTTCAGTGTGGGTTAAAAAAAAAGAAGAAGAAAAAAACACCCCAGCCAATCCACTCATCACATAAGTAAAGAACAGTCCCTTAGTCTGCAAAGTATCTTAGTTTAACTCATGTTCCACTGAATCAAATTTGACTTTCATGTGAAAACCAAATACACTCAGGCAGGGAAAACTGAATGAAGGTTTATTTGTAAATGTGATTATGTTGTGTTCTGAAAGCTAAACCTATTCCAAGCCAATAGGTGGCGCTATGTACCTGCTGATGTAACTTGAGATGAAGAAAAGACAGGAAGTATTAGTGTGTGTTGTGACAGTGGGGTTGACAGTAAAGCGACATAACACATTATTCTCTGTCCAGTAGGCTCATTCTGTTTAAGTGTGTTATACAAACAGATTACAACTTCACTGAAGATGATTTTTATCCAAGGTTACATCACAGCCCAGTCCATTACCAACTTGATGTTCTATTCCTACTTATATGACACTATCACCAATTACACATTCTCACACAGTATCACACAGTCATACAGTTGTTTCAAAAATTTGCAGACTTCCAGGATCTTTCCAGCACCACGTTGTCCTATACCTTATACCCATACGCACTATAAACTTTCTTACAGCACTACCACCTGTAGTAAATTACCAAAATACACCTGTATTCTATCACTTAAAAACATAATGATAGCAAATAGAAACACTACATAACCCATATATCCACCTGATGTTCATCTATAATACAGTACTCAACATATACATAAACAGTTGTATAAACTTGACCTGACCTGTCCAGCAGCAGACATCAGACAGACACAGTTTAAGACCAGCTGGTAAACATACTGGAGCATTTAGCAGTTAAAGGGACACATATGTACCTCAGGAGTTATTGGAGACCAAACCAGAGCTGAAATGAGCTTGAATATTGGACACAAATACAAATAAATTCTAAAATTAAACTGAGTCTGTTTGGTGTGATTACACAGCTGTTTGCTAACACTTCAGCCAGATCAACTTAATGATGCCAAAATATGCCAGTGTTGTGTTTATGGCTTGTTACACTGCCTTCAGTGTTCAAAAAAAAAGAAAAAAGACAACCAGTCACACTGACTCATTCACACACAGGTGGCTACCATACAAGGTGCCACCTGCTAGTCAGTTTTTAACACACTCACACACTGATGAAAAGGCCATCAGGGGTAATTTGGGGTTCAGTTTTTTGCTCAAGGGTACTTTGACATGCAGACTGGAGGAGCCAGGGACCAAACTGCTGATCTTCTGATTAGTGGACAACCCACTCGACCTTCTGAGCCACAGCCGCCCCTTAAAGCTGCAGCTGTGAGCCGTTGCCTCTGGTTTAGCAACGTTTTCTCTCCTGATATTAACAAGTGTTGTATTTCATTTATGTCAGACTCTCTTTAGACTCTCCTTTTGTTAAGCCTGTCCTTTTTTCTTTTTTTGGGGGGGGGGGGGGGTTTGCTTTGCAGTGGAGGTAGCTGTTTCCAATGCCAGTGAAGCCACTTTCTCTGCAGGATCCTCTGCCATTGAATCAGGCTGTTGTCAAAGGGACATGCACACACATGTGGGTAATAGGAACTGTTACTGTTCTCTCAGACCACTTGAATTACAACATGCTTGAAGGTTACTATGGGGATTTTTTCCCAGTGACACCAAAATTAAACTGCATAACCCAGCTTTAATTACAGTGAGTATCGATCTATCAACCCTAATGCACACATGGGGCTTTGTGGTTGAAGTACTTTGTCTCGGGAAATGTGCCTTACAACAACATAAATGTAGGCTACAGTTTACTGCAGAGTATAGATTACAGGCTTCAAGGCACAGAATCAGTCGTCTGTGGGTGCAAGGTCAAGGTCAAGGTAGAGACAGAGATCTGATCACTGTATTACCAGCCAACGTTTTGTTTTCAGCTTGTGAGTCTGAGTGTTTGTTTTGATTCTGTGTGTGTGTGTGTGTGTGTGTGTGTGTGTGTGTGTGTGTGTGTGTGTGTGTGTGTGTGTGTGTGTGTGTGCATGTGTCATCATGGCAAAATGGAATTCCTGGTGACACTTATTGTAGTAGGAACTACCACAGTGAGATAGCATCTCAACCGTGTGCAAGATGCAGTTGAGTAACTTTACAGGTGTGGAGGTGAGATCAAAATGAAGGCTGAGTTTGAAGACAGGTGTAGTCAGGGCAAGGGGGCCGAGGGAGGGGGGCAGGACATTACTTTAAAGTCATGGATCGCTGTATTTTTGCTGGAGTTATCCAATTGTAAGATGGTCCCTAGTTTTATCTTCTTTTATTTGGATTTGTTTAAGGTAGGAGAAGGGATCTGTTTTGACAGTTACATTAAGTATTAAGAAAGTATGTATATGCAGAAATACTACAGTGAAATTATTATAACGTCTATCACCAAATACAGCTGAACACCTTCACAACATGTTGGCACTTTACATCAGGGGTAGACAATCTGTGGCTCTGGAGCCACATGTAGCTCTTTAGCCCTTCTTCAGTGGCTCCCTGTGGCTTTGACAGTGAAAAACAACACATGAAAATGAATAACAGCTGTTTATTTTAGCATTTTCTTTTATCATTGTTGTAGGCCTAAAGAAATTATGCACCTAAGCACCAAATAAAAAAACAGTTTTCATCAAGTAAAATGTGCTTCTTTTTTTTCTCCAAACCTCAAGAGTGGTGGCTCCCTAGCTAGGCTAGCTCAAGGTTTTGGAGGAGAATAGAAAATTTAATAGTGTGTGAACAGCTTTATTTGCTTTTACCGCCAGTTTTGCAAAGTTAAAGATCCAAATAATCATAAATTGCTCACTGCAGAATAGGCACCTTGTGGTAAAACATGTTAATGAATGCTCATTGAGACCTACTAGTAATGCTGATGGGCTAATTTAGATTTAATAGTCCATGTTAACCTTCATTATAAGGCTTAAATTTGTTTTGTGGCTCAGACAGATTTTGTTTTTATTATTTTTGGTCAAAAATGGCTCTTCTCTGGGCGCGGGTGGCTTAGTGGCAGAGTAGGCACCCCATGTACAAGGCTGTTGCCACAGCGGCCAGGGTTCGAATCCAGCCTGTGGCCCTTTGCTGCATGTCATCCCCCCTCTCTCTCTCCCCCTTCACGCTTACCTGTCCTGTCCATTAAAGGCAAAATGGCCAAAAAAAATATCTTAAAAAAAAAAAAAGGCTCTTCTGGTAGTAAAGGTTGCCAACCCCTGCTTTACATAAACCAAAGGCATCATAACACAACTGAAAACACAATTAAAGTGTTATTCAAAGTAATCTGAGAATTTATTTGGGAATAATTTAAATGTCATTGACTACTTCTGACCTCTGGGGGGTGCAGCTGCACACCTTGCGTCCCAGCTAAATTCACCAGAAGCGAGTGGGTCAGAGTTAGATTAATACTTAATGGTTTGGTGACTTTTTCCCCTGAAAAACTGGAAAATCTCACGTTATCCACCTCTGCTATGATTGTGTGATGACTGATATAAAAAATACTGTTTTATTAGATCTGATGATTAAATTGATTCATCTTATTACGTATATATTGCAGGTTTTCTTCAGATACCGTTGTTAGACTCCTGTCTTTCAATAGAGTTTCAGCTTGTGTGTCACGTTGTCTAAATGCTGCCTCAGAAGCTTAACACACCCCTAATTCCCAGCACAGCACAAGCCCACAAAGATACCATCCAACACCACCAACCACTAAATAATGCTACCACAGTGACAGCTCATTCACACAAACACAAGCCATTAAGGCTAATGTAATTGTGGTTTTGCTGTGTTGCTGCCGGCTGATGGATGTTGTGGCCATCAATCGACAGATAACCCGGACTATTTCCAGCCAGAGGAGATTAGGAGGATTAACGCAGTCGAGGGTGAGAAAACCACTCACCTTGCACACCGGCTCTGTGAACTCATGCTGTCCACACAATGTGCCTGCTGTTGTTGACAGAGAGTCATTCTGCAGGCAAAGCCACAAGAAATCCTCAGGGAGTCATCACTCAAGTTTTCTGCAGACTCTTTTACCACAATGAATTTATACACATTTAAAAGCATGCATTCATAACTGTAACTTCATCATTTTACAATGATGAGTTCAGTTGTTCACAAGAAATCTTTACAGCCTTTCTTTGCTTCTATAGCTAATCTAGGCTCTGCATATACCATCACATCTGCAGCCACTCAGCTCAGTTTCCTGTAGCAATAATTTAAATTCTATCAGACAGACAGATTCCAACTACAGGGACCACATTTAGAAGGACTGACATAAGTCCTGGACTGATGTCATTGCACAAACAAGACGGTAGCAAAAAGAACAAAGTGTTTACACCATGCCAAGACAACACCACCTGAATGCTGCGTGTTGTTTGTGACTTCAAAACATTACAATGAGGAGTTGAGGAGGAAGACCGTACATGTAGCGTGAGACTCTTTGGTGTTACTGACGTTGCTGCGCTGGTGCTGACGTCACCCGACGCGAAGGTCCAAGTCGATCAAGTTTCCATATATACACACACACCATCAGACTAACAATAATCCCTTTAGATTTCACAATAAGAGCATGACTTCCGTTCTGGAAAATCATATTAAAGATTAGGTTGCACAGAGATAACAGTGTATCAAGTGTTCTAATCAGGCCAGCTGTTACATAAGATATGACTTGAGTTCTGGAGTGACTTATGATACAAAAATTACAAAATGTCCTTTAACAGACCTTAACCAGTTCGACATGATGGAAGATGTCTGTTAAAAAGTTAACCAGGGGCGCAGTGTGAATAACCTTAAAAGTAAGTCAACTAAACATAAATGAGTAAGCCTGTTCAGTCTTTAGCAGAGTGTGTTATTAAGTTGCTTGGCAATGCAAGTTGCAGTTAAAATTAATCTTGTGTATGGTAACTTGGCACACACACTGTAAATACTGATATCCATTGTTTGGACAAAGCGGTAGATTCAGCCTGGGCCAGCTTGACCTTCAATTGCCAGCCATGTAGGTCACACAGACACTCAGCAACTTCAGATGGTGTATTGAGGAATATAATTAATCGCTTGTGTCCTTGTATAGCTTTTCTGATGTGGCAATAAGGCTGCTGCAGTGCCTCTATTTCATAAAGGCAGGTCATTACAAGGTTAAACTGTACTGTCATTTAATGTAAAGTTCTGCAGTTGTGATACATAAAAGATGCCATACAATACAGATTTATATATTGCATATTGCAAGGGCGAACTACAAGAAAACCCAGAAACCTGATTTTCACCAAGGGACTGTTCTTTACTTATCAGATTAGGGGGATAGCTGGGATGTGAGTTTGTTTTTTAATTTTATTTTGACCCTCTCCAAAGCTTCAATTATTTTTCCCTGAGTGACTGTCCAAAAATGCATGACCCTCCCTCCGCTATAAATTAGTTATTAGAGATTTTAAAATGACCCTTTGATGTTTGAAAGTTAAAGTTTGTTTTGGCAAAATTTTAAATGAGATATAGCATAGTGATATTTCATCAATATCACTATTTTAAGATCAGATTTGGGTGTAGATTTTTTTCTTTTTTCTGACAGGCAGTATTCGTCCCAAATGATGCATCCAAGGACCGTTGGAAATTAAAATCCAATGATAATTTCTGTTTTAACAGTTTCTGCCTGTAATAAATAGTGTAACATGCCTTTTTTTCTTTAAAAATCAGGGGTAAAAAAACAAAACAGAATACAGCCATTTAAAGTTGTATGCCCCCCCCCCTCCCCAGCCAAAATAAAAACAAAAGTCCCTCCCCAGTGCTTTAAAAAATATGTGACATGCCTCCCCCTTTTTGCATCATCCCTTCCTCCCTCACAAATAACAACCAGTCCCTAATAGTATTATATATTTTTCCCTTAAGTACCATGTAAGTATTTTACACTTTACAGTGAGTTTACAGGTGATGTACAGTGTACTTTACATAACTGCTCACAGTTTTGCAAAGCATATCATAGTAGGTTTTTCTGTTTGTTTGGTTCAGTTTGTTTTTTGCTATCTTGAGATTATGGCAATTGTTCTAAATAAAAGTGCATTTATTGTTGTTACATAATTGTTGTGTGTGCTCAGTTGAACAGGACGGCTACATAAAATGATGCAGTGCATTACTGTGGAAAGATAAGGAGCACTGCCAACAATAAACAGCAGTCATGATAATAATTGTGATAAATAATTGTCTAATGTAGATTACAGGTCTACAGGTTTGTACTTGGGGAACTCCATATTTTCAGAATTCATACATGTTATTCCTATGGTCGAAGAGAGTCCAAAAAATATAAGTAAAGAGGAACAAGACTACTAAATCAAAAAACTAAAGTGCCAAAACTCCAGTTTGTGATGTTATATGGCAGGGATACTCAGCTTGCTTTGCCTGGGGGCCACACAGTTAACTATATACTATACTATACTATACTATACTATATTTATCAGCATAAATAAATTGCCTGTTTTGAACATTTCAACATTTTCTCTTGTCCTCGCTTATCTTCGCCAAGAGGCAAATCCTGTGGCAGCAGCGCAGCACAGGTCAGGTGTAAACAGGGATGTTTCTAGGATATGAGGACATTGTGTGCTCACAATATCCCCCAGACACCTCGACAGAGTCCCTGGGGATCCTCTGCTGGAACTTTATTTTGATAAACAAGTTCTACTTTGATGCTCTCTCTCTGCACTCTGGCACCTTATTTAAATTCAAATTTTAAAAGAAATCCCAGAGTGAATCAATATATTTTCAAAGTGAATAAGAAAATGGTCGGTGGACCACCTGGCACTCTATCTGGCCCACGGGCCTTGAGGTGAGTATCACTGTCATGGGGTATAAACTCGGGCTGCTACATAGACAATGAATTGTGTAAGATGTTGTAGATGACATCCAGCAGCACCCAGGGGAATGTTTTGTGTATATGATAACATAACTGAGAACACTATAGTAGAATAAAACTCACGAGTATAAAAAAGCAAACAAACATTCTGTGTGTCCACAAAATCAGTCTCTTACTCATTGTTTATGGAGCAGCTGCAGACTTTATACTTGATGAAATCACAAGTTTGAGACTTACTTTTCTGGTTTGTGGCTTTGAGAAAGAGTAGCTAATGTGTATAAATATGGACTGAGCTTTCCGGGGCCATTTGAATAACATATTGGAATTCTTAATTTAGGTGGTGATGCCCTTTAAAGGTACAACATTAGAGCCAGGTATTAGCTTATATGTCGGTGCCAATATATAATCAGAAACAGTATAAACATGCCAAAGTATGTCACTCAGGGATAGTGTTGTTTTTATATAGTCTGTTCGCCTGAGAGCAGAGACAAGTTTTCTTTTAGCCACATTAGCAGTCTGGCAGATGTCAGTGGGTTTATTTCTTAACAACTATTAGATATTGTACCTTGTGTGTATTGTTAAGTAGCGTGAATCAGCAAGACTCAGATAGTGACCATAGTAAACACTGCCTGCTTAAAATCACCATGTTAACATTTTAATTTTAAGCATATTAGCATGCTAATGTGAGCCTGAAGCACTGCTTTGCAGCCTCACAGAGTCAATATTGTTGCTGTAGCTTGTTTCTCTGTGAAGTGTCCTGCTCAATGAATTAATATCAATAACGGTATTGACAGTATTTATATAAATTCAGGTAGACTAAGAAACACCTTACTATGTAACACAATACAAACAGCAAACTACAGCAGTAGCACTGCCAAGGAGTGACCAGGGGCTGATGGACAGAGAGTTCAAACAGGTTGTGTGTACAGGCTGTGAGGGTCTGCAGTGATGTTACCTGCCCGTTTCCTGACTCTGGAGGTATATAAGTCCTGAATTAAGGGTAGGCTGCACCAATGACTATTTTTTTACAGTCCTGACTGTCCGCTGTAGTCTGTTCCTGTCCTGTTTGGCTGATCCAAACCAGACAGTGATGGATGTGCAGAGAGTGGACTGGATTATTGCTGTGTAGAATTGTATTAGCAGCTCCTGAGGCAGGTGCAACTCACTGAGCTGGTGCAGGCAGTACATCCTCTGCCAAGCCTTTTTCCCTGATAGTGTCTATTTTGGAAGTCCACTTGCGGACCCAGAAACCTGATGGCTGCCATAGCAGACGCAGAGCTGTTCAGTATGGTGAGGGAGGGCAGTGTTGGAGGGCTCATCCTGAAATCCACTATCATCTCCACAGTTTTTTAGAGCGTTCAGTTCCAGGTTGTTCTGACCACACAGGATCACCAGATAAGGCAGATGACACTTGTATCATTTGCAAACTTCAGGAGTTTAACAGACTCCTAAGGCACAGTTGTTGGTGTAGAGAGAGAAGCAGTGGGAAGAGCACACATTGCTGGGGGCTGCCAGTGCTGATGCTTTGGGTGCTGGATGTGATTTCCCCTTGCCTCGCCACCTGCTGCCCCCGGTCTGTCGAGACGGTTGTGATCCACTGACAGGTGGGGGCTGTCACAGTGAGCTGAGTGAGTTTGGTGTGATGGATGTCTGGGATGGTGGTGTTGAGTGGTGTTGTTGAACAATGAACAAGATTCTTACGAATGTCCCTGGGAAGTTGAAGTGTTGATGTAACACAGTCCCATTTTGACTCCATCATCCACTGACCTGTTTGCGCAGTAAGCAATCTGCAGGGGGTCCAGCAGAGAGCTGTGATGTCCTTCAGGTGAGTCAGCAACAGTCTTTTAGAGGATTTCATGACCACAGATGTCAGGTGGCAGGCTTTTGTCATTTTATCTACTAATGGAGGGATTTTTTTGGACCAGGACAATAGTGGAGCCTCTGAAGTATAGAGCTGCAATGATTAATTGACAAGTTATAAACTATCAAATGAACTGCCAACTAATTTGATGATTGATTAATGGATTTGAAAAAAAAAAGACGTAACTTGTCTTCTCAAGTTCGGTCGACTTGAAATTTTAAGGCAGCCTGAACACAAACTTTTTTTAATGTTCTCGCACTTAAACCTTCAGTTTATATTACTAACGGAATATAGTACAACTGAATTAGGAGTTAATTTGACGAAAAAAGTCAATTTGTTTTAACTCATGAACTTTTTAAAGTAAAAAAAAACTAGTTACTTTGTAACTTGTGCGGTGGTGTGTCTGTGTCACTCTGCAGTTACACCTCCAACACTGGTCGGGGGGTTTCTGTGAAGTTCTGTAAAGAAAACACACATTAAACAATTACAATTTCAAACACAAGCACACAAATCAGCTTCATTATCCACAGACAAAACACCTGTCTTTTGGTGGACACATTTTCCCCACAAATACAACATGCTAATGTTATTAGCACGAGCGTATGGTATTTTACATTGTATAAATTAGCCTAACGGCTAGCAGACATTTCCTGTACTCATATGAAGCCAGGATAAATCACACACAGGACATAAAATGCTATTTTGTGGGTTCTTTATTGTCTTCACAATTTATTGTTTCTTATCTGTGAAACAAAAGTAATTAAAAGCTTTGTTTCCACTGAGGGAAATGGTTTTAAGTTTACAAAAAGAGACATGAGGTCTGCATTGCTGCAACACGTTTCAGGGGAGGCGCATGTCAGGCTATGGTGTCGATTTGATGCAGAAGTATAAATCCCACTTTAGGCTTTGGGAAACACTGATTGATATTTTTCATAGTTTTTTGACATTTGTAGACCAGATTGGAAATCATCAGATCAGTAATCATGAAATTAGGCTAATTATTAGTTGAAGCCCTAGTTTGAGGCAGGGGGGGACTTAACAGTGGTGGCCCCATCTGGCCACCCCTATGAAGCATTTCTGTGTGCGCCACTGAACTACAGAATATCAAATTTTTGAGGCAGGGCATTTTTTTATCTAGTGGACCTAATAAACTGGACAGTGTTAATGCTCCCTGTGAAACACCGCAATGGCGTTACTTTGAAACTCCGTGGCGGAAGTCCGCGTGAGCTCAGCTAACTTGACAGCTAGCCTGCGCACCGAGTCTCCTTGCAGCCACTGATAAAACGGTTTTGTGCAGGGCTTTCTCCTCCATCACTTCCTTCCTTTGAGCAATGCGTAGTGAGGCAGGGAGGTGTGAGGAGCCCGGCTCTTCACTCCTTCATGCTGCTCAGGAGCCATGGCGGAGCGGACACTGAGGAGGAATCAGCCGGAGCTCAGCGGGTCCACAGCGGCGGCTCAAACCAACCAGGATCCACGTTACCTGCAGCACAGCCACAACTAT
Source organism: Epinephelus moara (assembly GCF_006386435.1). Classification (NCBI taxonomy): domain Eukaryota; kingdom Metazoa; phylum Chordata; class Actinopteri; order Perciformes; family Serranidae; genus Epinephelus; species Epinephelus moara. The sequence continues at coordinate 8,640,318 of NC_065511.1, forward strand.
TACTGACGGAATACAATGGTGACGGCTTCTAAAGTTTTACACACATCTTTAGCTTATGTCACAGCTGGTCGGTTCAACTTTTCACTAACTGGCATTTCCCTAATGTCGAGGGGGGGTCACAGCGACGCAGAGTTTGTTCCGCTTTTCTTTTCTTGCAGTAACGTTACGTGTGTCCTGTAAAGCCATCTGCCTCAGGCGTAAATCTGGCGCACTGTCCCGCAGTGGCTCACTGAGCGCCTCTTTAATATTGCAAAGCCGAGTCACTGGAGGTTAACATGGGGGCAAAGCAGAGCAGCCCGACTGCTAATCCAGCTGCTAACGGACGGACCAGAGCCTACTCCGGCTCGGACCTGCCCTCCAGCACGTCCAGCAGCAATGGCAGTAGTGTTAGCAGGACTACCGCCGGGGGTGTGAGGTACCATGCGTACAGTGCGTCCGGAGCCTCCGGAGCCTCGTCCAGCACTAGCCAGCACCTTGGAGCCAGGGCCAGGTCTGTGGGGGGCTCCGGAGGCTCCGGGACCAGACCTCAGTCCGGTATCAACATTCCGAACAGCAGCGGAGCCTACAGCTCCCAGGAGTCCGGCGGCAGCAGCCCGGAGGAGGCGGCGGACAGGGAGCGCTCAGGCGGAGGGCACGAAGGTCCCCGGCTGTTGATAGGATCTCTACCAGCTCACCTCTCGCCTCATCTGTTCGGAGGTAAGAGGGCACAGCCGCTGTGTGCTGTTGACACAGCTCAGTGGTTCACTGAACTGTAGTGACACTGACACATGCTTGTTTACAGCAGTGCTTGGCACATCGGTTAGGATGGAGCCACAGTGTTTGTGTACACATGTAAACTCAAATACAGTTTACAGATCTGTACTGAACACTTTAACCAATCATTTTATATAGTTTAATATATGATAGATAACTTATTGCAAACTATTAGAGTGAGCACAGGGTTAAGAAACAGAGCTCTGGAGCAGAACACTGTTTTGTTTTCACAACTGAATAAAGTCTTAGGGACTGTTCTTTACTTATCAGAGGAGGTGACTGGGGTGTGACTTTGTTTTGGGGTTTTTTATATTTGTTTTTTGATCTTCCCAAAAGCTACAAATATATTTCCTCAAGCCTCCCAGCGTGACTTGGGGGAAATTGCATGACCCTCCCTCCACCATAAATTAGTGGTTAGATATAAAAAAAACGTATCCTTTGTTGTTTGAAAGTGAAAAGTTGAAGACAAAATCCTGGAGTTAAAAAAGCTTTAGTTTTTCACTCGTGCATGCTGGTTAGTTTGTGCAAAGAGTTTATTATTGGCAAATGTATAAATGAGACATGTTGAATGAAGTGATTTTAGATGAAATATCACCATTTTAAGCTCAAATTTGGTTATGTTTTTTTGACGGAAGCGTTCATCCCACATAATGTATCCAAGGACTGTCGGGAATTTGAAAATCCAACAAAATCTTTTGTTTTGACAGTTTCTGGCTATGATAGGTGGTGTAATTTTGGCAATTTTTAAAGACTGATGAGTCAGTTGACTGTATTTTCTTTAAAAAACCCGCTGGTGGGTGTGGAAGGCATGTTTTCTGTAAAAAAAAAAGAAAAGAAAATTGCAGTAAAATAAATACAAAATACAGCCATTTATTTTTTGTATGCCCCTCCCCTAAGCTGAAATAAAAAAAATTAAAAAAACACAGGTCCCTCCCCAGTGCTTAAAAAATTGTTTGAAAAGCCCCCGCCCCCCCCCATAAGTGGAACAGTCCATTGCTTAAATCAATGTACAGGCTGCATTCATTAAAATAATCATGTGACAGAAGAAAAAAACAAAACACTTTTTTGGTCTTTAAACAGACCATATCTGAAAACATATCAATGCATTTAATGGAAAAAATAAAAACCTTACAAAAGCAAAACATGGCCACAGCTAAGATGCCGAGGTCATGACCCCTAATTCAACCCAGCACACTTGGCAAATTTTGACAACAAAACTAATAATGTAGAAATTCTGTGTATTTATTCCTTTAGTAAATTGTCTAATCTCATTTTGTATAAATTTGATTTCCCAGAGTCTGTTTTCAAATGTTTCTCTGCATTTGCCAGGAATCAATGGCTGACCTGGAAATACTGAAGTCTTCATTTATTATTGTCCTAAACAATAGTCCAATTTAAATTTATTGAGAGTTAAAACCAGTGGCATCAGCCAATAAAATATCTATTGTGTGTTAGCTTTGTAAAACAGTCAAACTCCCCCAGGTTGCTAAAACAGTGGAACAAATCGATTTCCTGTATAAGTTAAGGTGTGACTCCCCGCGAGGCTGAGCTCCCTTCACGACAGCTCACTAAACCAAGTACTTTCCCATTGGGTAGTTCAAAGGGTTTCACGCAGTCACACATCAGTCAGTGTGAATAGTCTGTCTCAACGCAGAGTTCATTGTCACACAGAAAGACAGGCACTGCATCCAGGTAGACAAAGACAATATCAAGATAAAATAAAACAAAGTATTACTTTCTCCTCTGCAGTCTCTTTTACAGCACTAGGATATATATTGTACATGAACCCGATGACTACTTTGTGTCTTCTACCATGGTGTGGCAGCGCCATTACTGCAGTGGCAAGTAGCAGTGTCTGCTGATGGTGACAGCAGCAAAGGTTGAAGATTTCCTAAATTATCTCAGCTAATAAAAAAAACTGTGGCCTAAAATGAAGATATTGTTGTTGCCAAATAACAGTAAAGTTTTCCATGGCTAAAAAAACAACAACAACAACAACAACAACAACAACAACAAAAAAGCAGTCCTATGATAGAGCTGCTGGTGTTTGATTTAACAACCGTGATAAGTGGTGACTTTCAGCCATAGTAACTTTAATTAATGGTTGCCATAGACAATAAACAAAGGAATATGTATTTAAAATCGACTTACTGAAGGCTTTTACAAGGACACCTACAGGTTTTGTTCAGGTTTTCAACAGCTGTCATCACTTCGAACAACCATGATGCTTTCGACTGAGTCACCAGTTAAGACTTATTTAATAAACTGAACAACACCGAACAGAAATTTACGTGTTCTGTTTGTGGTGACATACTTCGCTAATTCCGTGACCCTTAGGGAGTCCTCAGAGTTAATGAAAGGGGGCTGCCAAATTATTGTTTGACTATTCAAGTTTTAATTGTTTTTTTGTTTTTTTTTCTTCTCCAAAAATGAAAATAGGTCTGGAAATACACATTAACATGAATCCAACATATAAGCAAATTTATATTGGCCTATTTATAAAATAAAAAAACATTTAATGTGTGGTTCACAACATTATTGCTAACTGTTATCCATGAATTGTGCATTTATGTGAGCTAGCTAACGCTAAATCACTGTGCAGCACCTGTCCATAACGGCAACGTGAACTAGCTAGCTTAAAATTCCGCACTATTGAAACATACAGGTCAGTTGGCTGGTTAATTGTGATTATTCCAAATGTACGGACATTCTTGTGAGCCACTATGGATGGTTTTGTAACTTTTCCAGCAAGAGACTGGAAAAGTTCAAGAGAAATGTTGAAGACACTGGTCTAGCCTTTACTTGGAGGTTTTTTAAGAGCGACACACATTGGGTTTGTGTACTTGAAATTTCGTGTGCTTTTTGGGGTGACGAGAGCAGTCATGCTAACCAAAACCCAAAACTACACCAATATCACAACATTTTGGATTTTAGGCTGAGGAAAGACGTGTTCTAACTGGCTATAGACGCTGGTTTTAGCGCAACATTTCTTCAGGTTGTCTTTCTAGTGCCCAGTGGATGAAGTTGAAATAAGAAATTATCTGTATGACACCTTCTTATTTTACTACAAAAACCTAATACAGTGGCAGCTGGTTGAGTGAAAACAAGCTAAGCTAACGGTACTTGCTGTTGGCTATATTGTATGTAATTTCCAGCTAATATCACAACAAGAAACGTATGTTTTCTGTTTTAAAAAGCAACGTTACAGACATAGGAATATGGCAAGTAGGCTACTCACTCATCTTCCTTCAAATGTCTTTATGTCTCCAGTTTGATCTCGAGCACGCAGCACATAGACATGGTTTGTTTACGTGATGTAAGGGAAGTGCATATTTATCAGACTCAGTGTGGACAGAGAGCTCTGATGTAATTTGATGCTATGCAGTAGTCAAACGCTTTTTTCTGTTGGGACAGGGTGTCATTATGTTCCACTCTGGGAGGGTTGTGGGACACCTGGTAAAATTCGGTATACCATTCTAGTGTGGGTTGAAAACTTGTAGTTATTTAAAGCCGGAATATCTGATCCTAAGATAAGTCAATATGGTATAGCATCTGAGTATTTTATGTCACCTTTTCAACTTGATCCATACTCAGAAAGTGGTTTAATAAGCAGACCCACTGAGACGCTGAAATGTTGTGCTGATATGATATCACTTACACAGACTGATGGAGACACTGGCCACTGACTGAGTGGCCCCTGCTGATTTTAATAGCATTCATGTGTGAGGATGATGACTCACATGTGCGAGTTGCCAAACACTGTTAAGATAAACAGTGTGAGCCTCCTTGTGAATGTCTTCTTGTTGGTCCATTGATCAACCGTGACAACCGTTTGTTATGCTTTGTAGGAAAGTCGAGGATTTTGCCTCAAGTAGACCAGAGATTAGTTTTGATATTCCTTTTGGCTGGTTGGTTGTTCTGTGTCTTTGGTTTCTTGTAAAACTCAAGTGGTGGAAAGTGTTTGCTCACAGAGGAAAGGCAAAAACTCTCTGAATTCTTAGAGGCACTTGAGGAAGACAATAGGCTTGTTTGAGATGAATCGAGCGTCGCCTGGAAAGTGGATGAGAGCAGGTGGTTGCAGCCGGGAGAAGTGACAAAAAAGCTGCAGGCGAATTGGACCGTTTCCAGCAGAATAAAAAGAATATACAGAAAGTCATATAAACATTCATGAGATTCACAGTGAATAAAATGTTATTCACAATACTAATCTATTCAGCTTTTACTGAGTCACCAATAACTGTTGCTTTAATGATTCTTTGGTAATACAAGGCCTGATAGCTGAGATATTTCTGACAGCATTTATTGTTGTATTGCAGAAATTGTTTCACATACAAATTTCATATAAACTCAAAGTCATCCAAATCCCAAAATAAATCCAAAACACCATCAACAGTCAGAATAACCTCACAATACAAGGAGAGAGGAAGAGCAGTAACGCAAGCACATATTTCTATCATCCATTTGTCAAGCACTTTCCATTAGTACAAAAGAGCTCTCATGTCCTTACTCTTATGAAGAGTTTTCAATAATTACATTAGTATTATTCTGTTACTGCATGTGAAACATTTGGAATTAATTTATTCTGCCTGTGACATGCAGTGCCAACTGTCTTCCCACTAACTTCCTACCATCTTCACTTTCCTACATGTATCATTTTTTCACGTCCTTCTCTCTCTTTATCTGGCCCAAATATCCACATATGAAAGAGGCAGTTGTTGACTTAGCACAAATGCTTAGTAATTTTGGTGACTATAGAGAGTCTTTGAACATCTTTATCAGTAAGATATGTATGCATAATGGGGGTGGAAAACAGAGCTTGTCTTAATCCAGGGATTTTCCTGAATTGAGGATTTTTTGGCGACCCCCAAAGAGGTTTTAGCCAGAGCCCAGAGCCAAAGAAAAATCACCAGCAAGAATTGAGAATAATTCAGATTCAATTCAAATCCTCTCCGCATGTGTTTGATAGCATTTTATCAAAGAAATGTTGGACAAGCAGAACATAAACTTAGGCTATATCCGCACTAACATGTTTTTGTTTTAATTTACCATTTTAATTTTTAATTATTCATTTCCATATGTTTTTTTTTGTCAAAGCCATTTCATTTAATTGAATAGTTTTTTTTAATATAAAGAGTATTCTGAGTTTTTATAGTTTATGGAAGAATAAGCCTTTAATTTTGTTATAGACTGCTACGGACTATTTTACCCAAAAAAGGAAAGAAGAGAAAAGAAGAGAAAACAAAAAAAAAAAAATCATGACAGATGGATTTGCATTTTTGTGGGCATATAGCCTGTTGCAAATGGCACCTTTTTTTTTGTTGATAAATGCAGGTGTAGTTCCAAAGTGAGTCATTCGCAAGGGCCCCCCAACACATGAGCCCCAGTGCAACCGCACTGCCTGCACTGTCTATATTAACACCGATTGTTGCATTTTAGTCTGGATGGGTGGAAAGGGAGTCTTCTGAAAATGATAAGCTCCCTGATTGGGTCCTCCTATCAATCACGATGTGTCAACTTAAAACGTTACAGCAAGGTCTACATACTTTTTGTGATTTCATCCTTCTTTGTGTGATATCGTTACTCCTTTACCACTGCCATGGTTTACTTCGTCGATGGCTAATGCTCCTGGTATCAGTCTGGTATGTTGCTTTATTTATTTCATAGCGACTCCTTACTCCTGTTACTTTCAGTGACAATCCCACCTTATCTTCTGTCCAAGCAAAGAAATCTCAGCGCAGGGCTCGGCATTAATGCTCACCTGGGGCAAGTAAACTGTGTGATCGGAAAAGTCTCATGCAGTTTTCCAATTGCACAAGTGAAAAATAAAGGTGATGTTAATGTAACATTATCTGAAAATAAACTGCGTACTGTATCGATGAAGTGGAGCTTTCTAAGCTGAACCGCCAAGCATCGAACAGGACGCTATAGAAGATAACTCTGGGGTTGACAACGTCATACATGACATAATGTTACATGAGATATCTCTCTCGCTATAAGCCCAGAAGCTAACCATGGTGCCATTCCATGGGGGGGCTAGTGCAATCGTATCCCTTTGAGAAACTTTGTAATGATACCTATTAATTTTCGATTTTCCACGTTTAAAACAGTAATTGTTGCTGTTAACCGTCCACTAGCCATCCGTGATACCTTGGATTGAGTCTGTTGACCAATTAGAGGCTGTGTTCCTGCCTTGTCGACCAATCAGAGGCTGTGTTTCTGATTGTGTGTGGTCTCAAACACCAGAACCCAGAACACATAATGCACAGCTGTCTTGTTTTTGCCCTAAAATGTGCCTTCAACCATCTAAAATTGACCAAGTATCAGGCAAAACATGCAATAAAATGATGTTTAGGTTAGAATCATCTCATACAGCCCTGGATTTCCTAAATCAACTCACAAGTGTAATTCCTTGTGAGGTGCTCATCATGCCATAGTCCCTTTAGTCTTACTATTTATTTTGTCATATTGCATAACGCACTTGAAAATGTAGGTTATTCATATCAGTCTGCATACAAGTGAGTGTATTTACTAAAACAAACACACATGCATGCACAGTACACACATTCGGCCGCTGTGTACACAGGTTGTTAATGTGAGTGTGAGTCAGCAGAGAAGTGCCTAATAATTAACTCAACTCGTTAAGTCTCCCTCGTATATAATAGTGCATGGTTGAATAAATAGTGAGCGCAAACACACACACACACACACACACACACACACACACACACATATACATATATGTGTCTGCAGGTTGTGTTAGCAGGTGGTGTGGTTTTCTCTCTCTTAGTGGTGTTGGATCTTAATTTAAAGACTTCTAGATTTAACAGCCTCAGAAGTCTGATGAAAATGCAGCGGAGCATCCTGGAAATATTTAAGACAACAAGTAAGTGAATTGTCAGTTTGTTCACTGAAGCGTGCTGAACGCTGATGATGCACCAACGTCTGAGAAATACAGATTAGGGTTAATCTGCACCGATCAATTCTACACAGCAACCTGATGAATGGCACAGCAAGGCTTGTATATCATTGTGTGTGTGTGTGTGTGTGTGTGTGTGTGTGTGTGTGTGTGTGTGTGTGTGTGTGTGAAGGACAAAAGGAAGGGAGGGAGGGAGGACTCGTGGTATCTAGCCATAAGATCTAGATGATTTTGGTTTTATCTGCCCAGGTTTTGAGATATGTCTCTGAAATTTCTGCCACTGCCCAAATACACTGGAGGCTCAAATAAATTAATGAAATAATTAAAGAATGACATTCAAAAACATTAAGGAAACATCTCTTAAACAGTTCATAATTACTCAGGGTAATCCAAATGCTTTGTTGCCAACAGTTTTCATTGGAAACTACAGTACCTTCTACAGAGGAAATCTCTGTGAAAACTGTACATTGTTCATTCATTCATTTTCAATAACCACTAATCCTGTTGGGGGGCTGGAGCCTACCCAAAATGACACTGGGCAAGATGCGTGGTAAACCCTGGACAGGTTGCCAGATTATCTCTATTCACGCTCACATTCACACCTATGTCACCAATTAACCTAACCTGGATTGTGGGAGGAAGCTGGAGTATCCAGAGAAGACCCACACTCACACGGGGAGAACATCCAGACCCCAGGTTCAAACCAAGGACCCTCTTGCTTTGAGGCGACAAAACAAAACTTTGCCCCACTATGCTGCCACTGTACATTGTGCTCTCTGAATTAACAGGGACAGTAAAATGAACAAATAAGTAAATGAGTGTATGTTTGAAACATACACAGTAAAGAAAACATTTATCCTCATCAACCGCTAGTTGATGAGGAAAACTCATCAAGCAGTTCTTATTCCAAAATCATAAAATATCGTCGCTTGGTCGGTGATTTTGGCGTCAGACGCTGATGAATAAAGACATCCTTTTTGCGGTGGTAAAATATGCCGCCAGGTGGCATCAGTGTATAACTTCACCGGACAACAACACAATTTAAGAAGCTGGAAAGTCCCTACAGGATGGGCAGATGGGTGGTGGTGGATAGGTCCAACAATACCGGACTCCCACCCAAAAGCCCGGTGTTCGCTTCCTGTGTGAATTGAGCCAAACCATGATGTTCTTTTCCAAACCTATCCATGTACTTTTGCTGCACAGGGAAATAAACGTAATTACAATGTGTTTTACCAACATTGTAAGTTTATTGGACACAGTGTCCTGGGACGTCAGCAACAGACGGATCCAGGATACTTAACACATTATATGTACACGTGAAACGGATGAAACAGTAATATCTGACGAGTTGGGAGTGAGAATGTGTTGAACTCACCTGTTGCTGGGCTGAATTTTTGAGAAAAACATATTTACATGAATTTGACGGTTGTTTTTGCAGTGTGTTTATTCACCCCACAGCTATACTGACGTTAGCCCAAAACTAGATAATCAGCAAGTTACACATACAAAACTTAAACGTGTTGACAGCTCAACCTCACACTCTTACTCATCCAGAGGTCTTCAAACAAAGTTCATTTTGTTGTTTTCCCTCAGACTAGAACCATGAGTTATCAATCGGTTAATTGATTAATCAACTTATTTGTCATATACAATCATAAGACACAATTTCAGTGAAATGTAACCCTATCAATTTAAGCATTGAAAAGAGTGATGTATGTGTTTGATTCTACAAGAACAAAAATCTAAGTCTATCTTCGTAAATTGATGATCACAAAAGAAACAAAAAAATCATCTCTGTTCGAAGTTACAGTTAAAGTCTTCTGCAGGATTAATCTCGGGGTTAAGGCAAAGTTGAGATAAATTAACAGCTTTTAAGACTATGGTTTTGTTAGCTAATTCAGAAAGCGATGAGACGACCCAATGCGAGCGGACTAGAATGCCCATCATACACACAACACCATAGACGTCGGAACTAGGGGTGTGGGGGGTGCGGCTGCACCCCCTCCTATCCGCACCCCGCACCCCCGCACCCCAGCCTCCCTACCCACTGCATTACGCTTTAAAAAAAATAAAGAATCTGAATTTAAACTCAATTTGTCTGACTTACATTTATCTCTTTCATATCATTAATGCATAGATCTATGCTTTTGATGTGATATGCAACCTGCCTGACTACATACAGTAGCCTTGGCATCCAGGATGTTGTGTCCATCCTGCAAACCTTGCAGCCCCAAACCCGCTCCATGCTGTCGGAGGTGGAGAAGCTCATTAAGCTCTGTCTGGCCCTGCCCATATCTGTCGCGGCATCCGAGCGCTCTTTCTCAGCCTTGCGCAGGCTGAAAACCTGGCTGCGCAACACCATGACGCAGGAGAGACTAACACATTTGGCCATTATGAACGCTCACAGTGACTCACAGTATGGATGAAAGTGATGTCTCGACCCTGCTTAAAATCTTCATCAGTAGATCAACTGAGAGAAGGTCCACTTTTGGAAATGCATGAAAGCCCTGAGTCAGGAGCGCAGACTTTTCTTTTTTTTCATTCAAGGTTACAAATAATGCTGTTATGTTCCTTAAATGGCTTGATTTAGTTATCAAAGTTTCATTTTTTTAACAATAAAGATGCCGTGTTCATCCATTCTAGTTCTCTTATAACTACATGTTATTATAAAATAACTTCAAATCAAATCCTTAATCATTGATAAGTGTGTGTGCTTCCCCCGCCCCTCCCAACAAAAATCCCGCCCCCCCTCTCAGAAATAGTTCCGACGTCCATGCACAACACTGGGATGTAAGGCACCGCCCCTGGATGAAATACCAAGTTTTCAGGGAGTTCCCTGTCTTATCTAAAGTAGTCCTTACTATTAGTGTAAATTCCATTCTTCAGTCGGCACTCATCCTGTCATGCTTACTTCTTTGAATGGAATGTACCGGTAGGCTACTCAAGATGGACGAACCATGTTATTGAGAGCTCTCGCTCATCACTGGCTAGCCAGTTTGCTATCAGGGACTAAAAAATATGGGTGTTAAATTTTAGCTACGAGAAATCTGAGGCACTAATAGAAATTGTAAAACTGACATAATATCAATTCCGAATTAATTGTCTTAGCAGTTGATATAGTATACTCGTCAATACATGGTCCAGTAAATTTAAAATGTCATTATACGGGTTGAGTAGCCTTTTATTCACTAGGTATTCATATTGATTCTTATCTTAATTGTCATTTCCATACAGACCTAACAACTGTGCTGCTGCCATTTTGTACTTTGAATTTAGGACAGGGTCTAAGCCATCCTAATTTATGATTCCTAATTTAGAAAATCCCAACATTAGGATGGTTCCGTAATTGCTAAGACAGACTAGAATTACTAAATGCAGTTATGAAACATGTTTCTGTACCAAAAGTCCTACATGTCATCAGAAACTGAATAAGATTTCAGACCTGGGAAGTTTAGGTAATGAGGCTCCTGGACTCTAACAACTCAGCCATGCGTCGTTCCAGGCGACTGAACTGAAGGCAGTATTTTGCTCTGGGACCTGACTAAATCTGGTATGTAGATTGTTACAGCAAGTGAAAACCATATAGTATCTGCACCAGTGGTTACATATTAAATTGTTTTCCTGAAAAATCATATGGTTGAAAGCTGTCATAGATGTATGACACCCAATACATTTATAATGAAATCGTTTTTTCTTTTCAAACTTTTAATATCACTCATAGGTTCATGGGGTTTTTTTGGGGGGGGATTTGGGCTGTAGGTATACTGCAAGTATAATTACCTTTATCCACTGCATAATAGACAGCACGAGTCCTAAACTGAAACCATCCGAGCACATCTGGAACTTAAATTATCTCATTCCCATGCATTAAGAAACTTGCACCGCCTTTTTTTTTTTTTTTTTTTTTCCACAAAGCGGGCTCCATGCAAGACAACTGAAAAGATGCAGACATGGCAGGCCCTATAGGAGAGCTTTGCTTTGCTTTCCAGATAACAGCAGCAACCATGCACATTCAAAAAAAGGAAATACTGTATCTCTGGAAAGGTACACTGTAGCCTCAGGCTGCTACAAAAAGATCTGGGTTGAACTCTGGATGTCTTCAAATCTTTGAATCATGGGAAAGGTTATGTGTCGGTTATGGACTTCATTTCCTGCACAAGCAGTCTGTGTGTATGGAGCGATGATGTCAGAGTCCAAAGTCTTTAACCATTGTGTTTGGGCTGCCTGTAAACTCATGCTGGAAATACTTTCCTGTTGTCAGTGTGTAATTTGAATGGATATAGCTTCTTATCACAGAGTGTGATAACAGGTCAGCAATCTGGTTTTCCACATGGATACAGATCTCAGTTGCAGCAAACTTGTGATTTCATGGATGTGCTCATAGTGGGCTGGGCCCAGACTGAGAAATTGGATTTAAGGACCTTTAGGGACTTTTTATTTGGGCAAAGATTTTCCATCTGCACCTCATTTATTCAGTTGCTGTTTCCTGTTTTTCTGCAGAAAGTAATTATAGCTGGGTCAAAGGTTTGCTAAATCAGTGTTAAATGTCGTAGAGAGCTATAGATTTTCTAAATTGTATTCTGTGCATGTCTCTCTATAACAATAGCAACACCAGCTGTAATAGTCTTCTGTTATATGCGTCCCATTTTCAACAGACTGTTATCCTTTCTATATAGTACCTCCTATACATTTTTATGACTGCCAAGAGGCATGGAGGCAATGCAGCAATGTGGCAGTGACACCTCTGCAGTGTTGCTATCCTGCTTTTTTTATTCTGGGTATTTCTGAAAGTGAAGTAGCGACAGCACAGTAAATCGTCTTTCCGAACATAATGCCCCATTATCTAACAGGCAGTTTTTTGCTGAGCATATTCATGCTCCCATGGGGATACACCCTTTTGAATTGTAAGACCTGATGCTCTTCCTCTATCACCACCCTCAGAGCAAACTTTTCAGTATGAGCCCGACTACTGTTATGTCTCAAGCTGTTTTCTCTGAGAAACAGGTCCAGACATTGTCCGGTGCCCCTTTCAAACATAAAGCACACAACCAGAGATTGTCTGTGTCAGAAGCATTCTCAGTTACTGGAAATACTACATTAGCTTTAGGTGAGGTTTGGCCCCTAGGTAGAGCGTGCAGAAGGCAGGACATGATGCAGATTACACTATGGTTACATAAACGTTTTGTAAGTTGGCCATAAATAGCAGAGTGTTTTACCGTTCCTTGAATTTCTCTGACAATATCAGCTTCAGCCCTTAATGCCAGATGTTCCCAAATCTCGTCCTCTCTCCAGTTTGACATTTTTGTTGCTGTCTTCCTGTAAACGACCGTTCTTCCTTACCCTTTTATATTTGTTTTCTTACAGTTTTGTGCAAGGCGCATGATAGAAACACGCCCACTTGCTCACCTTGAATTCTCTGCACGATTAACTGCTCTATTCACACATGGGCTTAACTGGACATTACATAGACTGTGTACCAGGGAGCCCCATTGGGGCTCCACCTTGGCACCCTGAGACAAATCTTTGCTATTATCGTCCTATCAGGAGGCATCAACAATATGCTATAAAACACCATGATGTTGTTCATCTCCCTTTTCACTTTGCAATCTTGAGCCTACACACAACTGAGACAAGGTTTTGCTTAATTTTGCTGAGTACTAGGATATCTCAGCATCACCTGCGGTAGTCCTCTAGCTAGTCTGTGAGGGATTTCCGGCTTTTCCACTACCTCTTTGACGACAGTGCCCACACTTATGCGAAGCCCCCTTTCCACCAAGCAGTCCAGTACTGTTCAGTTCAGTTCAGTAGGCATATTTTCCATTTCCACTGTGAAAAGTTGTGGATGGTACCAATGGAACCGCCTCTGTTGGGGTGCCTAGCACACAGATCTTGTAGTAAAAGGTGGAGCTAGAAATGCTGCTCTCCATTTCTCCACAGTGTCTGCATTGTACTGAGCGCTTTATAACTGGCCACAGAGAGATGCCTCTTCACACCATTATGTATCATGTTGGTGCTGATATGTGCCAGTATTATTGTGCATCCCTAATATGAACAGTTTCTTTTGTCGTCATAATGCAAAGAGAAAGTTAAGGATTACAGTAAGCCACATAAAGCTGATCTACTGTTTCTATTTAGGACTGAATTCCTAAGAACTACACAACAGAAACAGGTAGATTATTACACCAAGGCCAGACTGCAGACAACATATGTAGCATTTGTCCCTGTTTGACCTATGATTAAACAGTACCAGCTGTCTGCTCTCTTGGAATACTGTAACTCACCTCAGACAAGGTCCGATGGTAAAGCTGTGGCACCAAACAATATCAATAAGTAATAGAGTTCAATCAGTTTGATGAGTTGTAAAATGCTCTGCTGTTATTTTTTATTAGGTTGTAATATGGTAACAAGGCAATTTAAAGGGATAGTGCACCCAAAAATGAAACAGCACACCTAATGGCAGACGGCGCCCCAGACTAACGTCCAAGAACACAAAATTGAATCCACAAAATATCTCCAACATGCTCATCCGTAGTGATCCAAGTGTGCTGCAGCCCCGACATAAAAAGTTGTTTCGAAAAACGTCATATGAGCGCGGAGCACAGAGAAGAAGTCAGAGCTACAGGCTACAGTGAGGCTAAAAACAGAGTTCATATGACGTTTATCGAAACACCTTTTTATGTCGGGGCTGCAGCACACTTGGATCACTATGGATGAGCAGTATGGAGATACTTTGTGGATTCAATTTTGTGTTCTTGGATGTTAGTCTGGGGTGCCGTCTGCCATTAGGTGTGCTAGCCGCTCCCCCCGCCGATCTTCACAAGGGATGTGAGGACTCTAAAACTTCACCAGGGCCTCCGTCGGCATATGGGTGAGTAGAAAATGGCTGAATTTTCATTTTTGGGTGCACTATCCCTTTAAGGTTCATTATGATTCTGTGTTAATTATATGTAATGATTGCTAATCAAACAACATGCAGTCTACAGTAGATCCATTACTGCACTACTTTATTATATATGTCAGAAGTCATCATCAGTCTCAGTATTGGCCATACCTCTAATATTGCTGTTGTGAATATTTTGTGAAATTTTTTTATTAACTTTTGCTCTGGCTCTTGCAGATTGGTGTATTTATGAACTTAGAGTACCACTGACTTTTCTCACAATGGTCATGAAGAAAACACAAGTGCAGAGCTTCTGCTGTCTTTATGGACAGATGGGATCAGCTTTTAAGGGGGAAATCCACACGTAAATGGAATCCACATACAGTGTGATACCTCTGTGATTTTGTACAGCTGAGGTGTAATTTATCACCTAGACCAAGTCCTTCCTTAAAGTGAATAGTAAAGAGACAGACTGCATTGATGATGTCACCTAGAGACAACCTCTGGAGCTGATCCACAGACAGTAAAATCACAAAGCTGCGTGTTATTTTACCATTCACTCTGATATGGGGACATTTTCAGATTCACAGCCAGAGGCCCTAAAACACATCTGAAATACAGTATATCACAAGGATGTGTGAATGAAGTTCGCAGTACCACTTGACCTGCAATTCATGCTATTAACTGATAGCAAGCCATCTTGACAGTGGTCATTTTAGGGGAGAGAGAGCTGTCAAAAATGGAGGAATCTAGCTGTGGAGCAGAATTCACTTTTATGTAACCCTCCTCTGTTGGAGTATAGACCGAATCATATTTGTTTACAGTAACTTTGTGGGTAATAAAACCCCCACATCACGCACATGAAATCAAACCGTGCTGAGCATATGCTGCCTCAATTGGTTAGTTTTTAGTCACTTATAAAAAAGCCCACCTAAAAATATCAGTATCACTTTAAGTGTACACTATATTTAAAACATTTTCACCACTTTACCTTGCCTGCAGACACAGCCCTTTTTGATGGGAAACTGAAGCTGTTATCTCACAGCCACCAGACTCCAGTTACAAAAACAGTCTTTACTTTCAGACCAGCAACACCACTGTCTATTGCTGCCTTGATCAGTTAGTGTGTAAGGTAAAGCAGAGTAAATTTTCCAAATATTACATTTATAGTTGGCTTCAATGCGTTTTGCTGTGGCCCTGTCCACAGCTGTACATTGCTTAGCCTCTGTGCAAGTAGATTTGGTTTATCACAGTAGAAACGTCAGATAGGTTGGACTGTCATGTTTAACTATGCATCCTAAAAAGTTACAGCAGGAATTCTCAACTTGCTTTGCTTGGGGTCACTTTTGCAAATTGACAGGGGGCCAGGGGCCAGTAGCAGAAGCCCCATACACGTTCACAGGGGTGTTTCTAGGATTTTAGGACATTAGCGGCTCAGCTAGAACCTCTGTCGGGGGGGGGATCCTCCAATGGTACTGTTTTTGATAAACAGCATCTATTTTGATACTTTTTTATGCACTCTGGCACCTTTATGTATATAGAAAGTACAAAAATAACTCCCAGTATGAATCAATATATTTCTATTGTGAATAAGGAAATGGTTGGGGTGCCACCCAGCACTCTATTGTAGTTCAGATTTGGCCCACACAGTCTGTAAGTTGAGTATCACTGCATTACAGTTAAGGCTTAAAATGACATCAGAATTGAACAAGTCTTTACAGTTTTACATATCTCCATAACTGAAATCATTTGCCAGTTTTCGCAAAACATTCTCACTCGAACACGTCACATATCGCCGTTTGGTCTTGGACTCTCCACATCAAGATGGAACATGCAAGGAACCCTGGGAATGTAGGTTGTTGACATTCTGGGACGTGTCAAGTTCAGCCTCTTACATGCATTGTTGGTTTTTAAAATACACTTAAGTTTTCACAGGAAATGTACAGATTGCATACAGTCTCTTTCAAAATAAATGCACTACGTCAGTACAACACGCTAATTGATGGGTTTTTTCCGCACGTGGTTGGGTTTAGGAAAAAAGAACACGGTTTGGCTTCACAATCTTACGGGAAGTGAACATCGGCCTCCCGGGAGAAAGTTGGTGGTTGTTGGACCCATCCATTGCCACTCCTGCCAGCCCTATGTGGAATTCCACCACCTTAACTTTCATTGTTGTCCCTGCATGTTTCCCCCCACGTATCATGCCAACATGAAAGTACGTTTTTTTTGGTCAGTGTCTGATGCTGGAAGTCACTGACCAAGTGCCAGATTTCGACAACCTGGTTAGTTATCTATTTGGAAGTAATAGTAGTTGTTAGCGCATCATCACAGTGGGTTGGTCTATAATCTGTTCCTTAAAAAAGCAGCGGTTTGCAGACAGTTGTCAGACACGAGTTGATCCCACAAATACGTTTTATAATTTACCCAGCTAAGCTAACAAAGAAGTCTGTTAACTGACAGTTTCTCCTCTTCAATAACAGTTTGAAGAAACTAGTGTAATGAACATAATGCAAAGGGCTAGCGCTAGTCTGACCTGCTAACGAACCTCACCAAGTACAGCAGTTCACTAACTTGCCTCGCAATTAGTCACTACTTACACAACAATCGACAACCAAATATTTAGCAAATGAACAGATGAATTAGTAGTTCAGGTCAATGCTGTACATTGATTTTATTTTACTTATTTATTGGTACAATAAAGCTAAACAGTAGAAATAAGAACAAAAGAACAAGCAAACTGTGCAGTTGAGCTTTAAAAAACCCCTGAAAGGCTTATAGAAGGAATTTCATTTCAATATGCATTACAAGCAAATAAAGTCATGTAATCTACAAAAGTAATTAAACAAGCAAACAGAGAATCAAAAGGCAAACAAAGTAAGCAATATAAAACAAGCTAGAACAAAATAATGAAGTGAGAGTGTATTTGGGTAAGTGCTGTGTGTGTGTGTGTGTGTGTGTGTGTGTGTGTGTGTGTCCTCTGCAAAGCTGCCCAGGTGGAAACTACACGTTTTCATGCATTCAGTGATAAAAAGATTACCTTTCTTTTCACATAAATCAGTTCAAATTTCCCACGAGATCAAGCTGTGACAATTGTTTGCCATAACTAATGAAGGCTGTTGTAGACAAATCCTTTGGTAATTTCATTTTTGTGTTTTTTTCCCCAAACAGTAGCTGCACTTTTTCATTCCTTTTGATGAAAATCAGCAGGAGTCTGTTTTTTAGTCTGTCAGATTGTTCAAAGAAGGTGGCTGATGTAGTCCGCCTGCAAAACCAGGAGGGTTTGTTGCTCATCTGTTTACTCCAAAGAGCTTAAGTCAGCCAGAGAGGCTAGCAAGGAGACATAGCATTGTTTGATGGTTTTCTGCTGTTGCTATCATTATCCATTAACAGGGATGATCTCTCTCACACTGAGAACAATAATGTTGTGTGTCACAAGAGAAATGCTTACAGGTCAGTGTGAGGTTTCAGGAGGTCATGTGCCACAGAGCTGAGCTGTGGTGGTGTTAGTGGGTAAGTCAGTCCAGGTTAGCCGAAATCTATCTTGATGAGATAAGCCAGTGGCTACCTAACCTGCTCTCCTAATCTCTGCTGCTGTGTTCCTTCATTTGAATACTGCAGCAGATGTGCGCTGGTGTCTCACTGCTTGGACGTAGCAGCTGTGACTCACCCACAGCTTTGTGAAGAGGTGTTTTGAAGCTTGGGTTTGCTGCTTGCTTCCTCCTTTGTACGCTGGAGCTCATTTTCTCACCTCCGCACACCTCTGTACAGTCCCTGACTAAATTGCACTTGATCAGCTGATTGTCTGTTTGGGAAAGTTACCAAAATTGTCCTGCTGCCACTAATTTTGTCATCGGAAAGGTGTTGAGATGGATGGTTTTAGATACTGTTTGAGGATCCCACAACCACTCTGCCTGAACTATACTGAAGCCTTAAAGGAACAGGTCACCCTAAAATTAAAATACATATTCTTCCCTCTTACCTGTTTATTTTATCAGTCTAGATCGTTTTGGTGTGACATCAGCCGTATATGTGCTTTTCCTGCAAAATAATGGAACTAGATGGCACTTGGCTTGAGGTGCTCAAAGAGCCAATAATAAAAAATAAAAAATGAAAAACTTAACAGCAATGTCTCTTTTAGAAATCATGACCCGGTTACTCAGGATAATCCATGGACCTTGTTGTGAACAGTTTCATGTAGGAACTATTTTCTTTCTGTCCAATACGCCAGCCAACTGTATCACTGCACCGAAGGAAGCGTACATCTACTGCTAGCTCAGTCAGAGCTACCAGTAGACGGGCCACTCATCATGAGTAGATGCACCTCTCCTCCTTCACAGTGATACAGTTGGCAGGTGTAGTTTGGTCGAGAGAAAGTAGTTCCTACATGAAACTGCTCACAGCAAGGTCTGTGAATTATCTTGAGTAACCAGGTCTTGATATCTGGAAAGAGACATTGCTGTTGAGTTTTTCAAATGTATATTTTTGGCGCTATGAGCCCCACGAGCGGAGTGCCATCTAGGTCCATTATATTGGAGAGAAGGCAGACATCTCTACGGCTGATATGTCAAACAATCGGCAACTCACACCAAAACAATTGAGAGTGATAAACATGTAAGAGGAAAAGTATGTAATGTTGATTTTGGAGTGAACTGTCCCTTTAAGGGCTGGCTTATACTGGAAGTGGTTTGTACGATGTGTTGTCCATCGGATCACATCGAACTGTTCCAAATGGCCACACTGAAAGGCAGGGTGAAAAGCCGACCCTTGAGTGAGGTTTCCTCACAGGGCAGTGCTGTTAAGGCTGTTTGCAGTTGGACAGTGGCGCGCATTGTCGGACTCAACATAAAAGCATACTTTGCTTATGTGAGGAAATTCAATGATCGCGGTCTTGAAACTTTGCTGCTGAAAATGCTGATGTGACGGAGCTCTTGGTCACCAGTGTTAGCAACTGTTAACTCCCCAGTGTGTCAAGGAATAGGACCAAATAAAGAAACTGACTTCTTTCTGAACTTGTGAGTGGATCCGTTTTAAATCCTGCGGGTAGACCAATAAGGAGCAGTCGGGTCAGGTGCCGCTCCCACACTCCACCCCATTCTATCTACTTCTTACTGCAGACACTACGAGACAAAAAGAGTTGCATCATGCAAATTCACCATTTGATTAATTCAGTTATTTTGATGTTTAAAAATAATGACAAAGTTTAAGTCTTAACTGAGAGAAAAAGAGAGAGAGAAAGCTCATGTGGGAAAAAAGTAAAAACTGAAAGTGAACTGTTTAATTATGTACCATTTCATTTATGAGTGAAGTGTGTGGCCCTACAATGCAGAGTAGATTTTGGGGAAGTTGATGGTGCACTGAGACTGAAACAAACAACAAATAAACACACAGTTTCACTTCAACAAGTTGTGGGTCTGAAAGATCATAAAGTGCTCCGTAGAGCTGAGGAGAAATGCAGAGTCAGGTGACAGCTCTGTGTTGCTTCACCACAATGACTGACTCCCATCACACATAGACTTTTGATTCATTGTCAGTATAAAAAATATTGATTGCGGCAGCAATTTAAGCTGCTTTTGTTCTTATTAGGTTGTACAGTCCCAGCTGGCCTCCAGTGTCGTTAGATGTTGATATTTGGTTGAATTTAGGTTGTGACATCAGATGACCAAATTCAATGTCAGGACAACATCCAATGCTAAAGTCAATTTGACATAGAATACAAAAAAAAGAAAAAAAAAATAGATGACGTTGATATTTTGTTGGTTTTAAGTTGTGTTGTTAAGTAACCAAAATCCAACATCTTTCAAATGCCTCATGCCAACATCATCTTGATGTACAGAAACGGTATTTAGTCGTAAGGAATGTTTAACCAAATTGCTTTGATTTCTTTTTTAAAAAAATGGGAAGAAAGCAATGAGCAGTTAAAGAAGAAATGACCCAAAATTTTGCAGGAAATTAGGAAAAAGAGAAAATTTAAAACAAGAAAAAAAAATGTTTTATTTAAAAACAAATGGGAAAATAACCTGGAAAGAGTGCCTAAATATTATAATAATTCTGTAACCTAATTTTAAATTGTAATAATAATACTAGTAATCATAAATATAGTTTTTCCCTAGTTTTTTGATAATTTTCAAAATCTTTTAATTTTTTTTATTTTTTATTTTTTATTTTTTTCTAATTTGTGGGACATTTCTTAACAAGTTGCTCATTGCTTTTTTCCCCCCATGTTTTTACTCTCAACATATAATTAACAAACTAATCAGCTACGTTTTCAAAGTACCTTCCCCAACATTGCCAGCATGTCGCCAGTTCTTCCTCATACCACTGTTGTGTCTCATGTACACTACTATAAAGCTCATTATGTGTATGTATATGTGAGAGAGTATGATGATGGTGTGTGAGAGTGTGAATTATGGTGTTTATGAGAATGCAGTGACATTGCAGGAAGTATGATTATGATCCGCACAACCTCTCCTAGTTTTTGATTATCATACAGTCAGCTGATTTGAATTATCTCATTGTGTTCCAGTACAGACAGTCAACACAGCCCTCCTGCTGATAAGACCAGACCGACCACACACACACACACACACACACACACACACACACACACACACACTGAGTCAAAGTAAAAACACTTTGGGTAGTGTATTTTCCACACTAACTGGGCTAGGTTTACAGTGTGTGAGTGTATTCAGTGCATGTTGTGGCAACACTCACACATGCCCTGTCCACATGTACAGCATAAAGAGCCAATCAGCAGGCACTTAAAGCCTTTGGTTTGTTTGCCAGCCGTCTGTGTTTTTTTAACCACCTCTTGCTGTTTTTCTTAAGTGTTGTCCATCTGCTGAGTCTCAGATGGCAGATGATTAACAGTGCACACCACCTGGTGCAACCTTTACTGACACTTTTACTGACCACAATGATGGATGTGGAGACAGGGGAATTCACCATAGAATGATTTAGGTGACTATTGTGTCTTGGACATTAGTCAGATGGAATAAGTTGAAACAATGGTGCGGTCCATGTGTTGCTTTCAGTATGTGTTTTGGTAAGATAAGATATCCAGTGGAAGCTGCTCATAGTGATCACAGCTACAGTGATCAGCTGTTTATATGGATCAAAAAGCTTGGCACAGAATCATAGCTGTACAAATTCTGTTTAAATAATTCAGTTATAGAAATCAAGTAGCCCTCTCACAGTGTTCATTTTGGATCTTTTTACATGGCACCACACAGAAAAAAAGCAAAACTATGATAATTCTATTTACTGTGGTTTTGTTTACTTTCCTCCCATGATACCTTGCCTCGCTGTAACCTGTCTGCTTCCAGCTGGCTACCTGAGGCTGAGGCTGAGGCTGCTGCTGCGTGCACAGTGAAAAAAAGAGTCATTTTCTTCTCAATGAAAAATGTAGTATCCTTGAAGCTTAAGACAAACTGCCAAAAACGAGCCAACGAGATGCAGCGGCAAAACTTGTTGTTCCTGAGGCTACCTTGTGTCCTCTGCTTAAACAACTAGAAACAGTCATGGCTGCTGGTGATGGAGACAGAAAACGCATGTGCACGTGGAAAGCATTTGTGGTTGAAGCCGCCCTTCTCAAGTGGATTTATAATGTCCGGGCATGCCATGCCCCCATGAGCGGACCCTTAGGGAGGGATATTTTAATTACAGTGTGCTATATTTCATATACAGTGCTGCTCTGTGTTATAGTGTATTTGAATTATACACAGTACGGTAGCCTAATTAAATTTGCACAGTTGTGTGAAAAGCATTGGACACAGCTGCATTATGAAACAGTCAATAAAATTCAGTGAGTAGCAAAGCTGTCAGTTTCATTACTTTATATTAAAGCTATGAATATTCAAATGTGATTTGGATGGTGATCTGCATGAGAAATAAAGGGAAAAAAGGGTTATAATAATCATTTGCATATAGTGATCAATTAGATGCGGACAGATGTGATCACTGTGGAGTCCAGAGCAAATCCCTTGCTGGAAAAATTTGTTCTGGACTCCATCTTGCAGTTCCACAGAAGATGAAATCATACATGCTACACAGTCAAATTTGCACATACACATACACACTTTCTGATCTGTTGTACAACCCCTGTGGCCAACATCCTACATTACCAGTTAGTGTGAAGAATCTTAATAAAACATGGGCAGGAATGAGTGTTCATAAAGCTTAAACCTGCTCTGAGGAACCCAGGATTTTCCACCGGATAGTAAGAGCTGGAACACTGTGTGGAGACTGTGAGTTGGATCAGACACTATTTTCTGTGCCTGTCTGATAATTGACTGTTTGTAGAATGTTCGGAGGGACGAGTGTTTTTTTAACCTCCATTATTATCATAGCAGTCTGTAACAGACGAGTTAACATACCAGACTGTTATCCCACACCAGGGGTAGGCAACCTGCAGCTCTTTAGCCCTTCTCCAGTGGCTCCCTGTGGCTTTGACAGAAAATTATATGGAAATGAATAACCTTTTTTTTAATTTTAATTTTCATTTATTCAGTCATTCTTTAACTGTGAAAATGCGTAGATGGTTATTACTGCACACATCTCTTTGTTTCAGAGTGTCTTAACTGTTGAACCTCTGTCTCTGTGTATCAGACCAAGGATGACTGTATCATCTAAGAACTTTTGTATGCAACCTTCAGATCATTAATATACCAGCAAATCACAATTTGCTATGTAAAGATAAAGTGTTGTGGGAAGCTCAGGCCTGCACTATTAAGCCAGCTCAACTTACCCAGGATATATTTCATTATCTGACTTGACTAACCTTACCACTCGCCATCTTGATAACCGGCACTATGAAGCTGGTTATCAACCAGTTCAGTCAACTCTGGGTTTTCCTATACAGCCACGAGTCTTCATGTGAAAGAGACATCATCAGAACCATGAATGATGTAGGTTACTTCTTATCATATGACAAAAAACCGTACTGAAAGTGTCTGTGAGTGCGAGATAGTAAAATGTCAATGGCATGGGACATAAAGTTCTCTGTAATCTTGTAACGGAAAATGTAGAAACTTTGATAACACTATCCAAAATTTCACCTTTGGCCGAGACTTAAATATGTGTAGGTATAAGTAGGCTAAATGTGACATTAGCAGAGTATTGTTTGCTATTTAGTTGGATGATGACAAAGCTACTCTGAATATGTCACGTAAAACACTTTAACGTAACGCCAGACCGTTTCCGCTACCAAAGTAAAGCGTGGAAACGTCGCCTATTTGGTATTGACTGATGTGGTCTGTATGACCAAAATGTTGCATTGATAATAACAGGAGCCAGTTAACAGTGTGTGGATTATTTTTCTTATAAAATATTATCTTTTTTTTCTAGTTCTCATCACACAGGTGTCTCATGTTATTTTGAGCTGCAGTGATGGAATCAGAGTGTATTGGCAACACTGTCAGCTTTCATTGAAGGTTTAAAGTTAAGTTAAGTTAAAATCCTGTTAAAATTATGTGCTTAGTGTGTAACAACCTCTCTGTTTGTCACAAGCTCAGTTTTAAAACCAGTGGAAATAGAGCCCCGCAACAATGAAATGACCCACTATTAGTACTGACCTATAACAATATATAGGCCACTCTTTTTTTTACCTGAGACTCTTAACTTTTGCATACTTTTTTCTTCAATGATCCGATTGGTCAGAGGTTGGGATGTTGACAGGCTGTGATCCAATACACTGAACATAACCTGCTGCAGTGCAGTTTAGCTGTTCAGCGTAAGTTACCGTGGTGATAAGAAATCATATGAGCTTTTTTACCAAAATGTTGACAGTTTCATGAAATCCTTAACTTTAACTTTACCTTAAATACTGTATCTACAGGAATTGATTGATTCTGAAATGTCGCAATACCTTGTATTGTCCCAAGTATGCTCCCAGAGGTTACAATAAGAAGTGTACACCTTCAAAATATGATGTAATGCAATACACTAGCCCTACCTTTTTCCTGTTTTTTAGCAAAATTTCAAATGTTGTTATTGTGATTGCTGTTTTTGTCATTTTGAGACTTTCTCAAAAATCACCTTACCTGGCCCTGATTGGGATATTTTGGTCTTATCGCCGCGGCCTCCTGGTGCTCTGTGTTTGTGTGATGCTAATATTTACTGAGGGAGAGACATAGGTTGAAGGCAGTGTTGCATTAGCTTGACAGGAGGCAGGCCTATCATCATTAACCCATTTTCCTAGAAACTGAGAGCACATTTATTTATACTCCTCTTGTTGCTGGCCTGGCCCCAGCTCCCCCTCCCTCCTATTCTTTTATCATTCCACTTCCCTCTTTTACCCTCTGCAAGTCCCTTGGAGTGCAGGTGAGGATAATATGAATTATACATGCATCAAAAGGGAAACTTTTTCTCAGCTCAGCTATCAATAGGATGACCCTCAGTTGTCTCCTGCATCGACTCAGCTCTGCTGCCTCCCAGATTTCTGTCTAGTTCTCTGACACAGACCAAAGGATGGGGATCAACAGCATCTTATCAAATCTGAATCCAGTATGGAATCCACTGATTGACTGCAAATCATTGGGAATCCGTTATCAAATCTATTTCGACTCAGCCTCAGATATTTCTAAGTAACTAGAGTTATGATTACATCTACTGGTTATTAAAATGGCTTGTTAATATTGTGCGCATTATTGCATTACTGCTGCCCATTTGCTCTAAGTACTAAGTTTGCTCTTGTTGATAAAATCACCAAAGTCGCAGGTGAAGACATTCTGCCAGAAACAAATGTGGCATTCTGTGAGATTATTTTCATCTTTATTTCAGTCAGGAACACTCTCGTCATAGCTTTAACCATTTATTCCGACAAATGGAAATACAGTTATGTTTGGCGCTGAGGGCTCCGCTCTTGAGGTGCTCTCTGGTTTAGACAAGTAGCATGCTATGCCAAAACAGGGACCACAATGCAGATAACCCCCAGTGTATACAAGAGTTGGCCCAAGCAAGACAATAAAAATACTGTTTTGACCTTCGAGCCATGTTAGGACTCCGAGTAAGAAAGGTGGTGGTTGAGATGGTAGATGTAAAGTTTTGCCAGCAGCAGTGTGTTGCAGCATTTTGGTGTAACAGGTATCATTGAGGAGGAAGCTAATTTAAATGTTGCACCTTGTGTGGGAATGGGCTGTGATTGGTGTATCACCGATTAAAAAACAATCATGTCAGCTGATTATTGCTGGGGCATATGACTTCCATGTCTTGTGCTGGTGTTTGCAGCATAGTGTAAACCAAGCAGCAACCTCCAGGGCTGAAAAATGAAGCCAACACAGAAGTGCTAAAATCTCCAGTTCACTGAATGGCCACTTGAGACTGCCTCCATTTTTATATGACTCAACATTACATTTTACTGAGGCTTAAACTTGCACATAATTAATGGTAGCCTCTTTGATTGGCAGGCTGTCTGCCGATAATGTCCTCGGCTTCTCAGTCAGATCCACCCCTCGCTCCTCCACAGTGCCAAAAAAACAAGATGG
Source organism: Epinephelus moara (assembly GCF_006386435.1). Classification (NCBI taxonomy): domain Eukaryota; kingdom Metazoa; phylum Chordata; class Actinopteri; order Perciformes; family Serranidae; genus Epinephelus; species Epinephelus moara. Next base: position 8,666,350 of record NC_065511.1, read on the forward strand.
CAGCAGCCAAAATGCTGACCCTGAGGCTTTCAAACAGGATGCCACAAACCAATGGGTGACATCATGGAAGCTATGTCCGTTATTTTAACATTCTGTGGTGTAAACATGCGGCACGCCCATTACAAAGATTTACCAAAATATGCTAGCCCCAGAAAAAAATCACTTTTGTTTCTGCAGCTGCAACCATCTGTCACATGTTGTTGTTCTTCTGTGCAGGTTCTTCTTCTTCTCCTATTGACATTTAACGGCAGACTAGAACAGTTGTAGGTGTGTATGCTGCCCTGTCAGGTCCGGAAGAATTGCATCCCTGGTACCTAGAGTACATGAGAAGAACGAGTATTTTCACATTTTAAGAATTTTAGGATCAGCTTAGTAAGTGTTAGTTTTTGTGACATCCCTACTCTGCTCTGACAATAGAGCTTCACATGTTACCTACCTACAGCTGATACCACCCGCAGCTGGTGTTCAACCTAACCAAACCAAGTCAGCTTTGACAAAAGGGAGAAACCTGCTACCTGAACGTCTTGTTCACTTTCAGAATCCAACCCTATACAGTGCAAAGGCTTCCTTCATGGGAAAACCACACATTTGGTTTGAACTGGTGGATCAGAGAATAAAATGTGCATCAAAATTGGGCAGAAAACCAAAAGAATAATTTATCGGAACTGCCGAAAATTATTCATGGTGTTAATAATATTTTGTCCGTCTTTGTGAGTGACTCTGTTTTTCCTGGACAAGAACCTTAGCTCCCTCTTTAGTGAAGAATCTGAATGCTGCCCTCATTTCCAAACTGTCAGCACACATGGCAGAGAGGAGCACTGCAGGAGGAGAAAGAGAGGAGGTGATTCGGCCGGTCCTGATTGATGTCTGCCCTCTGAAAGACCTTCCTAACTCCTTTCATCCCAGGCAGTTTTCAACTTGAGAATTTGCCTGCCTTTGGAAAAAGTAAAGCAGGAAATAAAGTGATTATAAGTGCCTGTGTTGCGTGGTGGGGTGTAGCCAGGCTTGTCGATGATCAGCGAACTGATCGATAAAATGATGTTTCATAAATCCCATTTATAGCATGGTGTCCAGTATGTGCTGATTCAGGTGGAGCAGAGCTGAGTTAAGCACACTAGATAATGAACATGGCACCCTGGGATGCTCTCCAAACAGCAGATTGAATGGGGGGCAGTGATGTGGTGCTTATAGAGTCAAAACTGTAAAGAGTTCTGGTTAACATTGTGTGAAGTTTTTAAGCTGTGGCCAAGTAGCTGCTGGCTTGCTTGAATGCAAAGAGGATCATAGCATTTGTGTTTTTTTTGTATTTTATTACTGTTCAAATGTAGCCAATTATATGTCTATTTAATATACATATACATCTGTTACTTGTTCTGTAAAGGGGGATTTCTGCATTATTAACAACCTTATTGGCCTACCATAAAAAGTCTTGTGTAAACTTTATTGCCTACCATAATAAAGCTTTTAAACATTCTCAATCAGTCAGACACATTTTCATTGTTAAGCTGATATATAACTGCATAGTATCGTAATGACCCAAAATATAAGGTGACTAAAAATGGCAACCATATTTTTGATTCGGCAACCAAAAGCTGATGCTTTGTTGCCAGCCCAGCAACCACTTCTATAAGTTACTGTTGAGCCCTGTTATTGTTGTTGACATTGTGTCAAAGAGATTTTTTTTCAACTTAGTGGGGATTTTGGAGGCAGTTGGGGTGAACAGTTAAGCTAGTTCAGCCCTTCTATCCACAAGCTAGGGATTCCCAGGCACTCCCAGACCAGCTGTGTGATGTACAGTAGTCTCCTCAGCGTGTCCTTGGTCGACCCCTGGGATTTCCGCTTGGCTTGGACGGAACAATTACACCAGCTATCAACAGTAGGCTGAATCTATGACAGGTAGACCATCTTGTATGGATTTTAAGCCATGCTCGTGGGATGGCTCAAGGGATATCTGTCTGTTAGTCTGTCTAAGACTTTGGTCCAGGCTGATATAACAACTGATGGATAAATTGACATGACATTTGCTATTCAAGATCCCTAGGGGATTATTCCTAGTGACTTTGGTGATCCTTTGACATTTCCTTTAGCGCCACCATGATGTTGACAGTTTGGGTTTTTATGAAATAGCTTAACAAATATTAATGGATTAGTGTTACATTTGAAACAGACATTGATGTCCCCCTCAGGATGCATTTTAAAAACTCTAATCCCATGACCTTTCATCAAGTGCTGTCATGAGCACTACATTTTTGTTGGTCAAATACTTTCCCATCAGCCTCAGCTATTTTATGTGCCTATATTAGCATCCTAAGGGACTAGATACAATGTTAACATTATTCCTGCTGACTGTCTAAAGTCTAAAGTTGCAACTTTGTGGTCTATTCTGGCTAAAATGTTTTTCCAACTGGCCGTAACACTGCATGAGATGCGATGTCATTAAAATTACTGCAGCTCATTGTATTGGCTGTAATAGAAAATACAATTTTTTTCTCATCCCCTTAACTGTGAAACTTCTCAGTAAGTTTTCTTTCAACCATACTTTCACCATGCTCTTTATTTTACCTTGTAGATTGACCTACTCTGGTAATGTGCTGCCACATTATTGCAGACTCTCTTTGCAGTTAGCTTGAAATTTGCTTTACCTCCTAAGGGATAAGGCAATAAGGTGAGTGTAACTGTAGCAACAGTGGACAGTGAGAGTCAATCAGAGAATTGTAATACAGTTACTGTCACTCATGTTGCAGTACGCCACCAGTTTTCAGAGTTGATGCAAAACAAAAAATAATCAATCAACTTATGTGTTGTAGTGATGAGAGTCTGTGGTGAGTTAGGCTATTTCAGCAACCCGCCAGTGGCTGGTGACCTCATTTATTTTATTCATCAACATTGATTGTTACTCTCAAAGGACATTTTTTGCAGCAGTAGCAGTTGAACTACTCCCAGCTGTCATATGGCAAAACCACGTCTCTTTCACCATTATCCAGGATCTAATTCATTTGGACCTTAAGTGAGTGTTCTTTCCAAAGATGGAATTGACTGTTCATTGCCAGCAACTGTCATACTTGGGTGTGGGATGTGAGAAGAGAGACTATGACTGTTATTATCCAGGAGATGACGGCTTGACAGTATCATATTTTGTAACTTTGCCAGTAAAAGAAAGAATCATCAGCAGTCGGTGCTACCATGTACAAATATATAACAGGAAAAGTGCCTGATTTTTAAAATTCACCCTGCTTTTAGTTTTCTGTGTGACCTCTAAGGGCCTGACACACCAGGAAGATTGTCGCCAGTCATTCAATGTCAGCCCGTCAGTGAGCGTCTGTAGCCCTAGTTTTTGCGGTGTGTGTGCACTGCTGGGGCTTATAGGCCCTTGTCAGTGGCTATTTGGATGATTGGTGAATCGACAGCATAGCCTGTTGGTGAGAGAAATAGCCCTAACTGGCAGTAAAGCGCTGGGCACAAGAAGAAAAACAGAAATGAGGAATGCAAACAAACGGCTGAAGTCAAGAGAGCATCAGAGGGAACAAACTTGTTGTATTAGGTAACATTATTTGTTTCGGCCACTGAGCTCTTTAAACAGAAACGGTTTGTAACTGTTTGTGTTATTGTCTACAAGCACACAGTAAATATCATTTGTTTCTTCAACATCGGGTTGTGCTGTTTAAGTGCTTACTGGCTAGCTAGCATCATGTATCGGTCCTGTCGGTCTTCCAGTTTCCTTTTTTGAATGATGTGTAGAGACTACCTCCGCCTTCTGCAATGGGTAGGTATTTCCTACCTACACCGACTATCCCAGGGACATTGTTTGGTGCAGTCTGCAGCTTTCTTCACGGGAGTATTCTTTATGTACACTGTGGAACAGAGTGCAACTACAGATTCACCTCTGGGACCTTCCATGTATTCCATGTTAGATTTGTTGGAGTTCCATCAGTTTAAGTCTTTTGGAAACCAGACACATCCTCCCAAATATTTTTACTTAACCAAATCAATGAAAGTGTGACTACATTATTTGTACAACCAATCATTATGAATGGGGCAGCATACATTATTACACAACAGACTAGCAGACAATGCATTAATCTCTACACACTGTATGTTTACAATGAGGTTTGATACAAGGTACGAAACTTGTTACAAACTGCCGCAGTGCCTTTCTTTCAAGGGAACACTATACTTACTATTTATTTGGCCTAATGTTGAGGTAACTTACTTAATTCTCTTCGTCCCCTGTGTCAAATAAGGCCATTGTAAGCTCCTTCCATTGATCCCCATCCCTGGCAAGATGTTGAGCCTCAAGCCAACTTTAGTTGGGCACAGTTGTATGCCAGGTCATTTCTGTTCCCCTCGATTTTCTTTTCTCTAAAGGAGCCCAAGGAAAGCAGCTCCATTACTAATTTCTTGACGTCCAGAGCCAGTCCACAGACAGTCACTTATTCCCAGGATATCAAGGTGATATTTGGTTATTGTGCTGAGAACTTGTTTTGCCTCAGGTGTCTCTCATAAAACTGATTCTGACTCAAGCATAGTTTTTGGCCCTAGTAGATTCTCATTTGCATCCCTGGCTTCCAGCAGGCTTTTTATCAGGGTTTGGATACATTTCTTTGAGAGTTCTCTGAGTGATGAGAATCAGCTGAAGGCATACTACTTGCCAGGCAGCTCTTTTTATGCCTCAGCGGTTGCTGGAGGCATTATGTTTTTGGGTTGTCCTTTCATCCATCCCATTTTCATGAACGTGATATCTCAAGAACGCCTTGAGGAAATAACCTCAAATTTGGCACAAATGTCCATCTGGACTCAGGGATGAATTGATTAGACTTCTGTGCCCGTCTCTTTCTCTTGAATATTATATATCTGGAATGCCTTGAAGGAATTTCTTTCAATTTGGTCAGGTACTGAATTGGTGGTGTAATCTTTGGTGTCCACCTTGAAACTGTGGTGATTTTGTAGGTCTTCTGTGCTGCCTGGTTGAAGCTCTGTGTGAAGGATCCACAGCAACATCCATATTTGAAGTACTGTCAGCTGCCATGGTTACATATGAATCTGGACAGACATGAATGTAAACTGCAAAGTGACTGGTTGGCGAAGGCATACACCCACAAGGTGGTAATTCTAGTTAGTCCCTCTAACTTAAGTTTTTACCTGGTGGTATTGTTAGTACCATGCCCAATGCCCCAAGACCCATTGCATGGTTCTTGCTCAGCTCTTCATCTCAATATTGTACACACATCAGCAAACCTCTACAATTACAAGTCTCTCCAAATGCGACAAACCACAGCTGCAGCAACCCCAACTGCATGCATCCTCTTGTTGCCGATTGGTCTGATACATCTAAACCAATCACTTCCTCATCCAGCTTCTTCAAAAACACACCAGCAAACAGAATGTATGTATGTATTTTTTTCTTTTCAGACAATGCTGATACAAAAGATTTCCCTAGACTTAAATCTAGATCAAAGTTTGTGCAAATCTTTTCCATCAGACAATGATGCTATACGCACCCTTTCCAAGATTGAGCCAGGTGGATCAGTGGTCACCCTGCATCAAAGATTTTATGGGGAGGGGGGCATTTCTGCTTTCTTTTGATAGTGAGGCAGAGAGGCAGGAAAGGTAGGGGAGAGAGAGGGGATAACATGTAGAAAAGGACCCAGGGCGAACTTGTACCGCTATGGTAAGGATTCAGCCTTAATGATACCGTAGAGTGAAATATTTAAAGACAAGATTGTGGAAGCAAGTAGAAGAAATCAACAACAAATATGTTGTAGATGTAGCCACAGAGCAGATGCTGCGCAATCTAGCACAGGGACCATGCTAAGCCATTCGCCATTGTGGGGGCCATTGTTCTCTCTTTTATCTGAGACCAGAACAAGCTTCCACCAGCCGAGCAGGTAAGGCCTATGACAAGCCGCAAGCCTCTCCACCACTATAAGGAAACTGCATGTGTAACATGGGACAGCAGTGGGACATGAGATGTGCTGCATATCAATGCTGTTAAACAAAATTTTGTCGACTCTAAAATCCCATGTTTACAGAAACTAAAGGAAATTAACCTTGTTTTCTGCCAAATGAAGAAGTATTTGAAATGAAACCACAAAAACCTTCTAAACTGGCCGTCTGAGCTTTTCTTATGAGAACAGTGTCGTACTTTTGGCTCTTCCTCTTTGTTCTTCCTCTTCTTACCGAAACCCAAAATGGTAAGAGAGGATGTGCTCTTCACTCTAAGCAAGTGAAAGGGTCTCTTTGTCCCCATGCTTTCATCAGAGCAGAATGATGATGATGATGATGATCTTCATCAGATTAGGTGTGTTTTGTTTGTTTGCATGAAGAGAAAAGAACTTTTAAAGGATTTTCTCTTGCCTCATCAAGATCAACATTCCCACCTTTCCTTCCTTTTGTAAATATACAATTTTAAACATTTAAGCCTCAAGGCAGCAGATATCTCAGATCATGCTACCCTGTTGTCTCAATTCACTATTTTTTTATTAATACTGTGGATATGAATCCCACCACAGCCGCAGAGTTTGCTTTTGGGCCATAAAAATAAGTGGAAACTGAAAAATATACATTGCTCCACGGTTATAAATAATACTTTTTTTTTCATTTATGTTTACACATTCCAAACTGTGTGAGTGATTCTAGGAGATAAATACTGAAAGAGGCCAGAGTTTTAATGCAACCAAGAGCAGGTATGACCTCAGATAGACATGCAGTAGGACACACACATCAATTTAATTTACTGGAGTGAACATCCCATACAGTTTACTGGATGAGTCATCATGGCTTCACAGGGTGTGCTCAGCTTTGGCTTTTAGCATTTTTCGGAATGACTCGTGGAGTCGTGCAGAGCTGGAATTCATCACCATTCCTCTTTCAAATAAATACACCTAGACTACACACCTAATTGTCAGCAGATGGCCAGGAGATCATGAGAGATGGCATCCTGTGTGTGTTGTGATTCACTTAAATAGGTCAGACAAGCAGTGGATCGCCTGCTTCTGGCTGCGCTAATCTATTTATCCCATCAGAATCGCAGCATGTGGACAGATTTTACCATTGTAGAAAGCTCCACACACATCATACAGTACACACGTCACCTGTCAGTGATGCGTGACATTCTGCCCCCTGCTGCAGAGCTGCATGCTAACAGCTAATGGGTGATGGATGAGGGTTGCTATGAAGGTGCGGTGATGTCAGTGGAAACTGCAGGATTAGCTGTCGTGTCTTAGATTGTGACAGCATTGTTGTGATGGAAATCGAAACAAAGGGATAATTACAACCAGCACTGTGGCTGGAAGCATTTAGGGTAGATAATGTTTGGATCATCAACAGCGACCTTTCGTTCAAATTTGTCTGCTTATACAAACTGTCACTGATTGATGTAATAGTGAAAGACCCTATAGCCAGAAAGCAACATCTGTTTAGCTGTGAACGCTGGTGGTATTCCTATGCACAGGCTCCCTCTGGTAATTCATATGAAATGCTTCTTTAAAGGTACAGTTCACCCCAGAATCAAAAATACATACTTTTCCTTTTACCTTTAGTGCTGTTTATGAGGGCTGTACCCAAATATTCGGGTATTCGAATATTCGTTTCTATGGGTAGGTATTCGTTATGAAAAATTGGTATTCAATATTTGTTTGTTTTTTATTTACTTTTTTTTTTTTTCTTACATTTTTTTTGGTGCTAAATGTAGTCTTTTTGTTGTTGGTAAATGTAGGTTATCAATAAAAATCAAAACTTTTAAATTGCATTGTTAAAAATGTGAAAATATAGTAAAGCCTACCAACTGAGCTTGTGCGCACAGCACGCTTGAGCGCATCTGTCTGAGGCTGTGGATCAATGCCAAGTTTTACCACTTTATCACTATTCCCTCTAACTTGTAGCTGTTTTTTCGTTATCTTTTGAATTTAATATGAATTATGGAACCGTTTTTGTCAACGTTTGTTTCCCCCGTTTTGTACAATAAATTATTGTTTAAAGTTTCAACAAGTTTCTTTTGGAGTGCGTGACACAAGTGTGTTTTGAAAACGACCGCGGACTGTCACCTGCTCAACGCATCAGTACCTTCGGATGCCATGACAGTAATAGCCAATAATGTCAAAATATCATTTACAGACCGATTTAACAGACGATCACTGCTGCCCGACCCGCAGGTCCATTTGCGGGTCCCGCGGGTTACGGGTCGACCCGCGCATCACTACTCAGCTCAGTCTATAAGGCTGTACACAACAGTAAGGCTATAGACATTATATTCTATTCAGGCCGGCAGAACCAGCAGCGCATCGGCTCTACACAGGCCGGCAGAACCAGAGGCGCATCGGCTCTATAGTGCACGTGTCTGCCAGCCACCAATTACTTGCAGAGGCTTCCTACAACTTGTTTCAACGGTTCCGATTTAATCAGAAGACAAATTAAACAGGATGACTAGCCAATGTGAAAATCAAAAGAAAGCACAGAATAATGTACTGAAGGAGACTGTTGTGCTATCACATTATTTTGTGGTTTGAGAGCAAAGATCCAGTCGCTGCTGTGCAAAACTCCGCAATACACTTAGGTCCGAAAAAACCCCAGAGTCCACCCCCCACCCCCACCCCCGCCGTGAACGAAACTGGCGAGTTGCCAAGTGTTGGAGATATAGGCCATAAAAATGTCTGCAAACTTTTATGTGCATCACTGCACAGAAGGAAACATGCATCTACTGCCAGCTTACCTAGCACCACCGAGCTAGCTAAAGTTACTGGTCAGCCGAGGAAGACGCCCTTAATGTTTACATCTCGCGCTGTCATGAGCACTAGCCTCTCATCCATGAGTAGATGCATGCTTCCTTCTGTGCAGTGATACGGTTGGCAGGTGTAATTCAGTAGAAAGCAAAAAGGTTACTCCGTGAAACTGCTCACAACAAGGTCTGTGTATTATCTTTAGTAACCAGGTCGTGACTTCTGGAATTAAATTTGAGGAAATTCTCTCAAAGCCATCTTGACATATTGCGTTCACGAGAATTAGACAGATACAAGGTCACAATGGCCTTGACCTTTGACCTTTAACTACCAAATTCTGATCAGTTCATTATTGAGTCCAAGTGGATGTTCGTGCCAAATTTGAAAAAAAATTCTCAAGGTGTTCGAATGATATTGTGTTCACAAGAATGAGACAGACAAGGTCACAGTGACCTTAGATTTTGACCACCAAAAGCTAATCAGTTCTTTATTGAGTCCGAGTGTACGTCTGTGCTAAATTTGTCGGTATTCTCTCAAGGTGTGGCATCCAGCCATGGTCATCGCCGGCGCAGAGGTATAAAAAAGGATGTACTTGCTTACTTTTTAAGGTACCTTTTTACAAATACATCAAGAATTCAAGGTGATTGTCAAACTGGTGAAAACTCTCACTAAGTTGGAATCCTTAACACATCACTGTGATGTTTTTATATGATTCGTATTAAAAAAAAAAAAAAGCCTATGCATGATGTTATCACAATGTAATATGGGACAGACTGACAGAGCATTCATCAAACAGATGAATTTAAACACAACTGACGGGATTTGAATCCTGTGTGGGAATAGCAGACTCCGCATACTCTGAGTCCATTACATGGAAAAATGTAAAACCAAACAGTATCGAAAATAGGGCATGATATCATTAAAGGCTCAATGAATATAATATGGAGATAATAATCAGGCTCATTCTAAGCTAAATTAATGTCTGTTTTCTTGTTATCACTGTTTGATATAACTCAATAATTCATTACAATGATGTTAGCTGCTTTTAAAGGTTGTTTCTGGCAGGGCTGTCTTGGGTTAAATCCACAGATAATGATGTGTCTTCTTTGTTTGCAATAAATACAAGAAGAACTGGGAGTGCCACCCTCGCAGTACTGGACAAACTGACAAACGATCAGTGGAAATGCAGTCCAAAAACACCACAGTAAATGGTGCTGCAGGGAAAAGAAAAGAACTTGAGAACCCTGTGTGCCGCTTTATTGCTTGAGATTCAGTTTAACTCTGATAGGAAATAGGACATTTCCCTCATTTTCTACCTTCCACCTACCCACTGAGTGTATTATCCTCTTATTCATTGTTTGTGTGCTCCCTTTCATTCTTCCAGGCTTCAAGTGCCCTGTGTGCTCCAAGTTTGTGTCCTCAGATGAGATGGATCTTCACCTGGTCTTGTGCTTAACCAAACCCAGAGTGACATATAACGGTAGGTCCATGTTCCTTTTCAACTTTACAAGTATAAAGAAGGCAAAGACGTCTGTAGCTGCATAATAATCAATGAGCAAATGAAACTATAAAATTAATAACAATATGTTAAATAAAGCTAACTAAATACATACTTTATTGTATTGTGTGAATGTGCAAAACAAATGAATAAAAAGTAATAGAAATATATGAAAATGTCTCAAAAAAAGAATATGTGTAGAATGTGTAATGACACCTCCAATAGGCTTATAATTATCTCAGAGATAATCATCACTGTTCAAAAAATGACCAACTTTCTCATGAAACTAGACAATCACAGCTTTCTGGTTATGTAACCTGATCCTCTGTTTTCAGGCTGCTTCCCTGTGAAATCTTGTGTAATCTTTCTGTAATATTTCCAAAACTGTAGGCTAACAATGTGGTTGCCGGGGGGCAGCTTCTTCTTTATTTATCAATGATCTGTTATACTGTTGTGTAACAACACCATAACCAAGACCATGGTTAACGTGACTGGGTTTCCTTTACTAAACCCTTCTGCCCTTTGCTCTGAGAGTCACCTTAGGTGTGGGCTGGTGGATCAGTTACAAGCAGCGTGATACAGTCAGGGTTTATTGCAGATTTTACAGATTTCTGAATCAGTTTTCACACCGGTAGAATGAACAGCAGTCAGACAGGTAAAATGCTTTTTATACAGTAGCAGTTATGTGATACATCTGAGTCTGATGTTGATATTTCAGCCAGTATTTGTTTGGTAGTATAAAAGTATCACATAAACATGTTTTGAAATGCACAAATTTTAATTTCTGCCTTACGCTCTCACAATCAAAACAAGAGATGGACTTGTTGAAGCCTTGAAGTAGTGTGGGATCATGGATATTGTTGTCTTCTTTAATAAACAACCACCATTGCTGATGAAAATCTATCTGACATGACTCAGGCAGAAATCATGTCATACATCATCATGAAATAGCCGCAATGTTATTGCTAAGTTACCATTGGCATGAGGTTAGTTGACTAGTCGTACATACTTGGCTAATTCAATCATGGGGTTGCCCAGCGCTGTTATCTGTGGCCAAAATAGTCATACTAATAATAACTTTAAGAGTGTGCTAAACACTCTTTCAAAGAATTAGACTGTATTTGTGGTGGTAGCTTACGCAGAGCAGGGGCTGATCCCAGACTGCTCTGACTCCCCGCCAGATCTAGAAACTTTCTGTTGCTGCCTGTACAGATGGAAGACCCAGTACTTCTGTACCAGGCTGAAGTTGACAAGGCGTCCCAGAACGTCAACAACCAACACACCCAGGATACTTTGCATGTCATATATCAACCAGACGTTGATATGTGTCAAGGTTGGAGGGGAGTAAGAATGTGTTGTAAAGTTAGTTTCTCATTTAGCTTGTCTCGTAGCTTCAAATCACTGTGCTGTGAGCAGCGCTACAATGAAATTTTTTTTTAGCCATTTTATATAGTTAAAAAAAATATATAAATTGCATACAGTTAATGAAAAAAGTGCTTTTTGGCAGAAAATATGTGGTATTACTGTTGTTGAGTAAAGTTCTGTGAAATCGTATGATGCACAGTGACATATCATCTAGTGTTTCCTGTGTTTCTTCTAAAGTTAGAGCAACTAGAAGGGCTTAAGAGGATGTGATGCCATTGACAGGCGACCAAATAAAAAGGCACCTTTTTTAAACACAATTACAGATTCCTAGAGGTTTGAACATTGTAGGAGACATTTGGGATAATGTTAGTACACAACTCAATGAAATATATAACATTGGTCCATCGTTTTAGAGATTTCAGTATGGAAATGTTACATATTAGGCTATATCTCTGTCATGGTGATTATGTGGCATTGGACATTTTACAGCTGAAACATAAACTTGTCAGTGCCCTCTGCTAAACAACTGTGAAATGGTGGCTGTTTCCAAATGATCTCAGACATATCTAAAGTCAAGCATGGATTGCAGACCTCTGAATTTCTGCCCACATTTCTGACTTTTTCAGCATTTCAAATAGTTCTGGTGCTGTGTTGAAGAATTTCTCCCCCGAGCTGAGAAAACAACTGAACCATCAGAGTTTTGTTGGTGGGATTACAAATGGGAAGGTCAGCCTTTTGTGCCAGAGCCAGAAAAATGGCGACGAGCATGGATGAGCTCAGTGCTGTTTTACAGGTTGTTGTAAGCTGACTTGCAGAGAAAACAACCCACAAATCTTTTTATTTCTTTGATCAGCGGCAAAATGTAACTGCTCCAAACAAACATTTCCACAGCTTTCCTGTCAACTGAAAAAAACGCTGGCGGGAAGTCGCTTGTTACTGATTGGTTTGGCCAAAATAAACCCTCTTAAAAGAAATACGAAACTGCTGACAGGAACTGGATTTAGAAGTGAAACAAAAATGGTTTTCAGTCAAATAAGCAGGCTAATCTTTTGCATTCCTGTACTGAAAAAATATTGTTAGTTATTGACCAGCATATAGACTGATAAAAATACATAATACAAAAAGCTAATGATAATATGGACCTTGCAGATGATAGTCAGACTGTATCTGTCTCAGTTAACAGACAGGAGTAATCTGGACTGGGCTGCTGTTAAAGGGGAACTCTAATGATTTACACGTCAGAGTCTACTTACAGGTGTCGTGGAGTACTGATGCATATGTGGAAAAAAGCTGCATGAATCCCTGTAGTGTCTCCAGAAGCAGCTGTATGATGTCTCAAGGTTGAAAAGTACATGTTTAAAAATGAAAACAAACAAACAAACAAACAAACAAAAACCTGTGTGGGGTTAGAAAGAAAGTAATCTTACCAGACCTCTATCCTGCTGCTCAACTCTGCTGAAGGCTAGAGGCTCGAGACTACATTAGCCTCTAGTAATATAACACACCTGAATTTCTGACTGCTGTTGGGAGAAGTTTGCCTGCAGGGGTTTTTGTCAGAAAGCCTTTTCTTGGTTAGGCTAAGGGAAAATATTGTAGTTTGGATTAAAATGAAAAGATTTCTGCCAATAAGGGCTTGGAATCAATGCAATGCTGAATCTGCATAATTAATTACAGCTGACAAAAACAAGATCAATGGACAGTTCTGTGGATACAAATGTGAATAATCACCTCTGTATAGATAACTGACAGTTAATTTGATTTTCAAAGATATGTGAAATTGGTAAAAATCGTTTATTTCTGTTGTCATGTTCAGCTGTAACTGTAACATTTAGATATATACTTAATCATGGTGGTCTGACCTATCTGATGTTTCCGCTGTGCTTATTTTTTGTACTGTGTTGATTTGCTCTTGTCTTTGATAAACCCAATCTGCTGGCACAGAAGCTAAAAAGTGTACCGCTGTTGATGGGGCCACAGCAAAATGTATTTTAAAAGACCCACCTGAAATAATTATGATCACCTCAGGTGTACGCTGCATTTAAAATATTTTTACCACTTAACCTTAATCGAGGCAGCGGTAGACCAGCAACTTTTGTGTTGCACAGAGTAAAACTTGAGCAGAGCATTAGTTCTGGCAGGACTCAGCTCACTTCCCAGCTACAGCAGCTGATCTCAAGCGGCCCAATCAAAATAAAGAAATTGGAAATAGAGTTTTCTTTGACTAAAGTGGTCCTGACCGAATTACTGTTTTGGTCAAAGGAGTCTGGTGGTTTTGAGATAACAGCTGCAGCTCCCTGTCCTAAGGGCTGTCTGGCGACATTGTAAAGTGGTAAACAGTAAGTAGGGGGTAAGTAGTAACATGTAACCAGTTATGATATGAAATTACAAAATAAATGTAACTGTAATCAGTTACAGTTACGAGAAAAAATTCATTGTGTAGCTTTGTATGTTTTTGCCATGCAAAAATGACTTTTGGCATAACATATCTATGGACATTTTTCAGCTTTATTGCCCAGTTCGAAACATTTATTAGAAAAGTAATCAAAAAGTAATCAAATATAATAAGTTACATTGCTTTGATTAAGTAGGCTAATTATAATAGTTTCATTACTTATAACAATTTTTAACAGGGTAACTAGCAGAGATAGGGGACTCGAGTCACATGACTTGACACGAGTCAGACTCGAGTTGCAAATATGATAACTTGAGACTTGCTTGACTAACGTTGATAAAAGACTCGACTTGACTTTGACTTTGTATTCATGACTTGAGACTTGAGACAGATGACTTGAAAGGACTTGGCTTTGATTCAGTATTAAAGGCACGCTAAGCACCATTGGGCGTCACTTCTGTTTACATTCAAGGTTATCACACGCAATGGAGCTAGCTCGGTCCCCCTTTGGGAGCAATGCTACTGATGTTGCAGTTGTGTGTCTATGCATACATGTTGACAAAAATCAAGTACACCACAAGGCTGACCTCCGGCTGAGGTTTGAATTCAAAGTTCTTTATTCTTTATTTGTCATGTGCCCAACACTTCCAGTGACACAGACACTGGCAATGGAATTCTTTGTTCTCAGGCTCCCTCCAACAAGGCTCATACAAATATGAATGAAAAGAAAATCACATGAGTAAAAGTGAGAATCTAAGACAGACATGAACATGAAATAGCACAGAAGTTGAAATATAGGAAAGAGAGCGAGTGAAAGATGTAACCAGGTAGTGACAATAAATCGAAGTAGTATCTGATGTATGAATCTGATGGGACTTGTGGGGATTCTGTCTGTCTTAAGATCATTCATTACAAATCACCTCACCCTGCGCTCCCCTCTCGGCAGGGGTGACCTACTTTTACTCCCTCTATCTGTATAGAAACATGGAAGCAGTGAAACCTTGTGTCGACTGGAAACCATCAAGGAAAATGAACACAGAACAGCAGACAACTGCATCTCTGGTGTGTTCATGTCATGTCTGTGTTTGAGAGAAATGTGTTGAGTTTGTTACTCCACGAGTTATTTCTCTCCACAGTATGACCCAGCGCTCTGTGCTCTGAACATAAATACTCACACGTCTCAAGACATTTCAACGTATACACACTTTGCTCCACATTTCCCTTTCAGCCTCCCTTAGATTGTCTCAGATCGAAAAACCTGCAAGTTTTAAGAGTTGTGTGTGTTAATGTTTGTGTTGGGCCATGTCTGTTGTGAACTGTCTTGCCCTCAGCTGCCACTCATGAACTCCTTTTTCCATCACTATGTGTCCTGGGAATGTAAGGCAGTCTCTTTGCCCCACTAGTGGTTAGGCTGAGTGATACTGTCCAGATTTCTGTGAAATTGGGGTCAGATGTTCTTGGTCCCAAGAGGAAGAATTCTAATCTTTTTGGGAAAAGATGTCCTGAGCCGATTATAAGGATTGCTAACAGGGTTGATCTGGGCATATTTTGATGGATCGGCTAAAAAAGCTGAGTGCTACATCTTCTCTCTAGCTGATCACATCCTATCAATATTAGGAGTGACTCTATTCCAGTTAATGTTTCATTCATAACAAATCATTGTTGTAATTTAAGCTTATCAACTTACCATGTTCAAGTATCTCGGGATTTTATTTATTCACATTGTGTGCTCAGAGTGTTGAATGGAGCGTGAGATAGATTGGCGGTTTGGTGCGACGTCTGCAGTGATGCAGGTGCTGCGCCGGGCCGTCACCTGAAGGCGAAGCTTTCAATTTACTGGTCCATCTACCTCCCAACCCTCACCTATGGTCATGACCTCTGGGTATTGACCGAAAGAATGAGATTGTGGATACAAGCAGCTGAAATAAGTTTTCCATCGAAGGGTGGCTGGGCTCAGCCTTAGAGATAGGTTGGGGAGCACAGACATCTGGAGGGAGGGAGGGAGGGAGGGAGGGAGGGAGTAGAGCAGCTGCTCCTTCACCTTGAAAGGGGTTTGTTGAGGTGATTCAGGCATCTGATCAGGATGGATGCCTCCCGTTAAGGTGCCGACACACCAAACCAACATCAAAGAACTAGCGGCGACGAAAGCCAACTGTTGCATCGTCTACGTTGCCTCACGTCGCCCTGTGTCAGTTGCATTTAAACACACTGCACGGACTACATCCGACGGCCAAGTGGCACCAACGTTCTGCGCCTGCGTGAGAGAGAGCGGAGTGGGAGAGGCAGCTGATCTGTCGGGCAGCTGAGTGAAGTGGAGCCTGAGGAGGAAGCACCGGTTAGCCCCGGTTTCACTACAGGCAGATTAACTCGCTACAGGGGTGAGGGAATAAAACCTAAACAGCCAATCAGAGTGATCTCTTTCAGCGACTAGCTCCGCTGCCGATTTAACATGTTCAGTCGGCCGAAAAGCCGCCGACGCTGAAGGGCCGACAGTGCGGGACACACCGCAAAAACTAGGGCGACAGACGCTCAACCGACGGCCTGACTTTGGTTGACAGCCAACCGTCAGCTTGGTGTGTCAGGGCCTTTAAGGGTGTTCCAGACACCATCCTCTGGTAGAAGGCCTCAGGGTAGACCTAGAGCATGTTAGAGGGACTACATATCTCATCTGGCTTGGGAACATCTTAGAACAAAGTGTTGCTGGTGACGGGGCATCTGGGGTGCTTTGCTTGGCCTGTTTCCCCCGTGACCCGGCCCTGGATAAGTGGATGAAAATGGATGGATGGCTGGAACTTGCATCAGACTGGACTCAGTATTGGCAGATATTTGGGGACTTGGATCAGGATCAGGGCCAAGACAACTCAATATTTTTTTGTAAACTGACAGTTTGGTCCGCAACAAGGTGTCTAAAAAACTATTAGCAGCTAATGATGTGCACTGAGGACATGCATTCTCCCCATAGGGTGGACCCTCTACTCTCTGGGCGCTGATCTAATCATTTTCCATGAAATTTGCTGTCGATAGTCATTGTCCTGAGAGTTAAATCCAATACTACATTTACACCTGATATTAATATTTGATGTGTATGGATACCTTATCTGGATAATGATATCTGGTTCGTCTGCATTTGCACATGGTATTAATGAGCATCCTAATTATCTGGATTCTTCCCACATTATAAACGAATCTCATAATGAACAGAGACAGAGCTTGTGGACTGAACAAATATGGAACGACCCAGGTAAAGGGATTACATGCAGCCGTATGGGCTCTGCTTATGTATTTTACTTTGCAAAGGAAGGAGCTGTCTGTAGATTATTGACAAGGAGCATGAGATAGCAGAAAGAGGGAAATTTTGGTCATCTAAAGAATGTGTCCAAACTGTACAGGTTGCTTTTAGGCCAGGCTGTGATCTGATCTCAATGAAAGCCAGATGACATCCAGATGTGGACAATATGGTATATCATTCCATTTAAAAGTGTGTTCTGTGTGCATTCATGCATGTACATCTGTTATAGATATCAAATGTCATATTTTTATACTAGGGGTAAATGGGTACTCATATTTATGGTTACCCCTTGACTTTTTCTCTAGAAGCATCATCGGGCCAAATATTTCACCTAAATTCTGAAACAAATTACTTTGGCCTTGTGAAAAGGGTGAGATTTTAAGGGATATTTGCTTATAATGTGGATAATCATGTACAGAGTCACATCTTACTTTAATGGCAGGTATTGAATATCAGCATCATATATTTATAAGAGGGGGTGTAAATTAATGGCAAATCTGTTAGCAAGCAAACTTGATGTGGCAAAAATATCTCAACAACTAGATAAAATGTGGTACAGACATTCATGGTCCCCAGAGGATAAATCCTAATGACTTTTTGTTTCCCTAACTTTTCCTCTTGTGCCACCAGCAGGTTGACACTTAAAGGGATACTACATGAATTTTCAACCAGCTTTGTGTCATAGCACTGTGTGTAGTATGTGTAAATGAACTATGGTTAACTGTCCTCCATCAAACCAGTCCCTAAATCTCCCTGCTCCCTTCCCAGTGAAACTGCCGGATGACACAAAACATTGTTATCTGGCTGGGTTTTTGAGTTTTGCTTGCTCTCCTGGGCTGTTGCTCGAAATGCAGGCTGTACTCCTGCGTGTTTCTATTGTCCACCCACCCACTGCCGCCACAGACACAGAGTGTGTAGAAGCAGATCAAGAGACAGACTCTCCCCCTTCTTTCTCAAACTCAGACTGAAATCCAATCAAATGGTAGAACTCGGCATTGCTGACCGAATATAAATCAAGATTATGTCACTAAATTGCCTATTTCTCGCCTGAAATGTTTTCAGAAACGTTTTAACTCGCTGTTTAACTGTAATATTAGATTGTTTGTTACCGGACAGCTGCTGTTATGTCAAACAGACAAGCTTGCGTTACATCACCCACCAGCAGGAGCATTTATTGGTCTGGTGTGATGCAGTGCATTCTGGTAGCCTAGTTGTACGTTTTTCACCTCTTGAGCAAAAATTAACGCCACAGCCATTTTTCTCTGTTTTCTCTGATTATGTAGCATCAGTTTTAAAAGTATTTGCGTCTTTTATACTGCACAGACACCCTAGTTCAATGAAAAAACTATCTTTCCAGCACTACAGACCTTCTTTAAGGCCTTTACTGAAATGTTCCAAAAACAATTGTCATTGAATTAAGCGCACATATCCCTGGTGGCCAGAAGATGAACATTAGTGACTTCGGTGATACCATGATCTTTTTTGTAGCACCACCAGCAGGTCAAAGTATTTCACTCATGCTGTGAAATACCTCTTCATCTACAATATGGACTGACACAAAAGCCTGCTGATTTTGGTTTTAAAAAGGAATTCAATTATTAATATAATTTATTTAGCTTTTATGAGGGGAGTGGAGATTTGTGGTGTTTCCATCTTTAGGACTGACTGCAATGGTATGAGATTTTCACAGCATGATAACCATCTCACAAAATATCACAGTATTACACAATTATTTTTATAATCAGTCAGAATGACCCTTAAAGGAATGACAATGGAAGGGATTCTTCAGTTGAACAAATGTTTATGACCATTTTTTCAATGAAAATATGTGTAAAAAGTCTCCCTTAAAAAAAAAGAAAAAAAAAGTGAAATCTCCGTCCAGTTTTCAATAAGCAAATGTGCATGGTATGATAACCGTCAACTTTCATATCATGATATACTTGAAACAAGTATCCCGCTGCAACCCTAGTACCGACTTGTATTGCACAGCTTACAAATCACTTTGTTCAGCTTCTCAGGCTCTCCTTTTCATTTGGTTTAAAACCAAAGAATAACCAAATAGGTGCATTCTTTTTGCTTACAAAAGCGGACATCTCTCCTGCTGGAGTCAGGGCTGCATGGTTAATTACATACAGTCTCAGACATGTGCTAGCATGTTGTTACTTTTTTTATACGCTACAAAAATGCAGTGAAGCATAGAGAAAGCAAGACAAAAAGGAGACTATAGCACAAAATTCATAACGGGCGTTGCACAATCTATTATCTTTCTGTTATCATGGACACGTGAGGACTTCTATCATAGCTAACCAAAATTGACCAACTGCCCAGCTGAGTTTTGAATGAATGTCTCACTAACTTTTGGTAGACCTTCATGTTCCCCTCAGATTGAATAGTAATAACTTTGATGATTCAATATCATTGTGACCAAAACATCTTAAGCTGTAGTTCAGTTTAGCACAAATTGATGAATTATAGTATGCTAGCATGCTAACCTGCTAAACTAAGATGTTGTAGTACTTAGCCAAGTACAGTCTCAAAGAGCCACTGGCATGGTTATAGACACTAGTTTTGTTTTTCATTTATGCGTCTAGCATGTCTCTTGCTGTTGCTATATACAGGTCCCCTGATTAGACTGACAAGTCCTTTAAACTGTCTTTAAATAGGGGGATTTGGTGTAAAGACACGGGTTAACAAGAACCATAGCCCAGCGTGAATTTGTGTGAGTCCCCACATGATGGTCGCTTGACCCAGTGATCACAGCTAATCTGTGGTGTTTGTGGCCATTCTTATAAGATAATCACTTCCTACTGTCTGTCTGCATGCTTAACACACACGACGCACGCACGCAGGCACACGCACACATGCACACAAAAACACACACAACTCAGATGACCCTGAAGATCTGTAATCAGCATGTTTATGTTCCTCTCAGTTGTTTGCTCTTAGCACTCCAAGGACTGCCCTCCACTATAACCCTTCCCTTTACACACACACACTCAGCAGCTTGTGCAATGTCCATTTTCTTACAACGCCAAACTAAGTAATGAATCTTTGTCTAACCTTAAATGTTAAAGTATGGACTGCATTACTGTAATTAGTCAGAACAGATACAGGATATAAACATGTATTTTTGCCATCCAAGACTTCATACAAGGGGCCACCTGCCACTGACATAGTTTGATCATGACTGACACAGCCAGTCAGAATGATAGTGCTTAAAACTAGCACGTCTGAAACAGGAAACGATATAGGTGAAAACTCCCCACACCTCACATCGATAAGAACCAGTGGGTTGACCTTGAAAAACTGTTTATTTTCACACACACAAACCTCCGGTCCCTAAATATATCTGTCGTCAGTTCATGACACAGACACGCAAACAGCAGCTGTCATGTGTACACATAACATCACAGCTCCCCCTGCCTATGTGTGTTTCCATAGAACTGCATTATAGAGCCTGAGATTTTTCCTGACCTTGTCTCAGATTTATAACCTGCTGTGAAACAGACAGATGACTCTGTCAGAGCCAAGTTGTTCATTCTAGTCAACACCCTAGACGGAGAAACTGCAGCTCAGAGGTCAACCTGCTGCAGTAAAAGCAGTTTGCTGCTGATCCCTGATCCTAGGGTCATTACAGAGGTCAAAGGTCAGCTGGACACTTCTTTTAACTCATGTCTGGCTTTTTTTAATTAGGGTTGTCACAATGTTTTTTAAAGAAACTGGCATCAATATTTTTGGCTAAATGCACAGATACATAATACTCTATGACACGTTTGACCATTATCAAATATACGAATTAATCAAATTCTAATAAAAGCATCTTAACATCTTAAAGAGCCTTTACACCATCATGGGACAGTAAAACTTAAAGGTTTAGCATCTCTTTAAGGCAGGAAGTGAAGGGGAACTCTGTTATGCATTAAGCTTTTAAAATAAAAGTAACCGTTAAGCAATCACATGACTAAATACAATTCGATCAGAACCACTTTAGTCAAAGAAAACTGCCATTTGTTGTATAATATTTGGTGGTATGGCTCTGTTCTGGGACCTCTCTGCCCTTCCATGTGCCTATGTAGAAAGCCTTAATGCAGAGAGAGCACACCTCTCTGCCCTTTCGCACACCTGGGAAGCCTTAAGACATAGAGAGCAAACCTCCCTGTCCTTCCACATGCAAAGAAGGAAAGCCTGAGGCAGAGAGAGCATACCTCCATGCCCTTCCATGCACATACATGGAAAGCATAAGGCAGGGAGAGCAGCAGCAAAGACCCCTGGCAACAGAACAGAGCAATCATTCGTGACAAACAGAAATGACATTGATAAGTCAGACACAGCGTAAAAAGGAGGAGCTGGGGTGGAGTCGGGTAGCAAACCTGCTTGCAGAGGAAGCAGCAACAGCAGGCAGGCCAAAGCAGTTTAAATAGGGTTCTGTGAATGAGATTTGCTAATTAGTTACATAGAAAGGAATCATGTGATCTATCAGCTGACTCCCTTCCATCAAGCAGCTGCTCCATCAGCTGATTGGGCCACTTGAGATCAGCTGATGTAGCTGGGATGTGAGCTGACATTGTGTTCTGCCTGAACTAACGCTATGCCATGCTATCAAATGGGATTTATACTTCTGTGTCGAATCAGCGCCGTACCTACGGTGGAGGCTCTGCGTTGATGCAGATTTCACAGATAAGAAACAATAAACTGAAGACAATAAAGGCCCCACAAAATAGCATTTTAAGTCCTGTGTGAAATTTACCCTGGCTTTATATGAGTACAGGAAGAGTCTGCTAGTCGCTAGGCTAATTAATACAATGTAAAATGCCATAGGCTTGTGCTAATAATGTTAGCATGTTGTATTTGTTTGGAAAAAGTGTTTCATTGAAGAGAGTTGTATTGTCTGTGAACCTTGTGAACTGTAGTTTAGCAGAATTTTGTGACTTTACCTTTGTTAAATGTTGCTGTTGTCCCTGGCTTCATATGAGTAGAGGAAATCTCTGCTAGCTGCTAGGCTAATTTATACAATTTAAAATGCCATGTTAAATGTGTGTTTTGGGTGTGTTTTCAATCCGCTAAACTTAACAGCCTTCATAGAAACCCCACCGCCGACTAGTATTGGAGAGGTGGAACTGGAGAGTCACACAGACACACAACACAAGACACCACACAAGTATAAATGCTCACAATGTTGTAGGCTCTGCATAGAACTGGGCACAAGTATGAACCCCGCTTAAGGCCACATTATACATTTCATTTCACATTTGGGAGCATAAAACCACCTAAACTTCTATGTCTTAGAGGTTTGTTCTCCATTTAGTTTCAATGTGTAAAAACGCAACTGTGGACAAAAATAAATGATCTACAGGAAACAAGTGTATTTACTTCCTTTCCGAGAATGCGATGGAAAGACAACTGTTACTCTCAGGAATTGATTAACCTAGCTTCGCATAAAGACTTGAAATGGGGGAGTCGGATAGCATGGCTCTGTCCCAAGTTCAAAAACATATCTACTATCACCTCTTCTTGCTTCCAGTCTTTATGATAAACTAGGCTAGGCTAATCACATCCTGATTTCCGGGCATTGTAACATTTGCACACAAGGCACTGAACGCTGAAGTTTTTCTGGCAGAATCAGTTGATCACAAATGTATTACAAACTTTCTCTGGCCAAGCCACCTGACCTCCCGCTGACTCCCTGCACACATGAATGGCATAAATAATAAACAACTCCTCTAGGCTTTCCAAATTTTATTGAAACAAATGGTTCAAATTCTGATAAATACACAGTTAGTTTGGGGTGTGCTCAGACAAAATGTATTCATAGTCTTACAGCTCTTCCTTTTGCTATGAATCTGAATCATGTGATCCTGCGAAACTGTCTGTTTATGGATTTGAGACACCTCCTGTCTCGCTGTATCTTCTGGTGTGTGTACTGACAGGGTGTGGAGAGTATTAATGCTCAGCAGCGAAAACAAACATTTTTAACAAAGCTGATATCTGCACCATACGTCAGTATCATTATCATCTCACTTTCTGTCTGTGTCTGACTGTGTGAATGAACAACTGACTGACTGGCACGGTCAGTACATTAGGAGATGTTTTCCCCTCAGCTGAGCTGGATGCCATGTGCTGCAGCCCATAATAACTAGCTTTTCCGGGCGTATGTGGGTTAATCCACTGTTACATAAGGCCAGTCCTAATGACTGTGTGTTTTGCTGCAGGTGATAGGTTTAATGGTGCACACACTGACTTCCACTTTAGACCCAGACCAATGTTATGCACAGCAGGAAAAGATGAATACTGCTGAGTGTACACACACACACACACACACACACACACACACACACTGTTAATGCGCAGACGGTAAACAGGGGCTGAGTTTCCTGGTGGCTATTCAACCCAGACTAAGTGTAGTAACACTGATAGGAAAAGATTTAAAAGTGAGCTAACAAATAAATGCTGCCTTCAGGGATATTTTGGAAATACCAGAAATGTAACTTGAGCATTCATCAACATTATAAGGTAGTGGTTAAGATGTGATCTTCAAGTACAACAATACACCTATACTGTCTGTATTATTACTAAGGAAATAATAGAAAAAGTAGTGGTAACATATCTAACATATGCACATGATTCATACCAATTGTATTGTTTGTGTGTAGTACATATGCTACTCATATATTTTATATATAAATATATAGTTTTGCATGTGCATACTGCATGCATATTGTATTTATTACTTTATTACATACTTATATGTATACAACTATAATATTACTGTCACACATATCATTGCAAAGGTGGATTTTGGGTTGCTTTTGCACAAAGACTTGCACAATTCTCTTACATATTTTAAGGTAATGTAATGTATATATGGTATACAGCTTTTTAATGACATCTCTCTAATTTACTTAATTTGTTATTAGGGCCTTGGAACGAAAGTGCCAGGGCCCAACGGTCCTTGACGCTGAATGTACGAGAAACCTACAGTTTCTGTGGAGATTGTTATTCTTCTACCCTGTAGTTGCATTTTTGGGTGGCTTTGGATGCTGAAAGACTAACGAAGATTGGCACACACATCAGAACCAGCGAAAAATTGCAAAATTCTGCAGTGACCGCACTCAGACGCCCCCAAATGTACACCACTGTTGGCATAAAGTTCCTTTGATGTTCATGAAATTTCAGCGAATTATTGGTCTCATCCTCAAGAGCCTGAACCTTTTTTTAATTTTTTTTTTTTTTCCACCTGACAGGAAGTCAGCCATCTTGGATTTCATGTGTTCATTTTAATTTTACAAACATGTTCGAGGATTTTAGGATGCATAAAAACTCACAAAACTTTGCACCCATGTTCAAACTAGTAATTATTTGGATTTGGTGGTGTAATTGAGCCTGGGTGTGGCATGTCTGCTCTATAACGCCCCCCAATCACTTGTAGCCTTTGAACACATTTTTGACATTCTTGGTTTATTAAAGAAAAAAAAAAATCATGAAACTTAGTACACACATGGAAACCTATGAGCATTAGGAGAATATACAGTGATTGGGTTCATGCGTGTTTAGCCGGCTCCATAGCATAGTCTAATGCGTGGAAGGCCTCAGTTGGTCTCGGTATACGGCAACATGAGGTTTAACTAATGTGTGTTCTCTAGCACCACACAGTGGACACAAGAATTGGTACAAACTTTGCAATACATTATTTTCAGCACCTTACACTCTACGCAGGAAATACCTGTTAACTGCTGCGTGCATTGTCCGACTTCCTTGGAAATGCACAGCCATGTCGACAGGTATCCTGCCAGTACCCTTCATACAGGCGAAGGTATGAGGGCCCATTTATTGCTGCTTTATTGTTTTTATTTTACCCACCCCCAAGATCAATAAAGTCTAGTCTTACCTTAATATATTTTGCTAGGATGTATTTATCATCTTGTTTCTATAGTCTTATACAAAATCTGATTTTCAGTTCATGATTCACAAAAAAAAAAAAAAAAAATCTGTGTATCTTGAACAACAGAGACATGGAGTTTTTGTTCTCCTTGTGTTTAATATATGATGGTGGAGCCTGAGGATGTGTGTTGGACATGGATGTAATGGATCCTTCTGTTTTATTCATTGTGACATACTGTACCTTGACAACAGTTTACCATGAGTATTGCTGTGGATATTCATTGTTGCCAGGGGAACACAACCCCCAGGAGCAGATGTGAACTTTGCACACAAGATGTCGTAATCTAGTGGGACAATTACTCTTTTGATGTCAGTGACCTTGTGGGCTGTCCTCAACCTCCGTCCTGAAGTTAAATATTATGTTTTAAGTAGAGGGAAAAAAAGTAGAGAGAGCTTGATACTTTATGTTGGAGACAGACACCAGTGTCAGTTTCAGTTTACAAGAAATACAAATCCCATAATTGATATATTGGACTACATTATTTTTCAAATAAATCAAATCAAACTAATTAAGACAAGATTCCTAAGATTTTGGTTAATAAATAAAAAGTTGTGATAACATTATCAGTCTTATCCAAACAATACACTTCTCTGCCAAAGATGATATTACCAGTAAAAACAGTGTAATGGTGACTTTTAAGTGGCACACCTCCTTTGGATCTTTAGAATTTTAGTCTTGTTAATAAAAAGACTGTCTGTCCTGTATATCTGTAAACTCATATGTCTTGTCAGTAAAAATATAAGAGTTTGAATGTTTTTTTGTTATGAAGGGGCCCTGTGATCTGTACTGATGGTTATAGTGTAATATGCCTGCTGTCTTACAGAGGATGTCCTGACCAAGGATGCAGGAGAATGTGCAATCTGCCTGGAGGAGCTGGTACAGGGAGACACCATCGCTCGCCTGCCCTGCCTCTGCATCTACCACAAAGGGTATGAGGCTCCATTTTGAAGAAAAAAAATGCTGCATTACTTTTTTCTTTACCTCCATATGTGAGAGATGTACCTGAGTGCTCTTCCTCCATTATTGAAATATAAGTGCTTACATTTCCATTAGGGTAAATATGGTATAATTATGATAAAGGAGCAGTGGGTAGAATTCAGTGGCATCTAGCACTGAGGATTGCAGATTGCATCCAGCTGAATCTTCTCCCATGTGCCAAGCATGAACTCCCAAGTTTATCAGAAGTTGACATGAGGCTTGAGCTGTCTGAGTTAGACAAATCAATTGGATATCTTCTTGGTCTTAGTCTCTTTTACATTACTTTCCTCCCATGATTTGACCAAGCTTCCCCCAACATAAGGTGTTAGGCCACCACGAGCCATCAGAACAGCTTCAGCGTGGCTTGACATTGATTCTAAGAGTCTCTGGAACTCTACTGGAGGGGTGATCACCATACTTCTAAAAGATAGTCTCTTATTTGGTGTTTTGATTGTCGTTCCAGAATCTCCCATAGGTGTTCAATGGGTTGATATCTGGTGACTGTGAAGACCGTAGCATATAATTTATATAATTTCCATACTCATCAAAGCATTTAGAGCCGGTTTACACATGTTGTCAACGTGTCTTGGGTTATCTGATCACAAGTGGATGGCACTAAATACAAGTTTATATGACCATCAAGATGCATTGTGATCCAATCACTCAAACCATTTGCTAAGATGGTCAAGCACGCTTTTGACAACATATCTTTGGTAGTGTAAACAGTTATGCATCCTTGAGCCCTTTGACCCTCTAGCATAACTGACGTAGGAAGTTAACGAAATCTAAACACAAGTGGTCATGTAGAGACTCATGATAGACACGTGAAGGGCGATGTGTGTTGGCTGTCCACCACTTGTGTTCAGATGTCCAAAATGCAGAAGGAACCCTCGTACCCTATGGATGGGAAATTGATTGACTTGTTTCATCACAGGATAAAGGTGATGACTGAGAACAAATTTGTGTTGATTCCTCCAAGGGGTCAATCGGACTCAAACCATGCCAGCAAAATATTCCCCACAGCACAACAGAGCCAAAGGATGCCTTCACTGTAGGGGTCAAACATTTAAGCCTGAACCATTCTCTTGGTGTATGCCGCATATGCACTCACCCACTGGTCGAGACTGTGGCGAAGGATGACTCATCTGATCATATCATTTTTCCCCACATCTCTGTAAAGCTGTGACTACGGTTTTCGCACCACTGAACTCTCAAATGTGCATTCATCTTTGTAATGAGGGGTTTATGCACTGCAGCTGTACTATAATATTCCTGTCTATGTAACTGTCGAGGGGCTGTTCCTGCTGACACAGTCTGATCACGTCCTGCATTGACATTCTCAGTCACCTGAGGAAGAGTTGCTCTTCTGTTTTGCATGCATCCGAGCCGCTGACAGTGGTGGCTGGAGGCATGATGTTTTTGGGTTGTCTGTCCGTTTGTCTCTTCCTCATGAATGCGATATCTCAAGAACGCCTTTAGGGAATTTCCTCAAATTTGGCACAAACGTACATTAGATTTTGGTGGTCAAAGGTCACTGTGACCTAAGAAACCATGTTTTTAGCTATAACTGACTAAATGTGATGATTTTGACATAATTTCACACAGATATCCAATAGGATATAATGATGCTGCGATGACATTTTAGATCCAAAAGGTCAAAGGTCAACTGATACTGAATTGGTGACACAAATCTTGGGTGTCTTCCTTGAAACCGTGCTGATTGTATAGATCTTCTGTGTTGCCAGGGGGAAGATGTGTGTGAAGGATCCATGTTATGGAATTTGTAGCTACTCTTGCAGCAACATTTATATTTGAAGCATTGTCCACTTTTATGTAAATCTGGACAGATAGCAGTAATTCTACATATCCCACTAATGTATGAGCATTACGCTCATCAAATGTGCAAGGTCAACCACAATTTTCCGACCGTTTACTGACGTATTCCCATAGTTTTAAAGGCAGATGTCACTTTAGTCACTGTTCCTATTGAAACACCAACCAGCTGAGCAGTCTGTGTGACTGATTTATTCTTCTTGCCACACACTGTATATATGGTGTGTGTGTGTGTGTGTGTGTGTGTGTGTGTGTAGCTATGACAAAATCCATGTCAAATGCAAATACTGTATGTACTGTCTTATAAAAACACATTTGACATGACCACCCTTCTCCACTAGGTGTCGACAGATCCAGGATTTGATGAGCTGTCGTATACTGTATACTGTTTCACACTCTGCTGTTACTCATCTCTTCTTCCATGCTTTTTTTCCCAGCTGTATTGATGAGTGGTTTGAAGTAAACAGATCATGTCCGGAGCATCCATCAGATTAAAGCTTTTTTGCACAGGTAAATTGTTTCCAAACACACCAGATTTTTTTTGGTTGATAGTCACTGTAGGATGTTTTTTTTATACTTGTTAACTGCTTTTTATTTAATATCCTCTGTTGGTTGTGTGCTGACAGGTACTCAACAATGTGAGGGATCTACAAGATGATGTGTGGATCCAGGGAGACTGCTGGACACTGTGATCAGTTTAACCCCCACCCCCACCCCGCCCAATAATGTAGTACCACTGTGTGCCAAATCTCATTTAAGCAATCTTCAGGGATACAGACTTTTGTGTTTATGTTTGAGTTGCACATCCACGCTCAGTCTCAGACTGGATGGATTGATCTCCACCTCACATCCTCTCCAGCCCTGACACAAAGCCACACAGGACATTGTGGCAGGCAGGGCTCTTCTTCCTGAGTGGCCATTGGACAGCACATGTCAGCTGATTGTACACCAGGATACTGGAGGAGGTGGTGGACATGGTCCTGGAGGTGGGGGCTGGGTGGAGGGGGGGGTGAGTCGGGCGATGTGTGGATTATCCCTCCCCCTCTTACTCTGTCCCTCCCCTCCTCCTTCAGCATCAGTGTCTACCAGTGCCTTGTTGTTATGATGCCCAGCCACGACAGGGCAGGACAGAGGAGTCCAGACTGTCAGCAGAGCCAGCTGGACCAACTGGACGGACTTGCGGGACCATCTCACCACAACTGCCATTCTACCAGTCCAGGAGAAACAAGCCAGAGACAGGACAGCGGCAGAAATATCTGTCTGCGTAAGCAGCTCGGACGTTTTTAAAACTGAAGCTGCTGCAAACAATGGTGCCAATCAACTGTGAATATCGTCGAACACTCACACTCAATCATCAGTGCTTTTTAATCATATACCATGGAGTAGAGGTCTTCAGGTACAAAAACCTGCCTCCAAATCTGAAATGGATCCTTGACTTACCAGCCTGAGCCTACAGTAGAGTATCGCTGCTACCATGACATACAAATATGTAACCACTTGTAGATCCCTCTCACTTTGTAACATGATACTTTTCTTGTTATAATGACATGATGCAAGCAAGTTTCTCTGAGAACTTGTTATGAGGAGAAACTGTTCTTGTTTAAAAAGTTTTGTTGATTTTTTTATAACAGGCGAGTTTTGTGATATAACACGGTAAATTGACATGTTGTTATAACAAGAAAAGTTTGTTCTTAAAATGAAATAACTTGATTTTTAGTTACAGCAAAAAAAAAGTATAATTTTATAACATGAACGGGATCTCATAACCAGAAACATTTTTACACAGACCAGAAAGTGAAAATGTGTTTTTCATTTCTTTTTTTGTCTATTTTGCTTTGTGCTACTCCATGGGGTAAAAGCTTCTCTTGTTTTCATAATGTCTGTAATGTAGTCGTTTATGTAGGCTGTGTATTAATTATAGCGTTTGATCAATCATTTAAGTTGCTACAATTGATTGTTTCCTCAGTGTGCAGGTTCACTGATTATCAGTCTTTAAAACAGGTCAGCAGTGTCAGGTGCACAGAATTACCACAAATCAAACACTGTCATACAGATGAAGAGCAGAATGGGTTTAATATGTTAATGAAGAATGAAAATGAAATCTAGATTTTTTTTTTAATTAAAAAAAATAAAACAAAACCTAACGTAGATAGAAGGTTTTTTGTGCAGCAAAAAGATCCACTTTGAAATCCAAATTTCTAATTTCATTGTTTTATTCTCTACTTTTTCCATAATCCTTTTGTAGTGCTATGACGCAGTTTTTCTGTGAGTGAGTATCCGTTTTGTCTTGTGTAGGACGCAAGGATGTAGGCGACATAGGCAACATGATGCACAGTCCTGCCAATGATGTCTCACTGTTCCACTGATCTACAGGTGGCAATACAGCCCAGTCGCCAGAAATAATGTTGGCATCTTCCATTTCTAAAAATCACGGACACATTTCATTTATAGGTTTTTATGTAGTGGATCCATTTAAACATTATGTTTTAACAACGCTGTGGTTAATGTGTGGTTAGGTTTAGGCACAAAAACAGAAATGTTATGACTATAACCTCCGTTACCTGAAGGAGAGGAACAAGATACAACCCTGCTGTGCAGCTGGGCTTGGTGAAGAGCAGCTATCGAACTGAAGAATGACTGTGGTGATGGATGTGTATATACATATGTGTGGGCGGGGCCTCACATACGTCACCACAGGTCATCTGATTTAATAGGCGTGAATAGAAGTGTCTTCAGGTAGGTCACAAGGGGTGTGATATCCCATAGTATATGTGTTGTACCGAGTGAATCAACTGAATGGGAACACTTGGTTATGGTCAGGAAAAGAAGTACCCAGTTTTGGTGGCACAGTTACCTCTGGGAAAGCAGCGATGTCTTGGTAAGAAACAACTACTTTTTGTTGCACAGGAAGGCAACACAGTGACAGGTCGTGTAAGAACACCCACATTTTTTGGCTAAAAAGCTGCTCGAAACAGCGATGACTCGCCAAAACACAACAGGTTTTGTCGTTTGTCGGTCTCCAACAGTGACCTGCAGCTTGGCAGGCATTTCACTGAGTGGACATGCCATCCTCTATCCCCTCCTCCCCCTGAAGACAAAGTCACCTCATATACTACGTCACTTTAGAAATATGATATGTATGAAAGGTGCAATTGTAACATTTGTGGTTTGTAGAAACACACAGTGCCAACATTTGTTCTTGCAACTGGGTTGGGCAGATATGCAGCAATCCACCAGCAAAGGCAGTAAATATGAATGTAACCAAGGCAGGCTTTGTATTCATGAGAAAGGAAATGTATTCATTACATTTGTCAGGGCCGGAGGATTTGCACATTTTTGGTGAATGTAAACAATACCTCCACAGGGGGACTGTAATGTGATCCCACACAGTTTCCTTGTACTCAACTCTGCAGGTTCCATTTCTCTGACAGTGTTTGAATAGTTCTAATTTTGTGTACATGACACTGCTTCCTGTACGTGTTTAAAAAAGTTTGGACTGTGATAATGACTGAGCCTGCACACAGAGGAAGGAATCAGCAGAGACACCTGTGCTTGTTACAGTTACCTGAGTGCATACCAGTTGGAACTGCAAACTTTGCTGTTTTAAACGCACCGATCCTTTACGATAACATTCGTAGCAACAACCAACTTTTGGTCCCCCACTGGCAATTTGTTCTACTAAACCTGTTATGTACAGGTTATGGGAGAAGTTTCTATGGTTGTCGTCCTGCAGGAAGTCATTGACTTGCTTGGCTGGTGATTGGTCGACTCAGCTACAACAGACTGGTCACAGGTTCAGGCAGCATACAGACCCAGCACCAAGTTAAGTTGGCCAAGGACTGAGGGACAATGAATGAGTGGACTTTTAACACCACCAGTGTGTTAGTTAAGGCTTTCATGGGCTCAGGTTTGCCTGAAGACCTCTACCATGGAGGAGCTAATGTGTACAGATTTTTAATCTAGTAAAAAGCGATCACAGATGATTTCATCGACAAGCTCATCATCCACCAGAGAATATGAACTCATCAGTGAAATCACCAAGTGCAGATCCCAAAGCTACAATGGAATCCTTTATCTCCACCAACTCCCTTTTTCCATTACGCAGAGCCTAATGCTCGTCCCACCACCCTGAAGACTATTTTTATACTGGAAAAACAAATGAGCTGCTTCACTGTAACATTAACAGCGACTTTAAAGGCAATCCTGTGGAATCTCAGCTTCTTATGGAGGTTTTTAAGGCGGGCATGATGAAGTTTTCATTCAAAATGTTTGTAAATGAGCAACACAATTGCCAGAAAAAAATGTTGGCATTATATGTTCCTGTAAACCACAGATACATTATATTTGTATGTTATTATGTAACGGATACACTGACCCTTTACGTTTCCCCGCACTGTGGCTAATGTGTGGTTGGGTTTAGACACAATCCAGGCTGAAAACATGGAGATATCTCAGTAAAAGATAACTGCATTTCATGGCACTATCCCTGCTGGAAAAACAGCAAAGATTTGCTAAAAACACCCACATTTGGGGCCTAAAAAATCCACTGGAAACACAGCAATGACTTGGTAAGTCACAACAGATTTTGTTGTTTGTAGGTCTCAAACAATGGTCTGCAGCTTGGCAGGTGCCTCTCCTAGGTGACACTCTATCCACATCCCCTCTCTCCTACAGTAGGTGACACGACATCCACCATCCCCTCTCTCCTAGGTGACACGACATCCACTATCCCCTCTCTCCTACAGTAGGTGACACGACATCCACCATCCCCTCTCTCCTAGGTGACACGACATCCACCATCCCCTCTCTCCTAGGTGACACTCTATTCACCATCTCCTCTCAACTAGGTGAGACTCTATCCACCATCCCCTCTCTACTAGTTGACACGCCATCCACATCCCCTCTCTCCCAGGTGACACGACATCCGCCATCCCCTCTCTCCTAGGTGACACGACATCCACCATCCCCTCTCTCCCAGGTGACACGACACCCACCATCCCCTCTCTCCTAGGTTACACACTATCCACCATTCACTCTGCCTCTTGATGACAAAGTCAGCTCATATACTACGTCACCTTAGAAACATTGATATGATATGTATAACATGCAAATATATTGTATTCATGGTTTGCGGAAACGCACAATGCCAACATTTTCTCCTGGCGACTGGGCTGGAATGAAAGATGAAGTGTCCCATATGGACTCCACTTTTTCTTACTCTCTTTTTTTTCAATGCATTTCTCTCTTTGTCTCTTTGAAGTTACCTCCAGGTAGGAGCACATGGTAGTGGGGGAAAGGTGAGGAAAAATAAAGCTGGAGCTTTATTTTGAAAAAGAAGAACCCTCACCACTGCTGCTGTAATGCTCCTATACACACATGCAGTATTAGACATCTCAATGAGTCAATTCATGACTATTTGGGATAGAGAATACAGTATAAATAAGCGGTATCCAACCACCCAAGCACATGTGTATGGAGGCTTTTTTCCAACCAATCAACAGAGCAGCTGGTTTTCCAGGTCAGTGCACCTTTGCTGCTGAATCCCAAATCCACTTTTTTCCTCCACTCCCTCACAACCTCTCCTATCAGACACTGACCTGGGTTCAGTGTGACACATTACTCACACTCTGCACCATACATCAAACTCCATGCTACATGTAGAACATTACTAGTAAACTATGACAGTTAAAGCTACTTGAAAATCCTCAAAAAAACACATCTGCTGATGAGTAGACCTAACTTATCAGTATTGATCATTTTATTTGGAACCACTAAAGGAAGAACTGAGTAAGCTTTGGAGTTTTGGGATCCACCCTAACACACTCATGACTACTGCGTCACCATACTGTGTATGTAAAACCTGACAGCCTCACAGCGATTACCTGAGCCCTGTAATACACTGTCCCAGCACACAGCGGTGCTACAGAGTCGTGTAGTTTTCCTCTGCAGTGTGTGGAGGTGGGAACAGTGAGGACTCTCCTCATCATCTCTGTTTGTAGCAATAGTCTGAACATTTGGCTGACTGATCTCACAGGGCTCATTCTCTACCTTCATCTCTCACGTTAATCTGCTATCAGTTATTATTTTTCATCATTTTCATGACTGATCCTACAAAGGTTTGACACTGACCAGTAATATCTTTTTCTGTCTGTGAATTTTAGAGGAAAAGTGCAACAGATCTGGCCTTAATAGATATGATGATGACATTCAACCGCCTGTCCTCGTGGTTCTTGATTGTTTTATTGTTGTGTTTTGAATAGCTGTTTGCAATAACACAATGACTCATCAACCTTGCAGAGGAGAAAAGATTAAACTTTTTAATTTGTGATTAAAAAAATGAAGACAAATTGGACCCTATTTTGTTATGTTTTTGTGTCTAAGTGAATATCAGGAACAACAATTTTTGAAATCAGTCCAGTATTGAGAGAGCACTGCAACCACCAGCCGTAAAAGAGGTTGCAATGTAACCACTGAGGGCCTGTTAACACGCCAGTTTACAAAAGCTCCTTTTCCACTGCACAAAAAACCTGCTAACCTCCGCTCACATCTGGCTTTTTAATGTAACGGGAAGGTCACAGTTGGCATTCACACGCAGGTCAAGTGACTCTGTAGTATCTGTGTATTCTTGGCTCTGGCTCTTTAGTATAAGGTCTTCTTTTTGCCACTGACAGGTTTAGATTGTTAGTGTGTCTACAAACTTATGGAAAATAGACTTATTCGTTAAAGAGTAAGATTCTTTTTGTTTAACCAGAAACAGTGCTAAAATCTCCATCACCAGACCCACCTGACTACATTTAAATAAACAGAAATTGGCAAAAACAAGTATTTTAGTGGGTGTGCATTGACAGTGCAAACATTGCAGTCTGTATGACCACTACCATCTGCAGCAGTTTTTCTCAATACTGGACCAATTTCAAAAACTGTTTTTCGCATTAGTCAGATACAAAAACATGGTTAAATAGGGTCCAGGTTGAAAAATACTCAACTCATCCTTTAAATTATACCGTAAACAGAAAGGTAGGATTTTAGAAAAGCTTAAATTTGGTGGTGCAAGAACATTTTGGAAGGTTATTCCTCATCCACCTACTTGATGTCTCTTGAGCGTCCTCAGTGGATGGAGGACAACTCAACCAAATCCATGACAAATGAGCAACTCAGCCCACAGAGGAAGCTTCATTAACAGCAAGTAAGAACACCTTGTGGTTTTTTTGTCTTTGATAGGAGAGCATTTTTCTAATCAGTTTGTAGAGATAGAAGAAAGGGTGATTTCAACTAAAAGATACACATTGGTTTAACACTATTATCCCATCCATACAGAGCCGGTCACAGTATATTTTTCTTGCACCTATCTCTCCAGGTTGTGTCAACGTGTTAATCGTCACATTCTTCTGTTATACACTATGTTGACACAAACATTTTATTTTGCAACTACCACACCCACCACATCCGGTTGGGCCTTCCTCTATTTGCACATGCAGTGGGAAACCCCCTGTATACAGTCAGAGCCGCAGCACAGTGATTTCAAAGAAACACAGTGATGTATTGGCTCAGGTTTGGGAGGGACTAACGGAATGTTTCGTCTTTGAATTGTACTTGGAGTACGTGAGGCACTGAGGATGCAGTCTGAAGATAAGCCTTATATCAATCTACCTAATATAATGTAACAGAGACAGTTTGCTGTTTAATATGTCACTGACAAAGACAGAAAATCACAACAAACATAAAACATGTTAAAATATTTATTTTCTGTAAAACTACCTACAAAAAGCTTTTTAGAGTGGATCATTTGGATACCAACCATTCTCTTGTATTTATTGCATTTTTATGCCATGTTATTTTTGGGCCATCTAGTAAACCTGAAAGTGTCCTATTCTACTTGTTTTCAATTCAAATCCATCAAACACACAGCTTAGTCAAAGTTCAGTGAAGCATTTTACCTTTTGTACACATGCTCACTTTATTTAAGTCAAGAAAAACTGAGATGAATGATAATGACTGTGGTGGTGCTCCATTACCCTCACCAGCTTGTTTCATCAAAGAGGCACTTGACCCATTGACCCATACTAGGGACTATGAATCAGTATATCCTGGCCTCTGCTACTTCCGTTTTGATGCCAGGTCACACTGGACGAGGAAGCGCACTGATATGTCAATTGTCATGCGAGCAGTCAACCGGCCATTTACACCAGGAACACTTCTGTGTGTTGGTAAACGAGCTATTCTGCTCCTCTGCTCTGTTCCAATCACACATAGAGCTCTCTCTCTCTGCTTGTGTGAGTGTGCTCATGCCACTGCTCCCTGTTCATACACAACTGACATATATGTATGTGGAAAAGTAACCAACAGATGCATATTCTATAATTTATTGGAATCAGATCCTTTATATGTGTGTTTTCTTGCCAGATTCACTCTCAGCTAGTGGAAAAAACAGACAGCCGAAACTATTGCTGCGGATCACTGGCAGGCACTTTTAGTGTGAACAGCCCAACTGGTCACATGGGCACGTAAAGGAAGTGACAAGCGCTCTATGTACCCCTTATAGGGAAATCTTCTTTACTGAGCTTAGCGCTATGTCCTGTCATCCGTCACCAGAGGCCATCAGCCTTTTCACCACCAGCACTGTCCATCAGGAGTTATTCATACACTGATGTCACTCAACAAAATACATTCTTTTCTGGATCCAGTTGCCACAAAGTATCAAACAAACAGTAAACATCATTTACACTGAAGTACACCTCAATACATTCCATCAGCGACGTGTGAAACAATAAAGCTATTGTTCGTATGTATACAAATCAAAATATACACCATATGTTTCTACAAAGGTTCATGAAGAAGGAAGTCCTTGGTTTGTTTCCCTCTTCATCATCAGTGCTTCCACTTCCTTTTTTCTGTAACAGTCGTCATGTCAGATATTTGGTCAAAATTACAGCAAAACATCCCCAACATGAAAAAGTTTTCTCAGTGCAAAAATGGTTTCATCAACAATGAATGATATGAATATACAGTATCTAACATCAGACTTTGTGCCCACAGCCACACAGTTACTCAGCTGAAATCATACATACTCAATCATACTGTACCAAATCAGTCTGCTAACACTCTGCATTCATACAGTGAACACACACTACAGTACACGTTTTCTGCCATGCCGACATTACTCAGTGCATGCACGTCTCACGTGAGTGCCCAGTCAGTGGAACCGCAGCCTTTTCTCTTCCACAAACTGATTCTCTTCCTCCTCAGAGAGCTGGTTTCCTTTCACGCTGCAGAAACACGATCAGACACCATCAGACATTCATTCGAGTTCAAAACACAGTCATGCGCCAAAGGGAATACCCATGGAAATGGCTCTGGTGCTGTGAAGGGTTTGTCACCCTGATTACCTCTACAGCTACAGTGAGTAACTAATGTCTGATTAAAAAACACAGTAAAATGTAAGACACATGAGCTTCCCAATGCCACACCATAACTGAATTAAATATAAGTAGCCTATTTATGTTCATATTTATGTTCAGCAACTCCAAACCTAATTGTCCTTAAGGACACATTCACTTGAATTCAGGTTTTTCCATAGACTGGTTGGAATAAAAAAAAGCAAACAGTTGCTTATTTCCACATCCAGCAGTTACGGAGCAACAAGGTTATTCATGTGGAGTGGTCCCTGCGTCCACCTGATGAATGTGAGGCCAATATTCACTCTCTTTTAGCTCTGTTTTTGGTCTCTACCAACTCCTGTGAAAAATCTCTTTTTAGTTGCTAAATGCTCAACCATGTTAACAAGCTGGTCACCAACTGTGTCTGTCAGCTTTATGCAGCTGAGCAGGTAGTGCACAGTGACTTATTACAGATGTTTTGTTGCTGCCATGTGGAGCTAAAGACAACACTACAAGCTGTGAGTGAATCAGAACACTGAAGTTAAGGCAGAGATAAACTATGAGCTGAAACTCACTGCTTCATCACTACAAGCAACTTTTCATAATGCTTCCACATTGTCATTATGTACAACTAATAACATTGATTATAGCCACTCAATAAATCCTACCAGCTATTCTACCTTAAATAATAATATCCCACTACAGAGCCCCTAAAGTCTTGAAAGGGGATGGGGTTTTTTGTGTGTTGTTGGATGTTTTTTGTGCACACAAGTTTATAACCTTGTGGGAACAAATCATTACTTTGTGTGCACAATTTAATTATGTCATGGGAACAATCTTGTGCACATGATTTAATTATCTTGTGGGAACAATTCTTATCTTGGGTGCTCCAGTAAATATTTTTGTGGGAACAAATTATTATCTAGTGTGCACAAGTTAGCCTATTATCTTTTGTGCACAAGGTAACAACCCATGTGAGCAAGATGATTAACTGGTTCCTACTAGATAAATAATTTGTGCACACAAGATTTTAAAAAAAATCACATTTCTGGAATTTGGAGGCAAAAAAACAACAACACAAATAGGAATTCAAAATTGCAATTTCATATATCATTTTAAAGTTTTACTTGCAGCCTTGAATCAATAATACATCACTGTAACATTAAGCTCAATGAGACCAATGTAATTATTTAAAGGAGAAATTACACAACCTTACCCCTGCAAATCTAAAGTTAAATATACGCAAGAAAATCAAAATCAAAAAGCAAAAAAATCATTTTTCAGCTTTAGTCTTAGTTGGTGTGGTGCGACCATAGCTTGTGGTGGCTAGTGTTGTGTCAGTTTACTGACTTTATGGCTCTTCTCTGCTTGTCTTGTACAATTGTTATGCTAGCTCAAAGTATTTAGCATTACCCTGTTATTGTCATATGTGGTGTGCAGCACTGTTACCACAGATGGAAGGCTACAAAACAGCAACTCCTTTAAAAACAGCTGGTCCCCACTATTTGGAGGCTGTTAGAGAAAAAGAAAAGGCCTGAAAGTCACCATGAATTATACTTGATCCTCACCATATCTCTTTGAGTGCTGTGTTGTGAGTTAGGGCCTCAGCGAGCTGTTTGATCCCATCCACAGTGAACTGGTTGCTGATTAACCTACAGACAAATATACAAAGCAGGTGAGTTTCTAAAAATCAATGTCTGGCCAGGGTATTGAACGGGTCTCGTCCATGGTGAGATGATGTGTGTGTTCATGCACGTGTGTTTTCTTCACCAGAGGTGGAGTAAACCCGTGTTCGCTTGGACCAACTCAGCCAAGTGAGGAGCTGCGTCATCAGTCAGCTCATTCTGCACCAACCTACAACAGCACACACAGACTTCTGTTCAGAGAGTCGTTCTGTTAGAACTGTGAAAATCACTTGGCTCAAACTGAGCGAGCTGCCTACCAGAATATCCTGAGGACGCTGTTCTCTTTCAGTGCTTCTGCCAGGCACTTCCCACCTTTAGATGTGATGCCATTGGCTGAGAGACTAGAATACACAAACACAGAAATGACTCTGAATTTAATCAGCCAGTTTGAATCAGTAGGTTTTTAATCATCTTTGTGGGTAGCTCCTTCTCACCTGAGGTTGGTGAGCCGAGGATGCTGTTTCAGAGCTTCTGCAAAGGCCTCTGCTCCCTCATCGCCGATGCTGTTCCCCCACATTCTGCAAGCAAAAATCTTAAAACCGTCATCTGAGCTGCCTTACTTAAGCCAGCAGTATCCTCCTAGAGAAAATGAATTCGGCATCTTTTCAATTTCAAGAACTGTGCGACTTTTGACTTCATGCGCAAATTCTAAGAGTTTGTGAAATGTGGGTTCTATCGTTGCATTTAATTCATGATTTTATTTTTCAAGATAACATGTTACGTATTTTGTCTCATTTGAGAGATACTGATAAAATGTTTTTTGTCACCAGTTGAAAAATTCCTCCATCAGTCCTCTCTAGGCGCCTCTCCATTGATCTAACTGCTTTCGTGAGCACAGCGAGATCAGAATATCCTGCATTAAGTGGTCTAAAACAGCAAAGATATTTTACAGCAGTGAAGTCTTACCCAACATCAAATATGGAAGTGCTCTTCTGAATGGCGCTGGCCAAATACCTCCCGCCAACACTGGTGATCTTGTTTTTACCAATCCTAAAGACAGAGAGACATTAAACAACAACATATTTAAAGGACATTGTGGTATTTTTCAACCTGGACCTTATTTTTCCATGTTTTTGTGTCTAAGTGACTGATGAGATCAACAATTTTTGAAACTGGACCAGTATTGAGAGAGAACACTGCGGCCAGCAATTAATGTTGACTGAGAGTGCTTGTTTTTGCCACTGACAGGCTCAGATGTTATGAGTGTCTTACAGCATTATGGAAAGGACCCATTGCGGCCTGTTTTGTTTCCAATTCTTGTGAAAGAAGTCTTGTTCTGAAATCAGCCAAACATTCAGCCATGACACATTCTTTAGATTACACCAAACTACGCTTTCTGTACTCCAAAACAACAAACTCTTCCCGACACTCCTCTCTCCAACAGTTCCACCATTTTCTTCCAGCGACAGGTCATCTCTTGTGAGATTCAAAAATGACACTTCTCCTTTAGCGAGACTTGGACACAATAAAAAACAGACTAGTGAAAGGTAAAGAAAAACATTTCAATTCACTGTAGGGTATTTTCCATAATGTCTTAAGACACTTAAAATAATAATCTGAGACTGTCTGTGGCAAAAACAGGAACTCTAAGTGGACATAAATTGACCTGCCCCGAGTGGTT
Organism: Epinephelus moara; assembly: GCF_006386435.1. Classification (NCBI taxonomy): domain Eukaryota; kingdom Metazoa; phylum Chordata; class Actinopteri; order Perciformes; family Serranidae; genus Epinephelus; species Epinephelus moara. Next base: position 8,707,041 of record NC_065511.1, read on the forward strand.
ACATCGTAGCCTGTTTGGCCACTGCAGCGCTCTCTCTCTCTCAGTACTGGACCAATTTCAAAAATTGTTCCCACAAGTCACTTGCATACAAAAACATGGGAAAAATAGGGCCCAGGTTGGAAAAAACTTGAATTCCCCTTTAATTTTACAAATATTATAATTAATATAATATTCTCATTTTATATCAGTGCAAGTTGGAAACATACTTGACAGTTCGCAGCTTTGGGCATTCCTCAATTATCCGAGCAACTAGTTTGGCTCCGGCATCTGTGATTTCGTTGTTGTAAAGCCTGAGGACAAAAATATAAATTATGGTTAAAGATGATGTTCCTCAGGGGACCAAAATTTTTGCTTTGAACAAACTGTATTTAAGCAATATCACACGAGAGGGAGTGATGTTGTACTGTGATATCGTCACGGCTGTGATTCGGTCTTCGGCACGAGGCCGAAGACATCACTCCCTCTCGTGTGATATTGCTTTTATACAACAGTTCAACAGTTAAATAAGCAAGGCTGATTAAGAAATGTTGAAAAATGAGGACAAAATAGATAATTTAAGCATTTTATTTGTCTTCCGCCAACAAAAATAGATCCCTCAGGATTCTGCTGTCACCGTTGCTATGTAACGCAGACATGGTGCGCCAGGCACTTACTCTTTATACACATTTATCTGCACATTTCCATTAATTGTGCAGCCGGTGAAATAAGTCTCTGGTGACTGCATGGTCGACTGTCGCTTCACACGCACAGCCGACTCTGCCTTCTGATCTGACAGTATGTTGCTTTTCTCCAAGTCACTTAGCTCCGCTGATGAAACACTGACAAACCTGGATGTGTGCTCAGATGGATTCAGCTTCTCCTCTCCCTCATCCTCCTCTGATGACCATTCATAGTTCAATTCAAAACTTATTTTAGGAAATAAATCCATATTTTTGGCTGTTTGACAGTGGATGAATTAATTACCCTACAACGCAACTGCTGACCTAACTGACACTAACCGTCAGTTTTGATTTGATTGTTGATTGCAATCAGCTGTGAGGCGGAGTGATACATACACAGTGAAATAACCGTGATGTTGTACTCCAATATCATCACGGTTTTACTGTCTCTCGACCAATCAGATTGCAGGGCCGGAACTAACTGTTGTATAATTCTAATTATACTAATTATTCTAATTATACTAATTCTAATTATACAACAGTTAGTTCCGGCCCTGCAATCTGATTGGTCGAGAGACAGTAAAACCGTGATGATATTGGAGTACAACATCACGGTTATTTCACTGTGTATGTATCACTCCGCCTCACAGCTGATTGCAATCAACAATCAGTCGGCCTCGTGCCTACGACCGAATCACAGCCGTGACGATATCACAGTACAACATCACTCCCTCTTGTGTGATATTGCTTAAATATAGTACAAAGTGTAAATTGACTCATTCATATAGCACTTTTCTAGCAACGACTTAAAGTGCTCCACAACACAAGCAGCATTCAAAGCAGACACTTTAACATGTAGCCTACACTGTGTTAATCCCAACGACTGCAAGGGCCTGAATGAACTTCTGACCTCCCAATTAGTAGACAATCACTCTATCTCCTGAGCCAAGGTACTCTAAACCCAGTGGTCCTTTTTTATTCCACTGTAAAATTACTAATTTCCCTGCACCACAAGTTTCTGCTGCTGCTAAAGGCTCGGGGTAAACACATCTGCAAATATTTGCTCCACTTCTCATTATCTTCCATTAAAAACCATGAACCAGGAACACAAACAAATAAATAAATTACAGGTGCATCAAGCAGCAGAGCAAGTCAAAACATGTTTGGAATTCTCAGCAGAATGCCATCATTAGCATACTAGGTTACAATCTCCACACCTAACAGCAATTGAGTCACCTACACTGAGTGTGTATTAGCAAGCAGAGCCAAAGTGGGTCAACTATCAGTAACATTTGACAAGTGTACCATGCCTCCAAACACCAAATGCTGCCGTTGTAAAATAGCTCAATAGTTTCAGTTAGACATGGGGAGTACTGAGCCTGTGCTCGGCCAGCAAAGATTCAAGGTGTTCTTGTTCTGTGGGCCCAGTGATGTGGGAGACCCGGGTAATTTTATGCACAGGAGGTCAAACTTTATTGGCTTTGGCAACACTGTGCAACTTCCACAGGAATGAACAAAGCCTCACCCCAACGCTGTATCCAGTTCTCTTTATACATCAATGGATTTAACTAACTTCGTGCTTAAAACACATAAAACCTGGCCTGGTAGTGACAACATGAAACAAAAGTACAAAATTCAGCTTTGTTACTACTCACAAGGTTCACAAACAAGACACTTGTCCTTTTTGCTAGACGCGTTTTCCCCAAATACACAGCATGCTAATGTTACTAGCATAAGCCTATGACATTTTACATTGTGTTAATTATCAAGCTGCTAACAAACTTTTCCTCAACTGTTGGAACAACACCATCATTAAACAATGGTAACGTTACAAAATTCAGCTCCACTATAACTCTTAAGGTTCACCAACAAAACAATTGTCTTTGACCACATGTTCTTCCTACAAATACAGCATGCTAATGTAACTACCATTATTTCTCATTGCATAAATTGGCCTAGCAGCTAGTGAACTTTTTCTCTAGGCTTACTCATATGAAGCCAGGATCAATCCCACACAAGACTCCAAATGCTATTTTCTGAGGGCTTTGAATTCTTTGCAATTAATTGTTTCTTGTCCATGACATATAAGTAAGTAGAGGGGGACCTGCCCCCTATGTTGGAAATCAGTGGCCTAAACTAGCTAACTGTAAATTAATTAGAACTAGCTTCACTTGAGCAGCTAAAACAGACATACATTCTGCTTATGCATTGATGCATCAGTGTTAACATTCATTGATGTCATACATAATAACATACTGACATACTTACTCACCCCAAGATCTCCACAATTTTGTGCTTACACAGTTCCTCTGCAAGAACCTCGATGCTGCTGTCAGACAGGCGATTGACGCTCAATCTGAAGACAAGTAGTTTGGTTAGTGTTTGGTTACATCAGTTATAACATCAGTGTGAACATCCCTCAGTGGAGAGCAGGAGGTAGGTAAAACATATTTTTATACATTTTTTTCTTACCTCACTACTGTCATCTTAGAAAAGGAGGGCTTCAGCTGCTTCACCCCGTAGTCACTGATGTTGTTGTTGTCCATGTCAACGCCCAGGAGCTTCTGACGGTGCTGCAGTACAAAGTTCAGGGCGGTGCAGTCACCTGAGTACACGTCGCAGTAACCCAGCTTGATGAAGTTCGCTGTGATGCCTTTTGCTGTCATCTGAGCGATGTCTTTGCTCCCTGTCTCAAAGATGCACCTCAGCATCCACAAGAAGTTGGGCAAAACATGAACTTTCTTGCCGTCTTCACTGTTGTAGTGGGGTAAGCCGTGGAGGTGGGACTTCACACTGGTGGACAGGTAGGATTTTAGCAGGGTCCGTTTTTTCTTTAGTAACACAGGGGATACCAGATGTTGAATCAGGCCAGTGTTAGCCTTGGACAGCAGTCCACACAGAAACAGATTAGTGAACTGAAGGTGCTCATTGGATGTGAATGGCTTCTTCTCACTGGGCTTTGAGGAGCCACAGACACAGACGTTAAACGGCAGACAGGAGACTTCTCTTTTCCTGCTGCACTCTGTGAAGAACTTGAGGATGGAGCTGGCAGCAGCCTGCTCATCCAACACTAGAGCAAATGCTGCCAGGAAAGACTGGAGGGTGATATGGAGGACTTCAAATGTAGCAGGGCTTCCATTGGCATCATACTCACTGACAGGTCTTAGAAAGCCCAGCGTCAGGTCCTCCTCCGTCAGGCCACATGCAGTGATCTCCTCTTGGGTGCAAATGAAGCTACCACTCTCCATACCCTGAAGTGCTAGTTTGGCAAATGCTGCAAGAGGCCTGAGCCCTGCTTTGAATGTCTCAGAGGCACATCGGGTGCTTTTCTTCAGCAGAGACGGCGCAGGTGAGGCTGAGCGGGTGAGGAACACCTCCGACAGCAGCAGGAAGATGTCTGTCAGTGTGATGCAGGTTTCAGGCAGATGGAAACTATCATGCATGGTGTGCAGGTGCCTAAAGCTCTTAAATACAATCCAGCAGAACAGCGGGGTGGAGCAGAGGCCACACAGGTGGGGGCTAGCATCCAGCTGAACTGAAACCAGCTCTCTGTGCTCCTGCTCCTTAAAGTGCAGATCAATGTAGGTCTTGAGATGAGCTGGGGAGAATCCCCGCAGAACCACCTTCTTTCTGATCACCCTACTCTGGATCTCAGTCCCTGTCCGGGCCGTCAGCACCTTCTGGGAGCCCTTGAGTAGCTTCCCACTGAGCAAACTGATGAGCAGCTGGAAGGGGTGTGCCTTCACATCTGGTGACACCACTTCAGGAACATTCATCAGATCATTCATCTGAAGCTCATCGTAGCCATCAAATGTAAAAAGAACCTTCTCAGGGAAGCGCACGATGTAATCAAACACCTCATTATCTGGATCAAGATCTGGGTAGCAGTTGTATTTGAACAGAAGGTCTCTAAGGGAGATCTGCTCTGTTTCTTTGAGGATGCTGAACATCCTACAGCGGAACTTAAAAAAGAAGATGGCATCCGTCTGCAGCTCCTTTTTGGACCAGAGGTTCTGAAGCTTCTGCAGGAGGATGGATTTTCCCACACCGGCATCCCCCATAACATAGATGATTTCACCTTGGGGATTGAAGACTGCATGGTCTCCCAGGAGCTGGTCCAGACTCTCTAAGAAGCCCAAACTTTCATTGCAGTCGTTCAACAGTTCCATCAGTGTGTCAGTGTAAAGGTCCTCTAGCCTCGTCTCCTCTCGCTGGCCGTATGACATGATGAAGCAGGTGTCCCGGCTCATCTCGTGCTTCAACTTCTCACAATACCTGCTGACTTAAGCAGGGAGACAGACAGTGAATTAGTGGAACATAGAAGCTGCAAATGGTGTTATAAGGTCCAGTGATCCAGTATTTTCTATTTAGGATCTGAAAATTTTATCCAATCCAAAAATGAATATGTTAGGGATTTTTGTGTTTCATCTTTCTCTTTTAATCTTTGCTACAAACAAAACTTCCCTCAAGACGACAAAGTTAAAGGACAACTTCGGTATTTTTCAACCTGGGCCCTATTTCCCCATGTGTATGTGTGCGTATGATTCATGGGTACAACTCGTTCTAAAATTGGTTCAGTATTGAGGGAGACGGATGCAGCTGTGAGCCGCGGAACGAGCTCAAACGGTAACAGGGGCATATACGTCCCGTATAAGTTTGCGCATTAAAAGTGCTTTTTTTCACCACTGACCGGTTCAGATCGCCAGTGTTATGAGTGCTATGAGTGGAGTCAGCTGTCAGTCAGTGTTGGAGCAGAGAGGGGGAGGGCTGCCCCGCTGGGTACTGTAAGTAAGTATGTGTATATGAAGTGTGTGTGTTACGCTAGAAGAGTCAGAGTCAGAGGACGGAGTCTTTTACGTGCTACCCCCTGGAGTGTTACCGGAGTTTTTGGAGTGCTCAAATAAACGGGCCTTTTTCCCGAACGCAAGAACAGCATGTTGTGTAACACCCCGTACAGCTTTCATAGGCTGCCTTTGTCGGACGGCAAGATGCTGAAGTTGTGGATAGTTGTGCTACAAATGGATGCTAACAGTCCTGTCCAGACACTGCGTCTTGCAGACCATCGGGTCTGCAGTGCTCACTTCTCCCAAAATGACTACTGCCAGCGGAAGAAGAGAAGACATCAATCCCGAAACACCTCTTCCTCAAGAAAATGGCTGCCCCACGAGTAGAGGGAGCTACAGACACAGTGGAGCAAAGCTCGTGACATCACACAGCCCAGAGGTAAGGGAAAGGCTAAGTTAGTATGCTATTTACAGAGATAGCACTGGCAATCTGAACCGGTCAGTGGCGAAAAAACACACATTTCATACACACATACTTACTTACAGTACCCAGCGGGGCAGCCCTCCCCCTCTCTGCTCCAACACTGACTGACAGCTGACTCCACTCATAACACTGGCGATCTGAACCAGTCAGTGGCGAAAAAAAGCACTTTTAATGCGCAAACTTATACGGGACGTATTTGAACCCGTTACCGTTTGAGCTCGTTTCGCGGCTCCCGGCTGCATCCGCCTCCCTCAATACTGAACCAATTTTAGAACAAGTTGTACCTATGAATCATACACACACATACACATGGGGAAATATCCTTTAACAGTCACTTAATTCTTTGAATCCCTTAGTGTCATTTCGCTTCCCTGTATGGATTACAACCACAGCCAAGGAAGGCTACAATGTGCCAAATTTCCATGTGGGCAGAGAACCTGTGTATTGTTACACACTCACACTGACATGGGAGTACCTTACATACATTCAGTGGTGGTGACAGGATTCCAGTTTTTGGTGGGCTTTGGAAATATGCAATTTTTTTCTAATTATGCTTCTCATTTAATGTTTAAATCACGATAGGCTAAGTGTTTCACTAATAATTGTTCGTATACGTTAATGTTAACTTTCACCGTGCTGTGTGACAGCTCATCAAGCTGTCCCTCGGAGTTCTCAGAAGTCACACAAGCGTTTCCAGAAAACACAACTTTCTCACCTTACCCAGTGAAACCGCCTGGGCACAAATTTGTTGTGACTCATAATTGTTCGGATTAATAGAACAACAAATAACAAAGAATTCATTTACAAGCTTTCACAGAACTCGTGCAGTACAACCCAAGTCTCATGTATCCAGTCATATGCTCAGTACTCACCAAACACATGCATTTCGGTGAAACCTAACCATTGAAACTGAACTGAAAGTGAAACTTATCTACAGCGTATTCTCTTCAAAGGCAGACTCCGATACTAAGGGATTTTTGCAAAAATGCATGTGTTTGGGAAGTACTGAGCGTACAACTGGATAAGTTTTTAAACATGTTTTTTTTTTATATAGTTTTTCGGTTGTTAAACGTGGTCTCCAATCAATCACTAAATCAATATGTTTGCCGTTTTCCATGGAGGCATGGGAGAAAAAGAAAGTTTTCTTCAGGAATTCAAGGTAACAAGGCTAATTTATTTACAGAGTGGTTGTCTTTGGGTGAAGTATTCCTTTAAAATTCTAATTAAACATTAGTCTATCAGTAATCGTTTATGAGTCCCCCTCCACTTAAAAATGTCTTTTTCTTCTGTTTATGTCCCCCAAAATGTCTGAACATTACTACAGTGACTTCACTTTACATTTCTAAAGGGGTCCATGTCTATGCACTCACCTGAAATCTGAGATTCAAACGTATGCCAGGCAAGATAGATTAGGTATGTCACTAAAACAGAAGCCAATCACTGTCTAATACAGGAAAAAGGTGTACAACAGATTCCTAATCTGAGTCTGGGTCTGACTGAATCTCTAATGTTTCCTCTAATGCTAACGCTAGCCATCTTGCTGCACACTGCTCTTCCACCAATCACCAGTCTAGCTTTAGTAGTGCCATGTTAGCACTGGAGAAAGGCCCTTTTTATTTATTTATTTATTTATTTTATTTTATTTTTTTATGTGTTTTAAAATATGACTCATATCAGAGTATTTTAGCTGGAGGGGGACTTCACCCTGCATTCAGGTGGTGATGGAATAATTAGAAAAAAAATTGTTCCTGATTGGAAATATTCACATCAAAATGTTGGCCCTGTCATGTTGGTGCATGAGTTGCCAAACTGGTGTCATAAGTGCAGAAACATGGTGGACGAAATTTAAGTGTTTGGCTGATGGTAATAAACTTCTTATTAATTCACATATTACATGTCAATTTTTTGCTCACATCATTTGTATTATGGTATTAGGTTGTAACTGTAAGTTGCTGTCCATGTAGAGTGGCATAGGTTAGTTGTAACAGATATATTTTAGCATAAGTCAGGTATAGCAATATTTTAGTAGTTTTAGAGGATGTACTGGTGCAGCAACAAGTTCAGGATAAAATCTCTTGGTAATATAAAGCATCAAACTACTATCGACATGTTTTCTAAACACTCCCTTCATTGTAGCGTCCATGTTGTTGCCACATTAGGACCTAAACTTCTGAAGTGGCTGCAAATTTTATCCAGATTTTACAGAGCACTCCTGCAGAGATTTTACCAGCACCCTGTGATTTTATTGTGGACAATTTTAACAACAAACTCAAGTCAACGCTGGACTCAGTGGCTCCACTTTTAATCAAAACAATTAGAACAAAACCTACACCCCCATGGAGAAATCAGGAAATCAAACAACTGAAAAGATACTGCAGGAGTGCTGAGAGAAGATGGAGAAAATCAAACCTAACAGTCCACTACGAAATATTACGTCAACATCTCAAAACCTACAATAACGCAGTCAAACAGGCAAGAATTTCCCACTTCAAAAAACTAATCTCTGACAATAAAAACAATCCCAAATTCCTCTTCTCCACAATTGATATTTTAACAAACAGTAATTTTAACAGATCACCTAAGACAACAACCAATGCCCTTTGTGAGGACTTTGCAGACCACTTCAGAAGTAAAATCAATGACATCAGATCCAGTCTCTTATCGCAACAGATTTTAACTGTCGACACACCTGGATCATTGCTTTTACCTGAGGAAACACTGGAGAGTTTTGCCCTGGTTGATGCGAGGACACTTGGTCGAGTTTTCTCCCAAGTAAAGCCCACAACCTGCCTTTTAGACCCAATTCCCACACCATTTTTTAAAACATTTTATGGATTCTTTGAGGAACAGCTACTGTACATGGTGAATTGCTCTCTTCAGACAGGTGTCTTCCCGGCCTCCTTGAAAACGGCGGTGGTGAGGCCCCTTCTGAAGAAGAGCAATTTAGACCCCAACATTCTTAATAATTATCGACCTGTATCCAACTTACCATTTTTAAGCAAAATTTTAGAAAAACTGGTTTTTAACCAAGTAAATGATTTTTTAAATACAAATAACACTTTAGAGAAGTATCAGTCTGGTTTTAGGATGAACCACAGTACCGAGACAGCCCTTTTAAAGATTTTAAACGACATCAGGTGCAATTTAGATAACCATAAACTCACAGTCTTGGTACTACTGGATCTAACCGCCGCCTTCGATACAGTAGACCATCACATTTTATTAAATAGACTGAGGCACCTGGTCGGCCTCTCTGGTACTGTTTTTAACTGGTTCGTCTCTTACCTTACTGATCGACACTTCTTTGTAAGTATGGATACATGTTCCTCAGGAACCCATGAGATAAAGTTTGGGGTCCCCCAGGGGTCAATTTTAGGTCCAACTCTTTTTAATCTCTACATGCTTCCTCTGGGGGACGTCATCAGGAGGCACGGCATCAGCTTTCATAGTTATGCTGATGATACGCAACTGTACATCGCCGTGTCTCCTGATGACACAGGGCCAATTGATGCCCTTTTTAACTGCATTTTAGATATAAAGTCATGGATGGCAGCGAATTTCCTGCAGCTCAACCAGGACAAAACAGAGGTTTTAGTCATTGGTCCTGAAGGCCAGAGAGAGAAACTTTTACCAAAACTACAGGATTTTAAACCAACACAATCTGTAAAAAATCTGGGTGTGATTTTTGACTCTGAGCTCTGTTTTATTCCACATATTAAAAACATAACAAAGGCAGGTTTCTACCACCTTAAGAATATAGCCAGAGTCCGCCCGTTTCTCTCTCAGGCCAGCACGGAGGTGCTGATGCATGCTTTTATCTCCTGTAGGTTAGATTATTGTAATGCCCTGCTCTCTGGTCTTCCCAAAAAGAGTATCTCAAATCTACAATTATTACAGAATTCAGCTGCACGAGTGCTGACGAGGACCAGAGGGCGGGAGCACATTACACCAGTTTTAAAATTGCTGCATTGGCTCCCCGTGCGCTTCAGGATCGATTTTAAGGTTCTTTTATTAGTTTTTAAATGTCTTAACGGTCTTGGGCCTTCTTATTTATCTGACCTGCTTTTACCATATCAACCCTCGCGGACCCTGAGGTCCTCCGGCACCGGCCTTTTAACCATACCACAAGTTAGGACTAAAACACACGGGGAGGCGGCATTTAATTATTATGGCCCCCGATTGTGGAACAGCCTGCCGGAGAACCTCAGAGCTGCAGAGACTGTTGATGTTTTTAAAAAGAGGCTCAAGACTCATCTTTTTAATCAGGCTTTTAACTGATCTCTTTATTTATCTATTTTAAATTCCTCTTATAACCGATTTATCCATCTATTATCTATTTTTTATTTATTTTTTATATTCTTACCCTTCCTCTTTTTACGTTCTTATCTCATTTAACCTTTATCTTTTGTTATTTTAGTTAGCCTATAGGTTTTAGTTTTGATGCATTTTATGTCTCTGTTTTAGATCATTCTTACCTAGCTACTAACTCAATTTTATGAGCTAAATAGCTTTTTGTTGGGTGGGAGGGTTGGGTTTTCTCTTTTCTTTTTGTTTTCTGTTTGGATCTTTGTTGTTTTTAACCTCTGTGAGGCACTTTGTGTTACTGTTGTATGAAAAGTGCCATATAAATAAAGTTGATTTGATTTGATTTGATTTGATTTAAACCTCATGAACATGAACGACCTTCCAACTCATGTGGGTGCAGCATTAATCTTAATATATAAAATAAACGTAGCTGCTTCTGTACTCAGTCTCCTACTTAAGCATTTTGAATGCAAGACCTCTTCTTGCAACAGTATATTTTTACTTTTCTACTCGTGTCTTCACTCATTGATCTAACTATGGACAGAACAGAAGAAACCCCTCTCTGTAAGATGCAGTACAACAGCATCACAAAAACTATGGCCTCCACAATGAAAATGATAATCTTCATAAAGGTAGGACTTATTGTAGAACCACAAACTAAGCCATGTTTTTCTCATTTGTAAACAGGTGTGATTGATTTGTGGTCGTATACAATAGTCTAACAGAGCAAAACTAAGACAGACAGATGGGCCTTTTAGTGACACAAACATCTTTATATGTTATCTATGAAGCATAAAAGAGATCATGTTGGAGGCAAAGAACAGCATTAGTTCTTATAATACTTACTGGGATCTGTGTTAACCACTGTTATCAGCGTTACATCACTGCTTGGGTTGTAGTTTATCTCTTTCAACCATGGCTGCAGGTCTATGTAGGCATCACATACTTTATATATGATGTAAATGAAGAATTCACAGGCCTCCTGGCCTTTGCATTGGACCAGCTCCAAGATTTTGCGCACCTAGAAAATAATGACAGGAAAGAATGTCATGTTGGTTACAACTTCACAACCGTCCTACTTTATTTGAGATTTTCAACCAGCACATAATTTACAGAGAAATAGTATGTCCTTATAGGTATTTTCAATAGAAACAAAACAAATGGCCATTATTAACGTGTATTATTGGTTTCCCTGCCTGATCCGTCTTGGTGGCAGTTCGCTGTATGATCTCAACATCCTCTTCACATATGAAGCCGCAGGCCAACAGGTTGTCCAGGATGCACTGAATGCTCCTCAGCCTGGACACCAGCAGCTCTCTGTGGTAGGTGAGGATGTTAAGACACCACACCTTGTCTTCTTCTCTCTGACCCATATTTACTGCAGAACCTGTGTGGGATTACAGATGAGAAGGCATGGCTTTTTTAAGAGTCAGGACCAGCCACAATGACTCAAGACATCTTCTAAGACACAGTCTTTAAACTGATATGCCAGATAATGAAATTAGAAAGACATACACAAAACACTACTTATCAGTGCCCTACTGCTTTAAATACTGGCAGTAGCAGTTTTGCAAAAAAGTTAATACAATATAATCAATACTCAGGGTGGGAATCACCAAGGGTCCAAGGATATGATGTTAACACAACACATAAGCCACGATACAATAGTATTGCGATTTTAAACCTGTGATATGCTGAGTATTACGATAAAATATATTGCTATATTTTTCAATTTATTAGCTTTATCCAACTGCAAATTATGTCCCAAAGGAAAACTTTGTCAACATCAAGAGGTTAGTCAAATAAAATAAAGTAGTTCACCTCACTTCAGTCATTTTTATTGCAGCAAAATGTATCTAGTGGACTGAAAAAGCAACTGATTATGATATTCTAATAGGCTAGAAAAAGTTTCATTTGTATTTGTAATATTAATCATTTATATAACTTAAAAAAATCAATACTTAGTGTACGTGTAACGATATGATATTGTCACGCAAAAATATCGCGATACTATGCTGTATCATTTTTCCCCCCACCCCTGGTAAATAAACAAAAAAAGTGTCTAACAAGAACTTTGTTTAAATGACAACTGCCCAAAACTTGTTTATCATTTTTGACAAGTTAATGTTATAAATACTTTGAACTAATTCAGTTGTAAAGTAATTATGACTAATATTTATACATAATTCTCCCTCTTTTGTGCCACAGCAGCTTCTTAAATATTTTAATGCGTCCTATTTTGTTTATCAAATGAAGAAGAACCGGTTAGTAACACTATTACACACCAACTCAAAGTGACACTCCTTAAGTCAGTCTGAGTACCTGCCAACTATCAAAGCTCATAAACAAATCTGTCTCTGTGTTTAACACTGGAGAGTTTGTTGACAGAAAGATGACAGCTGAACTCACACTTACAAATATTGAAATAACCGCTGTTTGGCGACATCAACTGTGTTTGTTTCTGTTATCTCAGATAAAAGCTAACTGTCACCTGGTGAGCTCCAACACAAACATAATGCTACATAAACAAGTGAGTCCTACCATTGTGTTGCGTCCACACCATTACGCTGAAAACACTGCACTTTAAAAACAAAGTGTTAAAAGAAGCTAACTCTTGTTAATGTCCGCAACAGCCATTGAGTAACTGAGTGTACACCGCTGTACACACCCCAGCTACAGCAACAGTCCTCTGAAGCTTCCAGCAGTATAGGAAGTGAAAGTATTCAGCTCTGAACGCGTCATTCTCCACATTTCACAACCGTCGTGCCGCATTCAGGTCACCACGGAAATGTTGGCTAAAAATTACACTAAGTGTATACAAAGATTAATAACTATTTACAGAGCCACGCGTTCACTTTCTTTTACCCTCAATTCAAGGGTTGCAGATTTTGGAGTCTTTTTTGTCCTCTATGCCTAGAGCCACTGCAGTGTCATTTTATTCTTGTTTAGGGACTGTTCGATATGCAAAAGAGGGGAGAGGGTGGAGGCATTAAAATACTTTATTAAGCACTGTGGAGAGACTTTGGGGTTTTTTGCCAACTTTAAATGGTTGTATTTTTTATTTATTTTACATACAATCTCAACCCCAAATCCGCCGCTGGGTTTGTTCGCCAGAATTTCCAAAATTACACCACTTTACACCACGCTCTGAAAACAGAAATTATTGTCAGATTTTCACATTTCTGTGAACAGAAACATAACCAAATCTGAGTTTATAATAGTGATATTTCATCTAAATCACTTTATTCTACATGTCCCATTTAAACATTTGCCAAAAATAAATTGTTTGCACTTAACAGATCCTGTAAAACACATTAAATTCTGCATCCCTCATGCCTGACAATAGTAAAAAAAACCAAGACCATTTTACAGATCCAGGGCTTCATTTTCAGCTTTTAACTTCTAACTTATGATCATCAAAGGGTATATTATTTAAAGCTAATAAAAGCCAATGTGCCAGGTTTATCTCACTCTCTTTGTATTGTTTGCTTGTTGCATTGTGAATATTAAAAAATATGGTTATAATGGTGGAGGGAGACTCATGTATTTTCCCCCAGTCACTCAGGGAGGCTCAAGGAAACATATTTGTAGCTCCAGGGAGGGTCAATATACATTTTAATGACGTTACACCACAGCTACCCCCATCTCCTCTGATAAACAACATCTTAATATAAGATGCTGACCTGAAATGTCTCCAGTTTGAGTCTGATCAGGGATCTTTGCTAGATCTTTCTATCTCTCTCCTCCTACTCATCTGTTTCTATCTGCCTGTGATGAAGACAAAAAATGCCCCCCAAAATATTTGCTAACACTGCTAACTGAGGTCTCCATGCATAAAAAAGCTTGTGGCCCCCTGCAACTCCTTAAATGAATGTGTGAATGAATGAACTCTCCACATACACTCCACTTCACCGTTTCTCTTTTTTCAAATGTAAAATAAAAAAAAAAGAAAAGAAAGAAAGGTGGGGTAATGTTGGCCATGTAGCCTATAGAAAGATCCACCACTAGCAGAGAGAGACGTGTGCTAAGTAAAGGAAAACAGGAGGAATAGTATTATTTTAATCCTGCTAACCTTCCTGTCTCTATGATTTACCCCAACTCTTGTTTTCTAACTTGATTTCACCTAATGTTAACTTTCACCATGCTGTGTGACAGCTCATCAAGCTGTCCCTCGGAGTTCTCAGAAGTCACACAAGCGTTTCCAGAAAACAACTTTCTCACCTTACCCAGTGAAACCGTCTGGGCACAAATTTTCATCTCTAATGGGAGTTTAGGAGGTTATACTCTGGCCACATGTTCTACCACCAGTCTCCACAAGGTGGCAGTACTGAACAGAGGCATAGATCTTTTATATGTGCTACTGTTGGCAGGCTCCTGTGGCTTTTGAGGCTGCTGCGTGTTGTAACGTAAGTGTATTTCATGTTACATTCATCATACAACCACGCAGACGGACTGATTGTGTTCACTTTGCTCTACTGCTGAATACCCACACTGTATCTTCTAAGGCTCTGCTGTGTGCAGCCCACAGCTGGAGGGTTGACTGAGAAGCAGCTGGACTCACTTCATACACACCACACTGGATTTAGCAAAAACACTTGTTTATTGTGATGACATTTTCATAAAGCATAAATAGGTCTCACAGGTGGTAACTGTTTTAGGAAACATTTATAAATCATCAGCATTGACATTATTGTTATTGTGCACAGAACAAAAAGTCAACAACACATATGCACACACAATCAACAGTCAAACACAAACAGAAAATATATCGAGTTCAACATATACACACTGTACACACACACACACACACACACACACACACAACATTGCATTATCATTTCATTAAAAAATAAAGGCAATTTCTTCTCAATCACTGAACATCATGAGAAACGGTTCAATAGAGACATAGTATGAGTCAACTTCACATCAAACAGAGTGGATCACTGTCTAAAGAAAACTGAAAATGTGCACGAGTTTATAAATCCTGCCGTTTTACTGAGGTGATGGTTTGTTCTAAGACTGATTCTGTTGCTGGCTTTGTAGTGCAATTGAATATTTTTACCACTTTAAAATATAACATTATTTACACATATGGAATATCGTTTGTGAGACAATAATTTGAATGTTTATATACTGTACAAAAACCCCTCAAAAACTGCTCCTGGATATTTATCAGGGAATCATCTGCAGCATGTGTTAATGACTTTTTGAAAGGCCCATGAGTAACATAGGTAAAAGATAAAGTATTTGTGAATGTGACGGATGTGGCATACCCCCAGTTCACTGCATCTCATAGACTGCTACTGTCTACTGTACTGCAGTTATTATCTGATCATGTGGCTCTGTCTTGTACTGAGGCCCTACAAATCTAATTATAAGACTCATTAGTTTATATTTTGCTACCATGCTGCATTTTTATAAATAAAGCTGTGTTCAATCACAATTTTTAAAAAAAAAAACAAAAAAACATGGTGGTGTCAGATAATATTCCACATCTCTGATATTTACACATCATGACAAAAAATTACTGGTATAGATTTAATAATGAAAACTGCATAGTAAAGTAAGATAAACTAAGCACTTTGTTTTAAAATTCCAGAATTATACTGCATGTAGGTCGTGTTTGCAATGTGGAGGGTTTTTCTGTGTATGTAACAGACATAAGTGGACAGTACCACAGCTAATAGCTCAGTGGTGTTAAAGCTATATTATGACAGATTGATAAAATGAGATGAAACCATATACTCAGTGAAAGGGCCACAATATGGATGCTGCAGAGCAGCTGCAGCCATAGCACCCAGCGACAGCTAAAGCTGGTGTAGCTCAGTGTGACAGAGATGATCGCATCTCTTCCTTGTACCACATACATCCACCACGGTTGGAAAAGGTCATTAACATTAACAGAGCCGGCAGGTGTCAGATCTCGCTCTCGTAGGTGTGCATGTAGGTCTTGAGCGAGAGGATTTCAGGGTAGCTCCGGGTCGTTCTGCGGTACAGGTCCAAGCCCGTCAGGATCTCCACGTCTCGGACTCGAGCTGTGTGCATCTTCATCAGGTCCTCCACCCAGCGGGACTCCTCCTCCGAGCTCTGCAGGGAGGCAGTAAGAAGCACACATACATTAGAAACAAATAAAACTAATATGTTTTAAGTGGATGATATGAGTCATCGCATGTCTGGATTTTAAGTTATCAGAGAAACAAGCTGAGCAAACATTAGTGGTAAGTCAGTTCCAGTCTCTGCCGTACCAAACAGTGTCACAGAAACACTGATTTTTAATGTAAAACAGCTTTATTCAGTGTCTGTACCAGTTTTAATCACTGTGTGTGCTTATTTTGGAAAGGAAGAGACCTCTGGTAAAAACTTGAACAGTGAACACTGAGGGAATTCTAACATGCATACATTCATATGTACATACACTTGGGTTGTGCTACACAAACTGTTTAGGGGAATGCTCTGTTCAGGGTGACTAGTTGATGCAGAGTAAAGTATCCAAGAGGTCATACACTGTGTGCAGTCTCTTTTCTGTGTGTATATGAGTGTCATTAAATATGATGCATGTGCATGAAAAGGTGTGATGTTCCTTACGTTACAGGTCTCGTCATTGCTGGATCTGTGCGGCAGGATGAAGGCAGCGCTGCTGAGTGGGCCGCTACACGAGTCTGCAGCCTGTGTGAAGTCTAAGCAGCTGGTCAGGACCACAAAGTAGTGTGTGGGGACTGGTATCGTTCCACTTACATACCTGCAGTAAGGGGCAAACAAAACACTTGAGCTCAACTTGTTGCATTTGAATAAACTTCTCCCCCCTAGCCAGATTTATTCTATAAAGCATTCTTTATAAACAGTGCTGAATATCTGATTTTTTTTTTTTCCAAGAAAGAAATGGCATAAATTTAAACTTCCTTAAGAGGAATCACATAATAATGGCATTGTATGGCTGAGTTATTTAGGACTGATCATTATGGTAATATTAACACATACAGCATGTGGCACTGTCAGTTTTAAATGATTTTAGCCCATTAGATGGAAAATATATTCTTTGTTTTT
Organism: Epinephelus moara; assembly: GCF_006386435.1. Classification (NCBI taxonomy): domain Eukaryota; kingdom Metazoa; phylum Chordata; class Actinopteri; order Perciformes; family Serranidae; genus Epinephelus; species Epinephelus moara. The sequence goes on from NC_065511.1 coordinate 8,724,317, forward strand.
CCATTATTTCTTTGGTTCACAGTGAAGCCTTCACTACTACTGAATAATTTCAACAACTGAAACATTAAGAAATAACTTTCTGTTGCTGTTTGAAGCTGAATCAGAAGTGAAACAAAGTGAATGTTCTCACTCTCTTATCTTCTCAGCTGAGTCTCTGACACCATCATAGTCGTAGTCAAATATGGGTCCAATGAGCATGTTGACTCCGTTTCTCTCAGTGGCATATTTCTTCACCAGTGCTCTCTGGAAGTAACCCCATATTCCTGAGACAGGCAGGTGGATAAGAGAGGGAACAAAGAGACGAACAGAGGGATGAGAGAAGGAAATATGGAAGACAGGATGACAGGTGATTGACGATACAGAGGAGCAGTGAATATATCAGTGTCATATCAGCACTGATGAGGCTTCATTTTTATGCAGGAAAACACAGCAAAATCACAACATACAAGATTTCAACAGGACTCCAGACATCCTGAAGAAAGCTCTGATCACTGACTGACTTACTCTTGAATGCAGGATACATGGGGACGGTGTTGGTGATGAGGACAGCATCATATTTTTTGTCTATGGTTGAGGACAATTCTGTCAATAAAGAAAAATGAAATGTGATTAAAATGATTTCACGTGCAGTGATGGTGTTAGATCTCAGTTTCTGGACAAAATAATATTACAACAGATTTTAACAGTAAGGGAAATATGAGAATGAGAACCGAACTGTAAAAATCATGAGACACAGAGCATGCAGCCAACCAGTTGTTTTACATGTGGACTGTAGGTCAGAATAGCCAGAAAATCATGCTGGCTTGCATACTGCAAAATCAGACCGGATGTAGTAGAACATCCTGGTATTTTTGGCATATTACATTTGACATACTATGTACTGGGACATACTAAATCTTTTTCTGCCATACTATAGTATGTTATTATGGGGATTGGAACGCACAGATGATCTTGCTGAGCTACCTGCCAAGTGAGAAACCATTGATTGGTTTCACACTATGACTTTAACAGTCACCAGGGTTGCACATAAAAGGCAGATTTCAATCTAGTGTCAGAATTCAGTTAACAAGACAAGATTCTGAGAATTTTGAGACGTTTTATCATTGACTGCTATAGTTTACATGAGGATGGAATTTAAGATTTTGTCAATAATTCAGCTTTTGACAAAAAATTCTGAAATTTACCACACTACTTCTATTTTGTCCTTTTTTAATGAACATAGGAGATTTATTTTACAAATATCTGCAGTAGCTGTCTTACAGTGTGGTTTGCATTTTGATACACTGAGGGCAGTCAAAAGATGTGGTGTAGCAAATTTGGTGTCACTCAAGCAAAAAAAAAATTAAAGATGTGGGAGGAGATAGAATTGACAAACTTAACAGTTTTTGAGATAAACAGGGTTATTGTGACTGAGCAGGGAGGAGGAGGGCTGTTTGAGGAGGAGTAGGAAGTTGGATTGAGTCCAGGTGTAAGCCCTTTCCTACAACCTCCACAGCAGAACCCTGGGCTCCCTGATATTAATTGTTTGACTGATGGAAATATGAAAATCAGCAGCAACAGCACTGATTAATGTCTCTTTCCTCATATGCAACACAACAAGTCATCATTGCAGTGGATCCCTCCTGGGTGTCTCATTGTGCCTGACCACACAGCCTTAGTGTTCATCTTAGCTCCTGCTAACTCAAAAATCCTTACAGTAACAGAAAACCTTATACAGTCCTGAGAATATTCCACACTGATGGATTTCATAATTCCTACAGTGTTACTGTAATTCAGTGTTTCAGTGTTGAGGCCACAGTGGTAAACTCACGTGGTGGGTACAGGAAGGCGTAGGTGATCTGTTTGTCTGCTCTGTAGTTGGTACAAGACTGACTGTAGGCTGGAGGGACTCTGCTATCAGGTCTCACACAGTTGGAGAGAGCTTCGGGCAGAGGGAACACTTCTACCTGAAGGACCACACACATGTACAGAGGACATAGGTCAACTAACATTAAAACTTGAGACCACTTGGCTAAAAGCTGTTAGCGGGTCACCAACGTTATCAGACGGTGATATCTGGTTGAAATCAGGTTGTGAAGTCGGGTGACCAGAATTCAATGTCAAGACAAAGTCTAATGCCAACGTCAATTTGACTTAGAATACCGACGACAGATAACTTTGATATTTTGTTGGTTTTAAGTTGTGTTGTTAAGTAACCAAAACTCAGCATCAACTTAATATCTCATGCCAACATCACATTGACATAGAATAACATTATTTAGTTGTAAGGTATGTTTAACAAAAGCCAACGTCTGCAAAACATCAAAATGTCAATGTCCACACAACCTGAAATTCTAATGTTGTTAGACATCCTCAACCTGAGGAGAGTCATGAGTCCTCCTCCAAGTTTCTCTTTGGAACCACTAAAAAAAATCTCCCACCCATGAACAATGTTTAAAAGGTAAAAGAGACTGAAACTTTACTACACCATCCAACAGTAAATATTTACAATAATGTCCACCGAGACAAAGAGCAAAGGATGAAGAGTACCTGTCTGCTGACTGTGTATGAGGTCCACAGAGGCATAGAGAGAGCCTCACTGTAGCCGCTGATGTAGTCACTGTGGTGGAGGATGAAGTATTTGGTACGGAAGAGTACAGCAGGTCGACCATGCGGCAGGTTCCTGCTGTCTGAGAGAGGGAGAGCACAGAGGGGACACAGCAGAGGAGACACAGGTCTGTAACACTGCAATCTACAGTGAAGTGACCAAACAGCAACATGTGAAAACTAAAAACTTTGGCATGCCACATCACTGTATGCATAGGATCATGATGCAGGTGTACTTGATAACTTATTTATTTCACAGAGTATTTAACTTTGAGTGAGTTTCTTCATCCTCAGAGGCTGATAAACTGCATTAAAGACAGCTCATTTATCTATTTTCAGCAGCATCATAAAAGACTGACCATCCATAGCTTGCCTCAGTCGCTGGTTTAGCTCCTCCACTTTGTTCTGTAAGAGACAGAGCCAGAGTGACTCCAGGTTATAGCCTCGTACAAGGGTCACTTTCAAACCTCTCTGGCCCCTACTTTTTACACGCAACTGCAAAAAGATTGGAGATTGAAACAATCTCTTGCCAGAGATCTACATGGGAATCACAAACACAGCATACATAAAGTGAAACACTGCAGAGGAGGGCTGGGTCCAGCTCACTAACAATACAAGCCAATCAGGAAGTAGATCTCAGAATTACACTGACAATGTCTAGACCGAGATGGTTGTCAAATGTGAACGATAAAGCTTAATGAAAAGAGAGACGGAATTTTTGTGAATAAATTCACTACACATTTTTGTTGAACTGACTTGACTTGAAGGTGAACTGACTCCAGCTCTGCAGCAGTAAGCAAAGATGCAACAAGGCAATCAGGTACTTAGATACAAATTTTACATGTCAAACAGGCTCAGTCACACACAGACACTCACAGAAACACACAAATAACAAATTAACCATGGGTGATAGGCCCATGCAGATGATTCTTTTTACAGGTTTGCTGTGTAAAAAGACAACTTCAACTGTACTTCAAAAGCAAAATAGAAAAGTAAAAAAAAGAAAACCTCAAAAAGAGCAGGTTGTTCTCATTGTTCACACATATACCTATGAAAATTAAGGCACCAGAATTCATGTATAAACAACGAAATCATGAGCCAGTAATTTGTATATATCGTAATCAGGAAGGCTGCAATCACATGGCCAATGTGCTGACAGGAGTAAAGAGGGAGGGAGTATAAAGTGCAAAAGTTCACGTAAGGAGGCAAACTACGGTGGTGGATGGTCAAACAAACACAGGACTTTCCCCCAGAGGAACAGTGTTTGTGCCCTCTGTGACCTTTGAGCTATTTTAAGGTACGTTGTTACCATGTTTCTTTTCCTAAACCTAACCTACGTAAGTCCAGTTTGGTCAATAGCATGATGATGCACAACCATGTTTCTTTTCTTAAACTTAACCTTCATAACTTTACTGGCCTAGTTAAAGGGGAACTAGATGTTTTTCAAAATTCATAGGTTATTCCTATGTTCCAAGACAGCCCAAAAATACTGGTAAACATGATCAACTCTCTCCCAAATCAAAATCTAGCTCATGTTCACAAATGTTGATTGAACCTTCCTAGGCCATGGAAATAAAATATTGGAGTTCCTTAATTTAGGTGATGCTCCCCTTTAAGTATTAGCTTTATGTTACATACATTAGAGATCCAGTCATGACAACGTCACCTTCAAATGGAAATAAGAGCTTGTACCCAAGTACAACAGACACATTCTCAGAAAACTTTTGAATACACGAGGAACCTCTGAATTACTTTAAATTCCCATTTGACCTGAAGATTTTCATTTTTTTAGTGTACATGTCAGAGGATGGATCAATTGTTATCTCTGGGGTTTGCTTCGGAATACCAGATTTGTACACAATTGCAAGTTCTTAGACATATTCAAAAAAACGACAACATAATAATTAAAAAAAAAGCAGAATTTTGAATGAATTAGCAGCCAAAAAAGTCAGCAGATCACACGAGCAATAAAATAAACCAACTGGTCCTCATGTTTCATCTGTCTCATCTCATCTCAGTCCAAAGATTGACTCCACTCGGAGTCAATCTTTGGACTGATTGGAGGGACACTGGATAGTTCCTTATAGCTCCCTCATATCTGTTAAATCAAAGCATTACAAAATACCAGTTTTGTAATTTAGAGGCTACAGACTACTATGGAAATGAGCTTTTAGCTACATCTGGTACAATAAATACATTGTGCATTGTCCTTTTTAAATACAGACTAAAATAAAAATACAAAGATAAATACAGAGTTACTGATCCTGCAGGAACACAGGGAGAGTGAGCAGTGCTTCTTTTTTTAGGGGATGTTAAGTGGTCTCATGGTGAAATGTGAATGGTTGGCCTCAGGCCAGCAGCTCAGTCAGGTTAGTCATACTGTGAACTTTGTGAGGGTCTAATTTGGCCTGGGGGAATCAATTAAGTGTTGTGTAATTCTTATTTGACTGTGATCACAGATGAGGGAGCTGTAACATAATGTGCAACAACAGAGGTCATGATATACAGGAAACTGTTTGAGAACATGCTGAAGGGCAGTTTTACCCACAATTATGTCAACAGTATTTCATCATTTTTATATGCTGTATGATAATTACTGAAAGCGAGGGGACAGGAGCATTTGATATCATTTTGTGCCCCCAACCAAACTTTATCACAGCAAACTGCCTTCTTGCATCGACTCAAAAAGCTGTCATTGCATCATTTTCTTCACATTCCAGTAATACATTATCATTTTTGGAGATTGGCTTGTTGATCAACTGCAAACATACAATAGTTACCAAAAGTATCCATGTATCACCATTAGCTCCAGTGCTCCAGGGACATTCATCAAACTCACTAAGAGGACCAAATTTTTCCTAATTAAACCTAGTCTCCATTATATGACCTGTAGATTTATACTGCCTAATCAATGGAATCCTATCAACTTCTTGTCAGGTGCCCTGTAATCTTTGCTGTACACTCATGGCCCACTTTTCCTTTGGAAACAAGGAGAGCACTCCCTGCCACTTTAAAATAATACCGGTGAGGCCTCAAAACCATGTGATTTGCTGTAGATATTCACAGCAAATGGCCCTCAACTTCTCTAGCATTAACAGGATAGTTTGGATCTTCTGAAGTGGTGTTGTATGAGCTACTTATCCATAGTCAGTGTATTACATACAGTAGATGGTGGTCGGCACACCCCCAGTTTGGAGAGGCAGGCAGGAGTACAACACGGAAGCTAAGTAATGTACTGCTGTAGAGGGGTCAGCAACAAAATGTATTTTAGCCATCTAAAAAAAAGATCAATAACAGCTGCAGCATTCTCTATATTTTGAATATTTTTACCACTTTACCTTGCTTTCAGACAGCACTTTGTGATGGGACAGCCATTATTGGCTTCAGTTCCCCATCTCCGCTCTTGTCAAAGCTACCAGACTCGATTGAGAAAAACAATAATTTTAGCTTGCTGTATACAGTGTTAGCATAGATAGCATGGAGCAACATAGCAGCAGATGGAGACCAGGATGATTTTGGTTTCACTGATGTTATTACTAATCTAAGTGACAGACAAGCCAATCTCCTAAAAGACAGTATTCCTTTCAGCAGTCTACAGGAAGCCGGGCGCAGGTCTGCCACTGAGTCATCATGGCTGACCTTGTCGTCGCAGTTGCAGCCCAGGTCGTCTGTTCCTGCAGGAACAAGACCGGAGGCTACTGGCCTGGAAACTTCCTCTGGCATGGTGGGTCTGAAGGAGGGACTTCTTAGCAGGTGGTTCAGACTGCCATGGGTCCCATTATTGGGAGCTGGTTTCAGACCCAGAAGATCTGAGAGTGGGAAAGATCAGTTTCATGTCAGCTTAAAGAGTAAGTGGAGATAGTTGTACATAAAACACACTCACATATTAATTTAAACACATTTTGGCTGATCTAAGATGACTAGAATCAAACACACACACTCAGACCCAAACACACAAAAACATGCCTTACCACACATGACATTATAAAGCTCGATGTTTTCAAAGGCTGGAACTTTAGTCTTGAACTTAAATGTTGGTCCATAGCCCAAGAAAATAGTCTGCAAATGAAAGTTGATGGCACAAGTCAACTGATGTGTCACAATAATTAACAACAGTTAGTATATCACTGCTTCTGATTTAAGACTTTATACTTGTGTGCTTTGGTTATTAAACAGTTCAGTTTCAGTGATGGGCATCCTGCAGGCCCACAGTTTATACAATCAAAGTATAATAAATGTTGCTACACCGGATATCCAAAACCAACCATAATTCTTCTTTATGCCACTGTAGATGATCAACACTACCTGCATGCTGTTGATCTTATTGTCATATCCATGGTCACCAGCAAAGCCACAGTGCCTCTTTCCTTCAGGAACTTTCCTGTAATCAATAGTAGAAATCATAGATCAGGATCCGGTTGATGCACATTGAGATTCGCTCTGATAAGCTAAAGGTTGAATATGATGGTTCATTCTTGTCTTCAAAGTTGTGACCCAACTTTGAAGTATCATTTAAAGATATGTAAAGGTAGCCGTACAATCGTAAGAACTCTTGATTCAGCTCAGTTGTCTACTGATCACAGGGTTGGCAGTTCAATTCCCCCTTCCTCCTATTCACTTGTTGAAGTGTTCCCACTCCTGATGGTCAGGCCAGCACTCTGCATGGTAGCTTCCTGCCATTAGTGTGTGTGTGTGTGTGTGTGTGTGTGTGTGTGTGTGTGTGTGTGTGTGTGTGCATGAATAGATAAATAAGAAACAAAAACCTTGTATATATATATATATATATCCATCCATCCATTTTCTAACCACTTATCCTCTTGAGGGTCACAGAGGGGCTGGAGCCTATCCCAGCTGACATTGGGCGAGAGGCGGGGTACACCCTGGACAGGTTGCCAGACTCTCCCAGGGCTGACACATAGAGACAGATGATCATTCACACTCACATTCACACCTACGGACAATTTAGAGTTATCAATTAACCTGTCACCAATCTGCATGTCTTTGGACTGTGGGAGGAAGCCGGACCCAGAGAAAACCCACGGTGACACGGGGAGAACATGCAAACTCTNTTATCAATTAACCTGTCCCCAATCTGCATGTCTTTGGACTGTGGGAGGAAGCCGGAGTACCCGGAGAAAACCCACGGTGACACGGGGAGAACATGCAAACTCTGCGCAGAAGGGCTCCCACACCTGGGATCGAACCAGCAACCCTCTTGTTCCTAGTGTCAGGTGCAGTGGCCCCACAGGAAATTTTTCACAGGGGTGGGGGCAGCAATTACTAGGGTGGCCATGGCTCCCCCATGTAATAAACAGAACTAGAGCTTGGTGGGCTATGTGCAGTAGACCAGAGTGTTCCCTACCTGCTGAGGCCATCTGATGTCTATGGAAAAAATAAACTTTAATTACCAGGGTGACCTCTAGCTCACCTGGTAGAGTGTGCTCCCCTTACAGGCTGACCCCGATTGGGGTTTGATTGCAACCTGCAGCCCCTTGCTGTATGTCTTTGCCCCTTCTCCCCCACATCTCCTGTCTATCTTCACCTTTACTGTCATTACAGGCAAAATCTGCCCAAGAATAGTCTCTAATGTCAATGATATTCAGTCTTACATTGATCGTTTGTTAAAATCCTGGCTGGGATGTTCAGAATATTGTGTCAGATGACCCAGAAAGTTTTGCAGCTAAGGTCCAAACACAAGCTTAAATCCTGCATACCACACCAACCATTTTTATACCACTGTAACTTGTCTCTCAGCTAATTCTTTTACATTAAATTTTGTTTGGCATTTCTGAAAGACGCCGACTCATCCATCTAAACTGGGGTCAAATCAGGATAATCGAGTAAGGGAATGACAAGGAACAATTTCCCAAAAGTGGAGGAAAAAAAAAAAGAATGTGTCATTTAGACCTTGCTCAGGATTACTGGTACCTACCAACACGTGTCAAATCTCATTTCGTCTCTAAGTGCAGGAAATAAGTTTCAAATGTTTTTGAGCATGGTGAAAATCTGGGGTCAAAGAGGAGGAAGAAGCAGTACAAAAACAAAATGGTGTTTTTCTTGACTGACATACTGACCTCCAAGTCATCTCTGGCTGCATACCACATTTGTCACACAGCATTTAAGAGCTCAAACAAATCAACAAGGGTTTCACCAATTACTGCATTAACCCAAAAAGGTGTCAGATATCCAACTGGTTTAGAGCGACCTGATGCAGCTTCAGTCCACACAGCTTTAAATGGGTTAAACAGTGATATTAAATACAGCTGAAGTGCAGTATGTTGTCAGTATTCACCTACTTTAGCCCTCAGCCCAGGACAAGCAGTCCTTCACACAACCTAAGCCACAGTCCTCTAATTGAAAAACAGCCACTTTTTATTAAGTGTCCATTAAAACACTACTTCCAGTTATACACCTTAATGTGTGTATGTGTGTGTCCGTATGTATGGGTGTGCGTGTCCAGGGGGTGAAGCCGCAAGCATGTTAAAAATGTAAATGACTAGCTGACGGAGAAATGAGACAAACTCCGTGTTTCATTTGGTGTGAACGTTTAGTTGGTTTGGGATTTAAGCAGACATTGACTAATGTATATGTGCCTGTGTGCATGTGTGTGTGTGTGTGTGTGTGTGTGTGTGTGTGTGTGTGTGTGTGTGTGTGTGTGTGTGAGAGAGAGACAGAGAGAGAGAGAGAGAGAGAGAGAGAGAGAGAGAGAGAGAGAGAGAGAGAGAGAGAGAGAGAGAGTAAACGCTCGGACACTCTGCTCAAAGCTCCGGTGCCAACGATTAGCCCGTCTGTCTATCTGAGCTGCACAGACACCTCAAAGATCTCTTTCATTTAGCAGCTCTGCATGTTTGTGTGTGTGTGTGTGTGTGTGTGTGTGTGTGTGGGGACTGAGACAGAACGTAGCTCTCCCATGTTTCACCAACCAAAACAGCATGACAACTCCATGCAAGGAGGCCGTTGCTGACATGAACACGTATACACACACACACACACACACACACACACACACACACACATAGCGTCGTTAGCCAAGGTGGTTTGTTTTCACTTTCAGTCATGATGACTTCACGGTTTACTCTGTCACCGAATCACTGCAGTGAAACTTCTCACTGCTCTACATCAGACGCCTGTCAGAGTTCATTTCAGCATGTCATTAACGTTTCAGCAGCTGCACTTTTGAGAAAGATGTGGGTTTTTTACATGGATGTGGCTCTGGACAGCACATCCTAAAACTTTTCAGCACGACACGTGTTAATGATGCGTTGATAGCAGCCCACGTTTACATAAAATGTGATTTTAAGTAAAACAAGATGTGCAGTAAAAAGCGTCACTGATGGGTGGGCTGAAAATGCCACATCTACACTGACTTCACAGAACAGTAGAGCTCATCCTAGTAGTAGATACAGCCACAAATCAAAACTACATGAGTTATTAGAACTTCTTCTGGAGAACCTCAGATGGTCTAAAGAGATTTAATGATTATGGAATCTGAAGTTACAAGGAGCGCCTTCTTATGATTTGCAGGCATATTTAAGGACTGTATCTCTGATTGGCCTATTGAAAGAAGTGTCAGTTATGGGAATTGTCCACTTTAGCTTGTAAACATTGGATGATATTTGTACTTCCTGTTATAGTGGTGGTACTGTACCTTGCAATGTGCCACTTTCTGTCCACCAGCAGATGAATATCTTCAATGCGTCGGTTGTTGGCGTAGTGCAGTCTCTTGGGCAGGTGCTGCTTCATGTATGGCTTAAAGTGCTGGTCTGCCTTCTTGCACTGCAACAAAGAAGCAATCATTGGTATTCTGATCCTACAAGTGCTGATCAAGTAGGTGACAGACAGCAGTGTTAATTCTGTTGACGAAACTAAGATGAAAATTTTTCATCGTAGACCTTTTTTCTGTGATGAAAATGAGACAATGATGAGCTAAAAATAGATCTTGGTAATAAAAACTAAAACAAAATTTGTTTCATTTTCGTTGATGAGACGAAAATGTTAATGGTGGACTATCAGACATTAAAAGTCGAGAATGGCCGTGTACGATTGCGCCAGGATGTTTCGCTAGCCAGCAAAAACAATCACACCAGAGCAGAGGCAGCTGTTGGTGCGAGTCTGAGCTGTAATTCAGCAGTAAATAAGCAGCTGTGTGTGTCTGACTGCGAATGGTGTAAATTTCTGGTGAAATTCTCTTCTTATCAAATTTTATAAAATTTTCCATCATTACTTTTTAAGTTCACAAATTTTAGTGTAACATTTGTACGTTTCATATATATCATATCAATGTTTTTGAGGCGACATAGTATATGACCTGACTTTATCATTGGAAATCATGGGGGGTGAAGGATGGTGCGACACCTTGGCAAGACGCCTGCTAAGCTGCAGGATATTGCAGATCACTGTTTGAGACCATCAAACAAAAAAAACAGTTGTTTTTTAGCAAGACATTGCTGTTTCCAGCCACTTCTTAGCCACCAAATGTGGTTGTTTATTAGTGACCTGTCGCTGTTTTTTCAGTACCAGCATCTGTGCCACAAAAAGCGGTTGTTTTTAACTGAGACATTGTTTTGTTCTCTGCATGGATAGTGCTATGAGAAACCTTATTTTTTGAGATTCAAAACGTGACTTTTCCTAACCATGACCAAGTGGTTTCGGTGCCCAAACCTAATCAGTTAAACACAGTGTTGTCAAAAAGTTTCAACATATCCCCTACATAATAACGTACAAATGAAACATATCCGTGCTTTGCAGAAATGTACAATACCAAAAAATTTTCTGGCAACTGAGTTGTATTTTTCGTGCAAGTCTCATACTTACTGTTAGATTTGCAACAACAGCCTTGGGGTCATCTGAAAAAAAAAATAAATAAATAATAATAATAATGGTCAGAGCAGTGAAACCTGTTGCAAAGCATTTACCATCCATAAAGTAAAACAAAGCAACAAACCGTTCTGTATATTTTAACAGTTTACTCTCAGAAAAACAATACAAATTTCATCAAGTGTACTACTGAGAAGTAGGTTAGTAGGACAAATGAATGTAGACACTAAACAAAATGTCCGTTTTCCAAGAACAAGATAAAAGGTGGTTCAGTTGTACCATTGCATTGGTCAGACGGAGCACACTTACAACCATGTTTCCAGTGGTAGCCACTGTATAGTATGTACTGTGCACGCTGCCAATGATAATATCAGAGCCTTTTTGTTCTTGCCTGGAAATGATTGTGTCATGTTTGATGATGAAGGTCTAAAATACCAGAAGCTCTGAATACAATAAAATCTGCATAAATAAGCGGGCAGAAATCCTAAATAATGCTACGTGAAAGGAAAAAACAAAGAAACCAAAGAAACAAAACTAGAATTACTGCCCTGCAGTTGTATGCTTCCGCACATGAGTCAAGTGTCCCTAACAGTTTACATCCATGTCTGTGAAAACATGAATGCTTAACACACATCTTCCCCCCGACAGCACAGAAGATCTATACAATCAGCACAGTTTCAAGGTGGGCACCCACGATTCATGTCACCAATTCAATATCTATATTCCCTCAAGGTGTTCTTGAGATATTGTGCTCATAAGAATGAGACAGACAAAGTCACAGTGCCCTTGACCTTTGGCCTATGACCACAAAAATCTAAACAATTCATCGTTGAGTTGAAGGGGATGTTTTAGCCAAGTTTGAAGAAATTCCCTTAAGGCATTCTTGAAATATCACGTTCAAAAGAATGGGGCCGATGTACGGATGGGCATACAGACGAAAGGACGGACAACCTGAAAACATAATGCCTCCAGCTATGTCTAACGTTGGCACAGAGGCATTCAAAAAGGAGAGGGAATATCTCAGCAAAAATGTAGTATTATGAACTTTTCTCTTGGACTCTTACATTTAGGGTTGTTAGGGTGTCTTGAGCGTATTCTGCCTAGAGACCCAGGGATGAGGATGATGTCATCAACGTTGTTTAGGTAGTGACTAAGAAACTCGGTGCGTTCACAACTGGCCTCTTCCATTCCTGAAAACACACAGGAAAACAGGTAGTGTGTGATTGGCTGGTGAAACCAATTATGATGTGAACTGGCAATGCAGTGCAGTGTGTTTGTGTTAGTATGTGTGTGTGTGTGTGTGTGTGTGTGTGTGTCTGTACCATGATCCCCCACCAGGATGATGTTGACACAACGGTGCAGTTTCATCTGTTTGAGTCCATCCATCAGTTGGCCAACGATTCTGTCGATCACCCTCAGAGGGTTGTTCAACTGAAACACACAAAGGGAGTCAAAACATACTGTGTGTGTTTGTGTTTTGATGATACACACAGAGAGGAACTGTATGAATGTATATGTTTATCCTTGTGTCTGGTTTGTGAGCTTTACCATGTGTTTGTCTTTCCATACAAAACCACACATCCCAAACACAGACGCAGTTCCGCTGTACTCACTTCTGCGCTCATGGGCCCCATCTTGTGTCCATATGTGTCTGGCTGCTCAGAGTGCATGGCGTAAACATATGGCCTGAAACAAGATGAGACAAGTCAGACTGGAGATAGTAGATGTAGTGATGGCATTAATCAATAATAATAATAACACCTTTTCTAAATCATGCTTTATGGTGTATTATTTGCAGTAGTGTAACTAAGTACATTCACTCAAGTACTGCACTTAGGCACTTGAATATTTCCATTTTATGCTATTTTTCCCAATACATTTTTCACTGCTTTGTTTACTATACTTTTCAGATGAAATGTTACATTAAAACAACGTGAAAAATAAATAAATAATACAATTAAAGATTGCCACTGTTGGAGGATCAAAGAGGTCAAATTATCTAATATTTCACAAAATTCAAAGATTAGAGAGAATATAAATAGATTATATACATCTATGTATCGGAACTTAGTTTTTTCTTCTTCCCTCTTAATCATCCCATGACCTCTAGGATTTATCTGGTGACACCCAGGAGGGGCCCAACTCCTAGGTTGGGAACTACTGTACCACTCTAGCTAACTGTATATGAAGTACTTAAAACCAGCTCTGACTCAAACAGCTACAACAGTAACACGAAAGCAAGTACTTTTACTTTGATAACATAAGAACATTTTGCTGATAATACTTCTGTACTTTACTTGATTAGGAATTTAAATGCAGGGTATTTTATGATTGTATTGCTACAATCTGAATACTTCCTCCATTAATTCTCATTTGTCAAATAAATTAACAGTATGAAAGCATCAGTAAAATGTGTGGGTGAACAGAAGATGGTGAAGAGATACATGTAAAAAAGCCACTTAAGAGAAGACCTACAGGTCCATTCAGGGTGTAGAGGTTTCAGAGGGTGTACGGGGGTAGTGGAGGCCCCAAATGCAAGCCATTTACAGCTTTTCATGTGATAAGTAAAATCAAAAAAATAAATCTGAATCTGACAGGAATTCAGTGCAAGGATGCTGAATCAGGGGCAATATGGTTTCTTTTCTGGCACCACTTAAAGGCCTGGCTGCTGCATTATGCAATGGTGTGACACCGAGGCGATCACATCTGCCATGCTGCAGGCCACTGTTCAGGACCAACAGACAACAGAATCAGTTTTTTTGTTTGTTTGTTTTTTTAGTGAATCATCGATGCGTCTTCCAGCAGCTTTTTAGCCACCAAATGTGTTTTTTTTCTTAGCAACCTGTCCCTTTGTGTCAACAAGATTTTAAAGGTACTATTTGGGGCTTTTTTTGCCTTTATTTGATAGGACAGATTTAGCTTGAAAGGGGGAGAGAGAGAGAGAGTGGGGATGACATGCAGCAAAGGACCATGGGTTGGAATTGAACCCGCGGCCACTGTAGCAAGAACACAACCTTTGGACATGGGGTGCCTGCTCTACCAGGTGAGCTAGTGGGCATGAAACTGGGTATTTTAAGCCAAAACATGATCTTTTCTGACCATAACCAAGTGGTTTTTGTGCCTAAACATAACTACATGTTAACCAAAGCATTATTGAAATGTATTTGCTACATAATAATGTGCAAATGTAACATATCTGTGGATCATACAGGAACATACAATGGCAACATTTATTCTGGCAATTGGGTTGGGGTGGTACTGGCAGAAACAGCAATAGCACATGTAATAGTAACAGTGATAGCAGCAGCATTATGTTACTAGTAAAAGTAGTGGTGATGATTGGAGCAGTAATGGCAGCCGTAAGAGCAGTATAACAGCAGCAATAGTACTAGTACTAGCTAAAGACCTCTTAGTAGTAATAGTAGTTTAAAGTAGTAGCAGTGAAATTAGGCACAGTCACAGCAGCAGTTGTAATTGTTACAGCAGTGTAAGTAACAGTATAGCAGTAGTGATATTAGTAGTAGCAGCAGCAGTCAGCAGCCACACACAGTGGCTGAGTCTGATTTCTATCATTCGAGTTAAGTCATGTAATTACATGGCAAGCACAATCAGATGTACAGTAGCAGCGGAGCGCGGCAGGGTTAAACAAGGAGCTACTGATTGACTATTATCAGGAGGTAAACGGAGGCATGTTCAGCTACTGAACATGAGGTTTACAGAGTCAGTGACTCTCATTAGCTGTGATATCTGCATATCATTAGATGTAAGGAGTATGATTAGCTCTCTCATACTTAAACCATACATGTTTGTTTTGATTCAGATTTTGCTTTCAGTTTTTTAAGTTCAAATGCTGAATACCCTTTAGCTGAGGAATCTGTCATATTCAAGCTAGCTGGGTATGAATGCACTCATTAGCAACTTAACCTCGATGTATATTTTCACTCTGAGCATCCAGCTGTGGTCACAGATTACATTACAGAACTCCAAACACCTAATGGGATATGGTGAAACTGTGTTTCCCGCTCTTGCTGAGCTGTGGATGCAAGTGTTGACAAAGATGACAGACAAATGTGAGGCAGACAAAAAAAAGAAAAACTGATTTCACCTCTCTCCTTCAGGAAGGTGGAGCCACTGCAGCATGGTCAGTATCCGCCTCTCCAATGGGATAGCACTGGAACACAAACACACACACACACACACACACGCACACACACAAAGAAGGGTAACATTAGTCAAAGTCCACCTCTAGAGACATTTTAAAGTATGAACTATATATTTTTTTAAAAGCCATAAAAAGGGGCAGGAAGCAGATCTACTCTTTCTCATTTAGAAATTCTAGATCTGGCCTCCACCCCACCACCGTTGCTTGCAGTAGGTTAAGCTTTCACTTTCACCAGCACTGCTCTCGCTAGGTTGACCAATGAAAGTGCAGAGCGCATCAAGATAGCCAGTGTTAGTGAAACATCGGTGTGTTGCTTGTTATTCTCAGGCAAGCAACAGATGTCCTACCTCAAGAGAACGGTTGGTGTTAGACACCTGACATCAAAATCGACCTTTTGCGTCGGTATGAAACGCCACTGGGTAGCGTTACTTTGTAACACGGTCGGATGGCACCTGTCGCGGCAGTATGATACGCATCAGGTTGAAACTCTGACAGTGACAACATAATATAGGGAGGTGGAAAGTCTTTATAGGGTGGGTGGGAGGGGCAAATGATGGGTCCAATTAACCCTGAACTTTCACCCAGGAGCCCGGTGTTCGCTTCCAATGTAGCACCACACGCTTTTGTTGCCTAAACCTAACAATGTGCTTTTGTTGACATCCTGGCATTGATTGCACCGTCCAGGAACAAACTTTGCACACATACAAGTCAGTGTAGTCAAGATCAGACACTCTAGGGGACATAAACAGAAGAAAAATACATTTTTGAGTGAATGGGGAAAAACCATAGCTGCAAGTGACATACAAGCCAAGGACATAAACAATGAGTTCCAGTAATGGGCTCTGATTCTGGTGTCCTGCCACTTTCATGAACCATTAAACTCCAAACTGTTCCTTTAACTCTCAAAGAGCCTCATAAAGTTGAGGGTTGTAGAGAACGAATTTCAAGCCCTCTCACTGTTTAAAGTGTCTGTAAGTCAAAGGCTGCCTGTATGCTGCCTGTGTAGTGATGAGGCCACCAACCAAGCTGCTGGCTGTCATACAGTCCACAGCTGTCAACCATCAAGCCCAGTACTGAGGCCCTGAATGGGTCTTGATGTATGTGGCAGTGGGGGGCAGCATGGCGGAACAAGGAGGTGTGGTTGCACTGCATTAAAGCTTGACAGCAGGCTTCTCTCTCGTGTTTGCTCCCTCTCTGTGCTTTTGTCTATGTTCACACTTTTAAATTTTCCCTCCTCCTGTTGTCTGTTTTATACTCTCCCTTTCTTTTTTCTTCTCTCTTCTTGTGGTTTTGGGGGGCGACCTCCCAGAAAGCTCAACCCAACACAGACCCTCAACCAGTCAGCCAGTCATTCAACAATAATCACTGGTCCCCATTACCATGCCAATCCCACTGTGGTACTATATCATTTTAAAAAAAAAAACCTTTCTCAGCCACACAGAGATGTCAGCACAGACCTCCACTCTCACTCCCTGTCATATGCACACTCCTGACACTTTCGCCTGATTCTCTCTTTCTTCCTCGCACACCTCTGTCAGTGCCAAGTGCAAGAAAACACTGTAAACCACACTCTGGCCCCCATGGTTCTATAGAGTGGCACGTCTGCGACCCCGCTTCACAGAGGAATCCTGCACAGTGTAAACAGGCCCATTTGCACAAATTGCTGAAAAAACAGCCCTCTGCTGAGATCTGCCTCCCGCTCCATCAAAGCCTTCTCTGTGCTGATAAATGTGGGCTCCTTTGTGTTCCACAGGCTCTAGGTTTGGTGCAGCCGCCTGAGTAAGCAGCAGGAACATGAACGGGCATGTTCTGATGACTTCCTTTGAGAACTTTTGCCACCAAATGATTTACAGTCTCTAAATTATTAGTTGTAATACAATGCATCCGCAGTGGCCTTTAAGGCACATTAACACCAAACTCTGTTTATTTATTTTTTTAGTTCAGCTTGTTTGGACCAAGCTGCAACCTCCGGACTGCAAAATGAAGGCAAAGCAAAAGTGCCAAAAAACTGCAGTTCCCCTAATGGCCACTTGAGGCTGTCTCCAAGAGTGAGTCAATCCCCATAGATTCCAATGTGTAAATGACACAGCAGTAACAAACATGTTAACAGCCTGGAATAAAAACAGGTTTTGGTCTCTATAGCTAATTTCCTTGTTCATGACAACTGTACAGGGATGAGTTTTTAAATAACTCACTCTTTTACATTTCATTAAGGCTTTCAGTTATGCATAATTAAGGGTGTGGCTGCTTTGAATAACAGGAGGGTTGCTCTCTGTTGACAAGTCACTCCTACAGCAACAACATTGGTTGGCTAACCATAAAATAAACCCAGATTCACAGAGCATAACCCCCAATTTCCACATACTCCATCTGCGCCATTCACTATATAGCAGATACGCTCCCATTCTAGTGGATAGCTTCATTTCCGCACAGCGTCTCTGGAGCGTCCAAGAAGCGCCATGGCGCTACGCTTCGTCGGCGATACGCACTAGGTCTATTTTTCAGTGACTGCGCGTCCATAGCACGTGAAGCCACATTGCTCAGATCGCACCAAACCGGAAACGGAACGCACACAGCATCCAGTAAATTGCAATGCGAAGAAAATAACACAATGCACGGACTATGGATTGTAAACTCTCAATTTTTTAAAAATCACGTTACATCCTGTCGCACAAGTTGTCAATCAGTACAAGGGTCCGAGGAAAGATGAACGAGGAGAAACTCATAGTTGAAGTGGAAAACCATAGTATTTTGTATGACACCACAAATCCTTTCTACAAGGATACAAACCGAAAGGAGAAGACATCATGTGAAACTGCAGGAGTTTTGGGAGTGAATTGTGCTTTTTATCGCGTGATTTCGCAGTTCTCACGTGAGCTTGCGGCTCTGCTAAGTGGTACGGCGCTCCAGAAACGCATCCAGTAGGGTACGCGCCATTGGTCGCTCCAGATCCGCAGCGCTGCGCAACACGGCGCAGACAGAGTATGTGGAAATTGGGGGTAAGTATAGTCGTAGCTGTCGTTATTTCAGTGTGTTATCAGTTCATGATAGTTTACTTGTAACATTTTGGTCACCTATGAAATGCTTTTAACTTTTACGGTAAATTACGACCAACAGTGCATTCAGTATAGTAAACAAGCTGCATCTGACTCCCTCTGTGTTCTGTTTACAATCCCTGATTCATTTATTGGGCAACATGAACAAATATAAAAAATGATTCCAGAGCAGCTGAGACTCAAGAGAACAAACTATTGTACAATCGCTGCATCACCAGCTTTAAACTGTTTAGACTGAGAGGAGAGGCTGTCATTGCAAAGTGTCCAACCAGCTGTGATGCCCAAAATAGTAATAAAAGAAAACAAAACTACAAAAGTATTGAAAAGAAAAGGAAGACATTTACTGGCAGTTTGTGAGGCAGAGCACCAACAAACTGCAATTAAAGGCTGGCAGAAGTACTGAGGAAAATATTTTGCAACTGACAGCTGCAAATGTGGACTTACACAGGCCAGAAGAAGGTGGCAGCCTTCACTCCCTGTTTGAGCGCTGTGATCCAGATCTAGGAGAGAAACGAAAATTTTATCAGTCTGATAGATTACTCTGGACACAAACAAAAACATGAGCGCGACAGACCAAGTTCGTGGTGTGCAGTATTGTACGTGACAGTACACTGAGAGGGATATCCCTCTGTGTGTGGGCATATACGCTTTTTTCTGTTATTCTAGTTGGTATAAAACCATACAGTAGGTTGGTTTTTGTTTGCACTCATCAACCATTTTGAACGACACCGGTAAACCCTTGCTAGTTAGCAATGCATCCAGACTTGATGTTTTTTTGCTCAACTTGGAAAACAACAAATGAAATCCTGGCGCAGGTTTGTTCTTTGAGTAAAGCCACAAAAACAAACCCTGAGGAGTTCCAGACAACTTAATGTTAAAGCTTCGATTTTGTATGAACAAAAAGTGACCCCAACCCAGCTTTCATATTACCATCTGTTATTAATCACTGGATAATAAGGCCTATCAGACTGGGTTTGTTGGATCGGAGTCCTGCCAGTCATACTGTAGTTGGCTTCAAAAGAAAAGTCTTTCCTGCCTTTGTTGGCCACTCATCTGTGACCTGTCAGTGGAATTTGACACAGTAACTTTCAAAGCCATACACAAAAGTTATTTATCGTCAAAGCAGATAGAAAAGCAAAATAAAATCCTTGTCAGCTCAGTAATAAAAATATATAATCATAGTGTTGATGAGCTACAGATGGTTAAAAAGAAAGACTACAGCACAGAGAAGAGACAGTACTTACTGGCTGGCCTCCCCACCAGCGATGATTGAGTTTCTCTCGGCTTCTCAGGGTGAAGGTGGCATCAAATACTGGGTCATGCATGGAGTTGCCGACGATACCATGAGACTCTGGGTAGAGACCCTGCGAACAATCGAGACTATGCTTAGACCAAATATACAATCTTGTCTCAACCACTTGGCAAAAAGTACCTCTGAAATCTTAAGATTAAACATTGGCATACTTGCTCACTTATTCAGCTTTAGCTATACTCTGTTGGCCTCAGCTGTACTTTGCGCTTACTACTATTGTTAGCAGACCATTTCAAGCTACAGGTGAGGTTAACATCTGTAAACACTGGCAGCAAACTATTCATTACACGATGCAACTGACAACCTGATTATTGATGACAATGAGCCATACGGCCATGCCATACCGTAGCCAGTGAGTAGAGGTTGGGGAAGGTTTTTGAGGGGTAAACAGGCCTCATGTATGGAGCATGGGTTCCACATGTTCCTAAAAGAGAAAAAACAAAGCAAAGGAAACCCCTAGATTAGCACAGAGATGCCTATGAATAGTACCAAATCAGTTATTGATTGTTTATAAATGCTCATGGTTCTATAATTCACATCATCAACATAGTCTTCCCCCTCATTAAGGAGAGAGAACGGAGATCTTACAGCTTAAGCAAATATTTCTCATATTGCTATTCAGGTCTTACTCAGTTTCTCAATGTTGGGTATGACCTTGTTTCCTCTCTTCACATAAGAGGCTCTAAATCCATCCACTGACAGCATGATGAGGGGTGGGCGCACAAACCTGCACATACACATAGCAGAGGAAGAAAAAATTGTTGTTTTATTTTTTTTTAAAAATGCATGTTTGTATTTGTCTTTCTGCAGCTAATCTGACAAACTACTGGACTCATCAGCCTAACATTTTTTGTGCACATGTATGACTGTATGCTCAAGGACTTCCTGTGGTTGCAATGATTCACAGTTGTTGAAAAACCTATTTAATTGACTACTCTGTTTTATAAAATCACTGTCTCTTCACTCCTCTTAACTGGCTGACAGGGGCTGCAAGTGATCAGCAATTGCCTCAGTTTGGAATCTTGTTTCAGCTAGGGACAACCTGCGTGGCAGTCATGTTAGTGTTGGCATAGTCTGAGTGGGTGGAAGTTCGCTGCAAAGATCAGCCTCTCATTGGGCGGAACGAGCCACCCGCTGAAGTCCCGCCCTACCACCTCCGGTTGCAGTTTTCAACACGTCCTTTACTAACTTTTGCGGTGTTTGATCTTGCGGGGATGTAGCCATTTTTCTGCCATGGTTCGCGTCCTGTAGGCGATATTTTTGTGGGCGTGTTACACCACACCTGTTTCCCCCCGGCAATATTTTTGCAAGCGCACCGTTGCTGTGGCACCACCAAGAACGATTGTGATTGGTTGAAGGAAATACAAGCAGCTGGGGCGTTTTTTTCTCCAATCTTAAAGTGAGAGTCGGCCCAGCCAGACCTTAAGTGAGAGTCGGCCCAGCCAGACCTTTCTTTTCTTGAGAAAGGTCTGGTGAGCGAGACTAGTGTTGGCATTATCACTGTGAGACTGACATTGTCCATTAATATTTTATTATGTAGTCATTGATCCCACTCCTGTAATGCATACACGCTGGACACACAGCCTGCCATGCACTCTCCGTTTCCACCCACATGCCCCAAAACACACACTGGACAGCTAAACCTTTTGCTAGTTCAGATATGTGGCATAAAAACAATCTTTATTAACACTGATTGATCCCTTCACAGCCCTTTACTAATCAGATGTAAACGTACCCAGCAGGACATTCAGATGTCTTGATTTCCTCACACTCATCCTGCAGCCATGAGGTGTCCCCTGAAAGAACATGATCAGAGGGGGGATTGAGAGAGATAAAATGATGTATGAACAACACAAACCGGTGAATAGCTGGTTTGGAACAGTGAGAATAAGGGTGTTTACATGCATTTAAGTAATCAGGTCACTATAAATCTGCATATTCACATAGCATATTAGCAGTGATCAGACTGCTTCCATTGATTTTAAAGCACTGGCTTGGTTATTTTAACTGTGCTGACAGAAGACGCAGCATCCTCACCAAGGGATGCATGATAATACCAGCATGTCATCAGTAATACCAATATCAGCTTTAAAATGAAATATTAGAATCAGCCAACATGTTTTTTCTTACTCTGCACAATGAATGAATATTACATACATTGAAAAGTATTGTATTTCATGTCTCCATCTGCTGGTGGGCCACCACAGTAAGAGTATGCATGTATAATATGATGTTAATTCCACTACAGAAAAAAAAAAAATCACTAAATCCAGATAGGGAAAAAGTGGATATATCAATATCAATATTGGTTATCAGCCAAATAAGTTGTTTTATATTTTAAATGTTTTATGGGTATTGGCAACAAATATCCACTATCATGCATCCGTAGTCCTGACTTTTTTATTGTTGTGTGTGTCTGAGCAGACCAACAGAGCCCAGCTCTTCCTTACAGCACAAATGTGTCTGAATTCCAAATTCTTTGAAATGCACGTACATAATTGTGAAGCTGATTAGAAACATGGTTGCACATTCCTTGGGAAAACCTAGCTGGAAAATGTTTCTCATTTACATGACGTTTAAGAAATCACCTTAAAAAACTAAAATATAAGAAATCACCTTATTGAAGGAAGCTGACCATAATTTGGATAATTAAAGGAACACTTCACCCCGCAAATGACTGTTTGTATATCAGTTACTCACCCTGTGTTATGTTGAATTCATGAAGGAAAATGGTTTTGCGCATGCCTTTGGTGAACAAAGAATCCAAAAAAAAGAGAAAATTCTTCACAAATTCAAGTAATAGGGGTCCACTTTTAATGACAGCAAAACTATATTAAAATATCCATCTATAAACTCTCACACGTGTGCAGTATAATCCAAGTCTAATTTATCCAGTCGTGTGCTCAGTACTTCCCAAACAGACAACCTTTTCTGACAGGGAACTGAAATTTAGATTATGTATGCTCTCTTCAAAGCCAGACTTCACTGACAAAAACAGTAATTTTACCTCGCTGAAAACAGGAGCTGCTGGTCTACAGCTGTCTCAATCTGTAGTTTGTTTGTGTCAGTGTGTTAGGCAGCGGTAGGCCAACAGCTCCCATTTTCAGTGAAGTCAAATAATCGTTTTTGCCAATGCAGTCTGACTGTTTGTAATTGGTTGCTATGATATAGTTTTGCAGGTGTTAAACGTGGACCCCTATGACTTTAATTCATCAAGGATTTTTGGGGGTTTTGGATTCTTCATTCATCAGAGACAAGCAAGAATAACAATGTATTCTTCACAAATTTGACGTTAAATGGAGCAAGTAACTGATACACAAATGGTCAGGTGGGGGGTGAAGTATTCCTTTAAATACATGTAAACACACTGATTATAAACATACTTGTTAATTGTAGCTTACAAGCCAAGGACTTTGTTCATATTTGCATTTCATTTTGAAAATGACCAAAGCATTCGACATCTAAAGTCACTGATGCTGACAGTTAGGTGTGAGTTTTTTGGATGTTTAAAGTATCAGCTTACTGGCTAATTTGCATTGGCTATCTAGACTACAAACTAAAGTTAGCAGTGTACTTTTTCTTCATGGACTTTCTGGTATACAAGCTTGCTTGGCTCGACAAGGTGCAAGATGAAAACTGAAAACCTGTAATCTACAGTGTCAGCCTTTCCATATAAGAACATTTCAACAAATATAGGACATATATAGGACATTAAAAGTTGCAAACCTTTACACAGTGTCTTGTAGTTGGTACAACAGTCTCCTCTGGCCAGACAGTCATCAGAGCAGTGGCAGGCATGTTGTTCATTTCGAGTCTCCCCACATCGATCTTTACTGCACTCATAACCCCCCTCTGTATATGGGAACATAGACTACTAAGTTAAAAGAAGTCGTTCACATAATAACCACCAGGGGATAAAGACAGTACACTCAAAACCTTGACATATACACAACTAATCTGATAGAGTAGTGCTGAAACCACAAGCACTGAGAAATGAAAGCTGATACAGTAATCATCCAGTGGTCTGGCTGCATACCATACAGCTGAGTACTCAGCAGTTTGGGACAAATGTTGCCAACATAGTATGTATTATGGCCAAATTCTCAAGATGAGAACACCAGATGAGAGTTGTAGCTTAAAGTTCAGTGGGTATATGCAAGTATATCACCACTTTCTGGCACAGGGAGGATTACAGTGGCAAGGCAGCGGTAAGCCAAAGACCACCAGGCTGAAGGAGAGGACATAAAATCAAACCACCAACACTGGAAGTAGCAGAGGGGAAATACATAACCAGGGAGACAAGTACAGCTTACACAACAAGTAGAAAACCTGTTCAGGCTTCCATGGCTCATTTTCAGCTCATATAACTAATT
Source organism: Epinephelus moara (assembly GCF_006386435.1). Taxonomy (NCBI): domain Eukaryota; kingdom Metazoa; phylum Chordata; class Actinopteri; order Perciformes; family Serranidae; genus Epinephelus; species Epinephelus moara. Next base: position 8,748,623 of record NC_065511.1, read on the forward strand.
TGTACAGCTGGATAATCAGACTTAGAAATGATATCTCTGATATCTTGGCTTGAGAACAATAATTTCAACTCACCAGTGTGTAAGAAGTGTTTGTCAATTTAGACGGACTAGAACAAACTTTCCTTCACTGAACATTAATAAGCTCTGTTAGTATTTGTCTAGACAAAAAAGGGCAGACATACAAGTTCAGATCCAAAATAATCAGTGTCTGGCTAAATGGCTCTATAACATGGCAACATACTGCAAAGCACAGTTATGATCAACAATGAAGCAAGTTCATCATCAAAGCAAGCAGTAGTGAAGGAAAGTGTTAAAGCAATACCACACCGTTAACCTCCACTACCCAAAGTCCTGCAGTCAAAATGATACCTGGGTAAAAGTAACTGATTAACTTTAACTATTAGTATCAGTTTTATAGGGGTGTCCACATGGGGTGATATGCTGCTGTAGTATGTAGGCTAGCTGAAAACTATGTCAATATGAGAGTTTAGGAGCTTGCATATTGATATACAGGGTTTCCATGGTCATGGAACTTGGTACTTCTTATTATTCTTCTAACCCCTGCAGCGCTCAGGTGAGGTTGGGGCTTTATAAAAAGGTAGCGACTAGGTGCTAGACCTTAAGCAGCAGGCCTCCAAGAAACACAATGCCAAAAAAAGAAACACAAATACAAGGAGGCAAATGCCAAATGAGAGTGAATCTGGGTTTTTTTATTTTTACTTTCACTTAAGCTGGCAAGTGTGTTAACAAACAGTAACTGCCAATCCTGCATAGTATACCTTTAAAGTTATTAATTAGCTGATGTGCAATTGTATCAGGGTGGCTGGGGCCGCCCTGGCCACCCCTTGGCAACGCCACTGAATATCAAAAGTAAAAGTACTCAATACAGAAAACTAGTCCATACCCACTGAGTGTACAGTTGCCCACGTACAGTTCCACATGGTGTGTGTTTGGGATACAGGTCATAGGAAATTGCAGATTAAATAGTCAACTGAACCCATTAAGAAGAGCAATGTATTCAGACAGAGTTTTTGTGAATTTGATAGTACGATTGCTTTATTGAAAGTACAGTAGTACCATTGCCAATAGTGTGATAGTTAGTGGGCTAAAACTGTACATTAGTAGTTGAGGTAGCACATTGAAAGGCAGATAGTATATGTTGTATTGACTCAAAAGTGGGGCGCACTGGTAGTTCACATGAGAAACATAGATTGACCACGTCAGTGAGTTGAAAAACATGGGACAGACAGAATGACTGACTGACTGACTGACAGAATGACACACTGACAGTTTCCGTGATTATGTACAGCATACCATACCATGACTTAGTCATACCAAAAATTAAAAAAAAAAAAAACATTGGTCCACAGGGGGAGCCACAGCGATCAGTCACATTTTAGCCATTTTTAAGCATTTTTCTGTTGTCATAGCGCCACCCAGTTGCCAATTAGAGTTAAATTTCTCCAGTCACCTTGAGACATCCTGTTCTACATATCTACAAGTTTAGTAAAAATCTATATGGCGGTTAGGCCTAAATAAGAAATTAGCTCTCTAGCGCCCCCATTTTGTTTGATCGGGTCAATAATGGAGGGGTCCCCTCAGATTATGTGTGGTCTAGTCTCTATATACAGATTCTACATTCAGTGAATGTAGAGTCTGTAGGCAAACCCCGGAGATCTTGCCTCTGGAAGTAGAGTGGAAGAGCCCTGGTTTCCGGTTATAGGCTGTTTGTAGTCCGCGTGATATTGATCAATCACGTTTGAGCCGGCTGTAGTTGTTGCCAGGTTAAACCGTCCGTGTGGTGAACTAACGAGGCGGAACATAATTGCTGTCGCTGCAAACTCTGAATCCATCGCAATGGTTCAGCATATTAACTTACATATAAACAGAAGTCGGAAACGGAAATTCGCCTCCTCCGCCCAAATCAAACCGGAATGCCCCAGAGGCTGTATCGCCGGAAGTCAGGTGCCAAATACAGCCGATGGGTTCCGAGAACGTGTGTGGTCATATGCCTACAAAGTTGCATGGTGATCAGTGAAACCCTTGAGATGTTATACACCTTTATGTGATGAGCCACGCCCTCTGCAATATTCATTGCCTTATAGAAGCTCAGTTTTAGTNCATCCTCCCATGACCCTCTACCACTGTGCCAAATTTCACATGGATTGACCAAGTCAGTGAGGAGAAAAACGTGGAACAGACACACCCACACACACACACTCGCAGACAGAGTTTTCATCATTATACAGTAAGATGACCTGAAAATAAGGGTTTTATGATTATATGAATGGATTATTGCCACTGATGCAATTGTGTGTGTAAGTAGGATTTTACAGTTGGACTTGGTCGAATTGGAACTAATACATAATACACACAATGTTGGATAAGGTAAGCTATAGCACTGCAACCCATTTTACAATATAACTATAGCAGTAACTGCAGCTGTCAGATAAATGTAACAGAGTAAACAGATAATATTTCTGTCTGAACTGTAGTTAAGTGAAAGTGAAAAATACTCAAGTAAATTACATGTACCTCTTATTTATATAAGTACAGAACTTGAGTTTTGTTCTAACATACATGATATGTTATGTGAAACATATCTGTTGACAAGATGATTCTGAAATGTGGAATGATACTATAAATCAAGACCATCCTTTCACAGCAACACATCAGAGGCACGTTACACAGCTGACTTTCCATTTTGTTGGAAAAAAGTTCTTGTCCACCTGATGGATATTAAATGCCAGATGTTGAAGGATTTCCTCCAGCTTTATGATGTTAAATTCTAGGATTGTTTTATTCAGCCTCTCTGACCTGACCTGCATTATCAAGAGCAACCGTGAGTCCAGCCCAGTCACCAGAATAAAATGTTGGCATTGTAGTGGTAAAATCAATGATAAATGGACTTGCATATGTAGCACCTTTTTGTCTTCTCAAAGTGCTTTTACACTATATGTCACATTCACACGCACATTCATACACTGGTGGCTACCATACAAGGGGCCACCTGCCAAACAGTTTATACATTCTCACACACGTGAAGAAGCAGCCATCAAGAGCATTTTGAGGTCCAGTATGTCGCCCAAGGATACTGTGACATGTGGACTGGATGAGCTGGGAAACCGCCAATCTTACAACTAGTGGACGACCTGCTCTAAGTCCTGAGCCACAGCTGCCCGTACAGTTCATATGTATCATATTAACATTTCTAAGATTACGTGCATATTGGCTGAGTTTCTGAGACTGTTGCCAAGCAGCAGACAGCTGTAGACTGTTCGGAATATTATGAAATGCGCAATGCCAACATTTATTCTGGCGACTGGGTTTTTGAGTACCTTTTCCCTGATATTGAACACACTGCCAAGAATCTGGGACTCATTTTTGTTTTCCGTCATTTCCGGTATTCTCTACTTTAGGAATATCTCTCAAATTAAACAATGCAAGTCAGTTTAAGTCACAATAGCAGAACCCATGATAGCACTAAGCCAAAGTCTTTAGTTCTTAAGTCTAGTTTTATCAGCTACGTTTTGCTCTTGCAGTACTAAGACAGAGGGGATAAAAAGCTGCATAACAAGAAACAAACAAATGAGAGGACAGGCATAGAGGATGACTGAGTACCTGTCCTGAGGCAGAGCTGATCGAAGTCTGAGCAGCAGCCGTTGTAGGTCTTACACAGGTTGTCACAGCGACAGTTTGGTGGTTCCAACTCGACCAGCTCAAAACACCTGTTCTTGCAGGAGCCAGATGTTGGCACATACTGAGCTGCAGAGCGAGCTGTGGAAAGAAGCACAGATTCAATGAGTGTTCACTTTGATGTTATTTGGATTTCCTGCTGTGGGCTGTATTGTCTCCAAACACAGCTGGTACACATGTGAAAACTGAACACTGACATACAGAAATGATTCCCTGGCTGCATCAGTAGAGTTGCTAAAGTGGACCAAATAGATGTCAAAAATATTTTAAGGGTTTAAATATTATGTGTTTCTAGTCAAATGTAATTTGAGGCAACTCTTATCATATACAACCATCAGTGTTGTCAGGTATCTGAATGATAGTTAAAGGGACAGTTCACCCCAAAATCCAAAATGCATATTTTCCCTCTTAACTGTGTTGCTATCTATGAATTTAGATTGTTTTGGTGTGAGTTGTTGAATCTTGGAGATAACCGCAGTACAGATGTCTGCCGTCATTACAATATGATGGAACTAGATGGCACTCAGCTTGTGGTGCTCAAAGCGGCAAAAAAAAAAGAAATTTAAAAAAAACTCAACAGCAATGTCTCTTTCCAGAAATCATGACCCGGTTACTCAAGATAATCCACAGACCTTGTTGTGAGCTGTTTAATGTCGGAACTATTTTCCTTTACCGAATTACATCTGCAGAGAGGCTCATGCTTGTGACAGAGACAGAGATATAAACATCAATGGTGTCCTACTTGGCTGAGCTGTAATGTTAGCTAGCTCAGTGGTGCTAGGTGAGCTAGCAGTAGAAGCAGTGTTGGGCAAGCTACTTGAAAAATGTAGTGAACATAATATAGTGTCACTACATTGAAGCAAGCTAAGCTACGTAAAAATGGCAAAAGTAGCTTGCCACTTGCAAAGCCTTTTCTCAGTGATAATCAAACGAATAGGCAGGCAAAAAGTTGAACTGTCTATTATGAAATAACAGACTTAAATTAAAACTTTCTTCTGTTTTTTTTGTTTGTTTTTTTTACTTCAAAGACTGCCTGACATTTGAACATGTCCTCCAATAACACGACATCAGTCGGCCTATTGCTCTCTCTCTTTTTCTCTCCTCTTCTGACTTAATGCATTTCTCTGTCTTGGCCTCTTTCAGTAAGCTATCTGTCTAATAAAACCATGATAAATAATAGACAGTAATATAAACAATAAAAATAACAGACCTAAATTAAAACTTTTCTTTTTTCGGGACATTAGAACATGAACATGTCCTGCAAATACCATGTGACCTCAATATGTCTCCTCTCTTCCTACTTAATTCTGTTCTCTGTCTCTAAGCTCTTTTCTCTGCACTTGTTGTGTCTATTTCTCTAGTGTCCACTGCAAATCCACCAAATATATACAGTCTATGGGCAAGACTCGAGAGACGCGTCAATAAGTGCAATGTAGCCAATCACAGACAGAGTGGGATGGGTCCTACAAAGAAATGCCATTTAATGAAAGATTAGTGTGTGATGTCATACGTAAATGCTCCCCTCGTCTACATGCCTCGGTGTGGCGCTGTTATCAGTCACATTACTTGTCCTCAGTTTCATTATCCTTATTTTATCCAGACCTCCGCAGAAAAAAAGTCTGCTGCATTTCAGAGCATTTCCTAGGAAAAAGGGCTTGCAACTTTTGTAGACGCAACCGCAGTACTCAATTAACTAATCAACTTCACTACTGAAAAACTATTTGACTCAGAAAATAGTGACGTTACCACCACGCTACTGAGAAATTTGTTAAGTAAGTAAAGTCGCTACTTGTAGTGACGCTGCTGCCCAACACTTTCTGCATGGTGATACAGGTGTAATTCAGTAGGAAGAAATAGTTCCCACATGATACCGCTCACAACAAGGTCGGTGGAGTACCTCGAGAATCTGGGTCATGATTTCTAGAGAGAGACCTGTCAGTTGAGTTTTTTTAAATGTATTGTTTGGCGCTTTGAGCACCACAAGCTGAGTGCCATCTAGTTCTATTTTATTGGAGAGAAGGCAGACATCTTTATAGCTGATATCTCCAACACTCTGCAACTCACACCAAAACAATCCAGATTGATAAATAGTACTACAGGTAAGAGGAAAAATATGTTTTTTTTTATTTGAACTTTCCCTTTAGGCCCTTTGTTTGATGTATGATCAATGATTATAAATCTCTTAGACATGTCAGAGCCATAGGCCATCTTTTTCTACAATAGTGAAATGGTATGGAGCTGATTCATACTCTATTGAAATGCTTTTTAATTTATGCTATTTATTTATTTTAGTTAGTTTTTTGTTTGTAGCACCTGACAAAACTAAAAAGCACACTTGACTTTCATAGCTTGTGAATCCCATTAGCAGAGAGATATCATGGGTCAGAGGCACACGTTCACTGTGACTTTAAACTACAGTCCCTGATTTTTGGTTTAGCCCCCAATGGTGCCCACAAATACCACTGTCGTTGAACTCAACACCTTTTCACAGTTCCAAAACATTAAGAGTGAGCTGGGAGGACATTTTGGCTCTTGGCCAGTGGGGGCAATAACACAATACTGTATATTGTCCAAAAAGTGAATGAATGGCTGCACTGTCCAAATGTCTTTAAAGTCAACCTGCAGTCATAGATACTGTATGACTACAATATACTACTTGGTCAAAAACAACGTGGTTGGCAAACTAAAAATTAACAATAAACAATTCAATTTATTGAATAATAATTGATAATAACTTCTAATATATGTGACCAAAGGTCTGCAAGCCATGTGGCAAACTAAACAGTTAGCCTACTAAACTTTAAAACATCTTCTGGGACCCAAACTGTGGTAATTCTATCTCACTGTGGGGACAGGTTTAACTGAAACACAATAATGCTCTTTTCCACTCAGGTCCCAAAGGACGGTGGCCCCGTATGGAACCCAACCCACATTGTGAGTACCCCCTGGCTTAACTGAAGACATCCTGGAGATCTGAGAGTGAACTTATTGCCACATTTCTAACAACGTGCTCCTTGTCCTCTAACTCGTGAAAAAAACAACCTTACTCACAGAGAAAACCAGAGGATGCCAACAGGAGTTCTTCAACACACATTTGTGTGCTTCTGTGTGGACATACTGTATGTGCGTGTGTGTGTGTTTTTGCAAGTACACGTGCATGTGCCAATGTACTCTATGTGAAGGAACTGAGGTGTTACACTTCAAATTATTTATGCTGCCCAGCTAGCTGGCACAGTAGTGGAGACTCAGAGCGTGGTACAGCATCAATACCCTCTTTGCTATAAGACTCACTCCGGCTCTGTGGTAATGAGTGTGGACTGCAGGTCAAAGGTGAACACTGTGGATGTCTTTTTATTTCAGCCTGCTAGAGCACATACAATGTCCTCTTGGCTCCATGAGTGTGAACTTGAGCTCTGCTCGTGAATACATTTATTTGGAGAAACAGAACAAGGGAAATGGTGGAGTGGAGTGTGTGCGGAGAGTATTAGGGTAAGAGAAAATGACAAGGCAAAAGCATAGACTGCGTAAATAATAGACGTAGCTATCATGATGCCACCTCATGGTTTGTGGACTGCTGTTTTGAAGCCCTCAATTCAGCATTTTGGCTGTTGCCATCATGTTTTTGTTTTTTTTTGGAGCCAGAGGTGACCATATTTCATTTCATTTCATTTCTTTATTTGTTCCGATCATGGCAATATTCAAAATCATCAACTAAAACATATTCCATGACCGAAAAGGAGTAGGAAGAAGAAAATCTTATTTTATTTTATTTTTTATTTGGATGGACAGTTGAAGCTGTGGCTGTAAATATGTTTATTTCTGCTGTGAAGTTGGGCATTTTAACATGTGGGTCTATGGGGAGTAACTGGCTTCTGGAGCCAGCCTCAAGTGGCCATTCAAGGAACTGCAGTTTTTGGCACTTCCTCATTGGCTTCATTTCTCAGCCTCAATTGGGAAAAAGCCATCCGGGGTGCAGAACAAAAACAAGAAGACAAAATCTGCACATACCATATTCTCTTATTGTTTATTTATTATTATTGTTTGTTGGCTAAGTTGTTTATTTGTGTTGATTTTTCATTAGCGCTTGCTCTTGTTAGTGATAAATACAATAACTCTAGAAGATAATTGTTATAGTAATTCAATGTCAGGAGAATACCTAATGCCAACGTCAGTTTGTTATAGAATATTAACAACAAATGACGTTTGATATTTTGCTGTTTTTGAGTTGTGCTGTTAAGTAATCTAAATCTGGCGTCTTCCAAACGTCTCATGCCAACATCACGTTGACCAGCCCTGTCTCCTAGAAATTCGGATTCTATACAACAAAATACCTTTTGAGGGAAACGTTATGCCAACCACATTCCGTTTTCTATTGACATAATAAGGAAATGTTGTTAATTGACATTCTCTAACCTTAACCAAAGTCCTTTTGTTGCCTAAACCTAAGAAAGGAATCTGGTTGTGAACCTGAAGATCTGGTGCCAAGGTTCTGCACTTTGTACACCCGCCATCCTCCCCAACCAACTCCCTCCGAAGCCTACATGGTACATGAATGCAGAGTTATTACCTGACAGAAATGTTCTCTGTACGCATAATCCAGGCAGTGATTACACTGCCACAAGAACGTACTTGAACGTTCTATTCAAGTATCCCAGCAAGTCATGACAGTGACACATTGAGCCAGCGTGAACAATAGTAGGATCCTTAAAATAAAACAGATAAATGGAATGTGGCCATCATTCATTTCTGTGAAAAGGGCCTATGTTCTCCACTGAGAATGGCCTGTTCCATTTAAGTCAAGACAAACCAGGTAAAAGTCAAAGGTGGTGCAGGATTTCTTCCTCACCCTGACTGGTGTGCTGCTAATGATCAGAAATACTGTATTGATCTCTGAAGGGAAACTGTCGGCAGCAGTGTGCTTGGTGCTGCCACTATAGGCTGGTTGGTTTCATCTGTTTAAATAGCAGAGAGCTTTCTGATCAGAGTAAGTAAATCCTGCTATAAAGAACTTACACTGACAAAGACTGACTGAGGCAGATTGCTTGCCATCTGGTGAGTTTGAATTTTTGACTTTGTTCAAGTAACAAACTTCATGAGGTGAGTTATTCAAATGTCCAGGTTCAGGCAGATGAATATGAAGAACTGTGATGTGTCGAATGACATCCCTGCCCCGGGGCTGGGTTATCAAGAAGTGATCCGAAATGGAAAAGATCTGATTATGTGTTTTGAATGACCAAATACGGCAAATTTGCTTTTAATAAGTTATGTATCTTTACATGTTAGGCACTTCATTGTTCTTTCATTAAGCTGGGTGTCCTTTTACTTAACACGTCAAATATACAGCTTTAATTTGAAGGAGTACACTGATGATAAGGACCAAAGCATTTACTGAAAACAAGTTTACTCAGATTCAGGGGAGACTCGTGGGTACCCATAGAACCCATTTCATTCACATATCCAAAGCTGAGAGTTCAAGGAACCGATTTGAAAATGGCCATGCCAGTTGTTACCTTGCAAAAATTTTCTTAACTTTGGAGCGTTATGAATCCCCTCTCCAGCAAACTATACCGACATAGCTGATATTAACAAATGCCTTAGGTTGTCTAGTTTCACAGCCTAAACAAGAATTACCACCTTACGGGTGTATGCCTCCACAAACCTGTCTAGTTGCAATTACTGTTTGTGTCTGTGAAAACATGGATGCTTCACACACATCTTCCCCCTGACAGCACAGAAGATCTATACAATCAGCACAGTTTCAAGGTGGGCAGCCAAGATTAGGGTCGTCAATTTAGTATCTGACCAAATGTCTCCCCTTCTGTTCCTGAGTTATGACATTGATTAATAGCCAGAAACATACTCTTGTAGAGCATTGTAGCGTCACAGTGATGTTCATCTTAGAGGATGAATTTCTGAGATTTGTGAGGTCGCAGTGAACTTTGACTACCAAACTTTTATCATTTCATTGTTGAGTCCAAGTGGGCGCTTCAGCCAAATTTGAGGAAATTCCCTCAAGGTGTTTTTGAGGTACTGCATTCGCGAGAATAAGACATACACAAGGTCACAGTGACCTTGACCTTTGACCACCAATTTCTAATCAGTTCATTTTTAAGTCCAAGTCGGCCGTCAAGGCATTCTTGAGATACTGCGCACTAGAGAATGCAATGGATGAGGTCACAGAGACCTTGACCTTTGGCCTATGACAACGAAGTTCATCCTTGACTCATAGTGGATGTTTGTGCCAAATTTGAAGAAATCCATTCCAGGTGTTTTTGAGATACCCCGTTCATGAGAATGAGATGGATTCAAAGACACAGTGACCTTGATCTTCGACCTTTGACCACCAAAATCTACTCAGTTCATCACTGGGTCCAAGTGAACATTTGTGCCGAATTTAAAGAAATGTGTACTGATGGGCTAATGAATGGACGGACGGACGGACAGACGGATGGACAACCTGAACAGATAATGCCTCCGGCCACAGCTATCACCAGCACAGAGGCATAAAAAAAGAGTGTGCCATAGTATCAGCCTTCACTTATTTTCGACGGAACGCGGGAGCAGCAATTGTACGGCTCCCTTTTGGGGGCACCGCTGTACAGAAGCCAGAACCAAATTAATTCAATATGAAATACCTTATAGATATTATTATTATTTAACTAACCCCCTATAGGACACAATACAGTGGGTCCAATTAAAGACAATTTATGTTGGAAATGTAAAATAGAACAAGGTACACACATGCATGCACAACGGGAATGTCCAAGGGTACATAGGTGAATGGTTAGCATGTGAGCTGCCCAGATGACCAAATTATGTCTCCTCTGGGACGAAACTATTGCGGTTGAGTAAATTCGCATTCAGAGCACTAATAACTGGCTTAGTAAGTTGTGCCTGGCTGATTCTAAGATGTTAGAAAGAGCCTCACACTCCTACACTCCTATATCAGTGTCTGTTCGGTTACCCCCCTGTGTTCTGTGTTGATTTGTTTTATTGTCATTAGATATTCTTCTATAAAATTAAGCAAAAATTTGAATTATAAAATAGTATATTGTGATTTGAAAAATTAAGTTGACAGAGTAAAGAATTTTTTTTCCATTTTTATGAAAATTGGAGCTTCAATCTGTTTACTCACTGATTCAGTCTAATGACGAACTGATGAACTGTTATGAAGCTGTAAACAACTTGAGATACCAGCCTGATGAAGATTAAGATAACCCTAAACCTTTGGTAAATAAAGTGTGGTATATTGAAGAACATTTGTGCCATGTGTTTTGATTTTCTTGTAAATCTACACTCATGGTGTCCACAAATGCATTTTTCCCCAAATTCTTCTGATGCAAAAATGCTGCAAAAACATACAGCAACAAAATTCCAGCACAGACTGCAGCCGCCGCCTGTTGCTATGACAATCTACGGCACAGTGAAGCAAGCTCTGCCTCCTCATGCCGACAGGGTTTGAGAATGTGGAGCAGAAAATGAGCTCCAATGCTCTCTTAATATTGACTCAAAGTAGAGCAACACAAACACACTCTCTCTCTTCAAAAAAACACGCGGGCTGCCCAATCCCAACCTCGCAGGGTCACAGTGATCCGTTGTAGCCTCCACCTACCCACCACCACCACCACCACCACCACCATCATATACTCTCTGCTCGCTCATTTCATATGCACTGGCAGACACTTCATATAGAACATAACCCAGCAAATAAAGTGAGCAGGAGACATTCCTCTGGAGCTGCAGTTGCTGGTGTGGAAAGTTAGTTCTCATCTAATTGCATGTTGTTCATTAGGGGAGTGATCTGGGAGACAGCCGGGGGTGGACGTGTGTCACTCCGGCTAACTAGGGTGACTGATTGCACTTGAAGCTCACATAGGGTTCAAGATTTACTCTGCTCTAAAAAAAACAGAAGTTGTTTTCTGCGTGTGTCTTGGACTTGGAGCGTAGCTTTAGGCATGTCCTACCCACACTTGGCCAAGATACATTAATGCAGATCCAAAATACACTTTGCTGCGCCTGTGCCGAGCCACTTTGGCAACGGAATTAAAGTGTGTGACTTTTTCTCTGGTTTGCTGAACACAGTTCTGAGAGGCTTTCACATGAGCTCAATGCACAGTTGCATTGTACTTGCTGATTAGACACACAGTGCTTGTAGTGTGGAGATGCAGGGCTGCAATTAACAATTATTTTCATCACTGATTTATCATAGTTTGTTTTCAGATTAATCTGTTAGCACATAAAATGGCAGAAAATTGTGAAAGTTTGTCTATTACAGTTTCTTTGAGGCCAATGTCCTATCTTATCCCAAACAATACCAAACCCAAAGATATTCAATTACAAAAGTCTTACGTGGTATTAAACCGAATATCTTTGCGTTTTGGACGCGTTAGTTGAACAAAATAAATAATCTGAAGCTGTCATCTTGGACTTTAGGAAACTGGAATGGGCTTTTTACACTATTGTTGACATTGCTTTTTATCATGTGCAATTTCAGAGCTCTAGAAATGATTACAATGTTACAGCCTTTCAGGGGAAATCACTGTTTAGTTCAACTCCCCACAGCTCAGACCGAAGCACCCTGTGATCAGGAGTCACAAGTACACATTTCATTGTATTGACGGGTCTTGAGCCACTGAGGTATATCACATAAGGCATTCCTGTATAAAAGGAAATACTCTTTCTGCTCAAATGATATCACACCAAAGAAAAAGGACAGATTCCCATGTTCCCACTTGACTCTGTGAAATCTTTCCATAATCTGACAGACAGTCCAGGCGCTCTACTCACTTACTGATTTTTGTAGGATTTTTTTCTCCTGCCTATTATCCACAAGGAAGCCATCGGTCAAAAACAGCCACCCTGAGGGTGGGAGAGATTCAGTCCTTTTTTTTTCAAGGCCACCTCAGTTGTGTGAGTGCTTGCCAGCTCAGGGTCAAGCAGTTCAAAGATGTTCTCTATGTTTCCTGTAACAAGGCCAGCGTACTCACACTCTGTCCTGGCTGACGTCCCGTCCTCTCCTGAGCGTCTGGGCCGGTCGTAGACAAATCCTGAGCACACATCAGTGCCACACAGGACTGACAGGATCCAAACAAGCTGAGACAACGACAACACATCTGACATTAGCCATTTGTATAACTGCTGCATGAACTAATCAAAGCTCGTGAGGTCTATTTTCCATTAGAGAGTCAACAACAAAACAGAAATGACAGACACAACAGCCTCTCATCAGACTATATACTTCTTAAAAAGTAGAAGTCAGTTCTTCCCTGCAAATGACACACACTTTTTGTGTGTTTTGCTTGGCTTTACATTTGCTGTGATTATTGCTAAATGCTTCAAAATGTGTTGTATTTCTCTCCTTATTTGCTATATTAAAAAAAATAAACAGTCCTGGAGGCTGAGCCTTCTGTGGAGCACTGGCTGCTCTATAATGAATTCTCAACTTTATATTTTCAATTTTTTTGTGAAGCATTAAAGCCAAAAAATGTGGACAGACCAAATCACAGCTTCACATAACTCTTCCTTTATTGTAATTGGTCGAACACAGGTCATACTAAAGTATTTTGTCGATGACCTAACAAGATGGTGTGGAGTTTAGTTCAAAGTGAATACGGACCACCCGCATCCGCATAACAATCGCCTTTGATGGTTTGGCGGATCTACAGTTGTTGTGCAAATGCTTAGCAGCGGAAATGAAAGCGGAAAGAAGAGCATTCTTGCAAAAGCTAGGAAAAAAAACAGGAATATGCCCTTTCAGCCACAATGAACAACGCAAACTACCAAAGATATACGGTTAAATGAACGCGTAATTACGCACGGATTTACGCACAGTGATGTCAGTACACTGGAGTGAACTAAAACTAAAACTTGTAGACATGGAGTCTTACCGTACCAGTTTGTGAAGCAACATGTTCCTCTGTCGGGCTGAGCGTGTCCTGTGCTGTAGGTCGGAGAGTGAGTGATGCTGACTCCGAAACCGAGGGACCACCGGAGAGGAGGACCGTTGAAGAGAGCAGGAGGGAGGAGGCAGGGAGGGGGGAGGTGACTGAGAAGAGCGGACAGGACTCTTATTGGTGTTGGGTTGGAGGAGGGCTCTGCTCAGCCACGATTCAGATGATACGGGGAGAGCAAAGAGGGAAAGATGAGTGGGGGGAATGCAGTTCGCAGCTCGGGCCAGGAGCAGAGATTTACCAGCTCCTCAGATCTGCCACAGCATCTTTACACATGTAATGTTGCCATCATATATGACATTCATTCTGTGTCTTTGGTTTCCACACTTGCGTACTCCCACACTTCAGCTACCCGCCAGTAAAATGAATTAAATGCCTTTATACCAGCACTTCAATAACCATCAGACACCCAGTGTCCTTTGGCAAGTGCCTGATGTAGCCTACTGTATCCGTGAGGAGCATATTTGTTTGAATCAATGCTAAAATGACCCTTATAAAATAATATGAAAGAATACTAATGAAGTAAATTTATAAAGGTAGAACAAACAAACAGCTTAAAACAGAGTCTCTGCTGTCAGTGAGACATTATGTCCTCAGTCCTTACCCTTTCTTTTATTGATAGAGGGATTTCTTCAAGAGGAATACTGGTGCTGGGGTTCCTTTTTTATCTAAGATTAAATGAGATAAGAGACAAGTGACAAACACAATCTAACCATGGACACACAAAAATTATTAGTCTTCCATGTAGCTCACAAGTTGCTGCAGCCAATTTTTCACAAAGGCATCAATACATTTTGCTTTTAGCACAAACATTTTAAGAAACTGCTAATTGTATTCAATTTATTTAAAAAAACATTAAATCAACAGTTAACAAAAATTACAATGTAGAAAACATTAGGCTCATGTTCCTAAGTGAAGCATCTTTAATTTTCCATAGAGCTTGTAAAAGCTACTCAAACTGTTATTTCTCTTTCCTCTACATGTTGGTCGGTACATTTGTGAAATCAATATTGTGTTACAGCTTTGAGCACATTATTGTGTTTAACAAAGAATCAACCTTGTATTTAAAACACCTGATCAACAGTTTGTAATCCCAAGAAGGGAATCCACAACCATCAGGGACAATCTCATATCACACTGGAGATCACAGGATAATAACAAGTACTAATGGGAATAAATGCTGACAGGGACTATTTAAGCAGAGTCAAGAGCCTTAACATGAATGTTCTGATTCTGTCTTTTATTGTTTTACTTAGGAAAGGCAAGATGGACTTGGGAGGCAGATTGAATAGGAAAACCGTTTTTTAACACTTGACCCCTCTGGTTATCTAAATGGGGCATGTTGAATTCTGCATGTTCTTTTCATTGTTTAAAACCACCTAATCAAACAAAGGGATACAGTGCCAGAGAAAACCCAGCCATAATTGCCTCTGTGGAGCTGGATTCAATCTAGTTAAAACATTCATGAACACAAAATGTATCTTTTATTGTCAATGATGACAGAGGGGAAACAAAAAATTATATATTTTTTTAAAAACACTAGTATTACTTGAGTTTCAATTGTACAGTATAAACTGTACAGGAAATTCCTCTGTTTAATTTCCATCTGTGAGCAAACAGGGAAATGTCATTTGCAGGATGTTAAAGACACCGGAGGCCCAGTCCACACAGAATGGTTTGATCCACACCACGATCAATCATACACCCCCTCAGAAGCCACTCATTGAATGCTGGAATTGAGCTGTGGGGATGAGGCGCACCAGAGTGGTGTCTATGGGGGGGCTGTCTGAGGTTGGCTGGGACTGTATTTGCCTGCTTGTGGAGAGAGGTGTATGTGGTTGCATGCCTCAGACAGATTGGAAGCGGTGTCAAAAGTCCACAAACTCCTGCAGGCTGTGTGTGCGGTGTGTGAGGATACAAGGACGCCTCAGGAGGGTTTCCTTTAATGACACTGCAGCCTCAGTTCAAAATTCTGTTTCCTCTCAGAAGCCAACACGGTCTGCTGTTTCTGCTGAGGAATCGACTGCTGCCGTTATCTGAGGATTACAATTACAGTCTCCCTGTATGATAATACTACTGTGCAATGAATGTTTGGAACTAAATATGTTTTGCCACTTTGTGTCTCCATGCTCACAGGGTTGCAAGCCTGCTGCTAAGTGGATGTTACCCTGACTGAACCAAAAGCAAACTCTCCTCTAGATGTTCAGTCAGACAGAGAGGGTGAGCGCAGGGACCTGCCGCTGGCCGGGCTGTTGCTGTAGGCGTGGGAGTTGTCCCTCTCTCTGTCCTTCTCCTTGTCCTTGCTTTCATGTTTGTGCTTATGCTTGTGTTTGTGCTTGTGCTTCTTCTTCTTTTTCTTGTGCTCATGGTGGTGGTGGTGATGGTGGTGGCCATGTTCACCGCTGTGTTTGGAGGACGAGCAGGTGGTCTCTTTGGAGAAGGACGGCACGGGTGTGGCAGGCATGGAGAGCATGGACTGTTCGACTGACGGTGGCTCTTTACCTACGGAGAGAAAGAGGACAGGTGTGGGTGTGTGTTAGCAGGTCATGTGTATTTTTATTTATTTTTCAGAATGATGTAAGAAATGTGTGTGTGTGTGCTCACCTGGAGTAGAGGGTCTCTCTAACAGGTTGAGATGATGGTGAATGAAGGCCTGACTATCATGAACCGTCTCCATATCAATATCTTCGTCTTCCATTGTGTTGAACTGCAGATTAACACCAATAACAGATCATCAATATTTCAGAGTCTTTAAAGAGATAATATTGTGACAGAATATCCCAGATGTAAGTAAGACAGAAGCACATAGCCTGAATGAAACAAGAGACAAACAGAGTACGAAAGACGGTCCCATGTATGTGGGCAGTCCCATGCAAAGCGCAGGAGCAGAGATGAGTTACCCTGATCTTGAAGCGCCCTCCTCTTCCATCATCGTCCTGCTGCTGCAGTACCTGTCCTGGCTCTGGAGGGGAGCCCAGCGGGGTCTCAGCCTTCCTCTTCAGGCCCTGAGGGGGCTGGCCCACCCCGCACACCCCCAGTGAAATAGGATCTGGCTCTTCATCCACCTGGCAGACACAAACAAACTTTAACATGTAGTTGTGTGGCTTCCTTGTTTGTCTTGTTTTTTAATAAAAGTTTAAACATTTATATTATGGCCTCTGCCTCAGCCTCTTAGAACTAACTTAGGCTGATTGCTGGTGGACAAAAGGTTTTTTATGACCATTGTTGACCCCCATGCTTTTGTTCAACAGCAAAACTCTGTTATGAAGTAGAATGATTTATTTATAGGCTTAAGTTCTCCCACTGCCTCCTCCTGTCTGTAATGTAACATGTTGACATTCTAGGCACCACCAGTTTTACAAATGACTGTTGCATACCGCCATACACACCCTAAACTCTCCCAAAAACACAGCTCTCTGAGCAAACAGTGTAATAATGAAATACACAAATGTCAATGACCAGGGACCACAGGAACTGCGCTTGACTAACATTTGTTCCCCTTTCCTCCCCTCTCCCCTCCAACCCTCCTTGGTCAGTGTTCTGTCCCCTCCTTCCCTCCTCTCTGGGACTGAGAATGTCTTTCTTGGACTGACACAGTGGTGATACGAGCAGCATAGACATCGGAGGCCAGTGCAGTAGTAGTAGCTATGCGACTGTGCGTGATTTCTGTGCTTGCATGTTAATGAACAGGGCCTCGAATGTCAAGTTCGCACAGGGCTGGGAAGAGTCTGTTGTGTTGAAATACAGAAAGCTTAGCTTAGTGTTGCCTAAAAGAATATCGATGTCATGGCTAAATCTTTTGTTGATTCCAACAATGTGGAAAAGTCCACTAGATCTCTGAACGAGACTTTTCCTTGACTGAGACTTGGTTACACACACTAACAGAACAGATCAGTGAAAGGTAAAGAAAATGTTACATTTTTCTGAAGGGTCCTTTCCATAATGTTGTCAGACACTTAAAATAACAATCTGAGCCGGTCAGTGGCAAAAACAAGCACTTTAGTGGATGTAATTTGACGTTGCACAATTGCCCATAGAGATTACATTGCAGTCTGTTTGGCCACTGCAGCTGCAGCACTCTCAATACTGGACCAGTTTCAACAATTGTTGTCTCTGTTAGTCAGGTAGACACAAAGAAACTTGGGAAAATAGGGTCAAGCTAAAAAAACACAAAAAACAAAGTTTTCCTTTAACAGTGATTCTGGGTGCAAAGGTGATGCAATGGGAATGAGGTACGGCCAAATACTGTTGGCAGCACTATAGTAGCCATAATTATACAGATCCAACCTAAGATAACAAAGTTTTTACAAAGTGGCTACTATCTGTGTGCCATCTGAAAATGTTTATGTTGCACTCATAAATCAGAGACATTCAGAACAGAGGGAAATAAAGACCACCGAGGAGCTCACCCATTACATCACCATTAGCAAAGAAACCAATGATGTAGTATGTCTTTAACTAACGTGTTTGCTGGCTGAAACTACACAAGTTATGGTCAGTGTCTGAAATACACTCATGGGATCTGTCAAGACATCACTTTAAATTTAGTTCAGTCAGTAGATCATAAAGTGCATTTTGTGTTTACACTAAACTAACTGTCCTGACACAACACTTACAGCTGCGTAGCTCATGCCGACACCGTGGATGCCTATACTGGCGGCTGTGTCCATAACAGCACCAACGCCCAGCTCAGGCTTGATGGTGGGGTTAAGGACAGCTTTCTTCTCCTTCAGGTTTAGCACGAGGCCCAGTTCTGGCAGGGGTAAGCAGGACGGTCGAGTCAAACCAAACAACGTGTAGTAGAGGTTCACAGCATCACAGCGCAGCCGCCAGTCATGAGAGGTACCTGAGAAAGGAAAGGGCAAGGTGAAAAGAAGGTGACGTGAGGGCAGCGGGAGAGAAAACAAAAGGCAAAGCTGGTTAGGTCAAATGAAGTAGAAACAATTGGTAAAGGCTATCTGTCATCCAATGACAGGCTTACACCAAACCACTATTAAAGGTATTTCAGTGTCACAGACAAATTTCCAATGTGGGAATTGAAATCATTACTTTTAGCTTGGTTGGTGCGTGCTCTTGTGATATCAATCGTTTGGTGTAATGTGGTCATAAAACTCAGTCTGAGCTGTCTTTGGTCAAACTTCTTCACATTCTGACAAAATCAAACATGTTTAATATTATTGGAAGTTTTTAGTCTCCGCTCATGCAAATACTGAAATTTAATGACATGAACATTGTCAACAACCAATAGCTGCATTCTCTCCAGCACCAAAGTGGGTCGACAGTTAACATGGAGGGAACTCTTGAGATGCACAAGGACATGTCTCAGTTCTCTTGCACTGTGGAAAATTAGTAGAAACTGGAGAAGTTGTGGAGTCAACAAGAGTCAGTGTTTAATCCACTGCTTATTTGATCCACCAACCGGCACTTATTTCAGTGAGAAATGTTATTTGAAACAGTTTGCCTCCCAATTTCCATGCTCCCCTCCTGATAAAACATTGCAGCTAACTAACGGAGCCTGGTAGCAATTTAAGCCGACAAAATCCAAAATGTAAAGTTTGAAAGTTTATCTTTATTGATGCAGAATTGACAAAAATACTGTCAACTTATCTCACCTTTAGTCTTGTGTTTTTCAGAGTTATGTGTTTTTGCAGACACAAAATAAAGTGTTAATATGTCAGATTTCTTAAAGGGACGTTGGCATCATATTTTCCACCAGGAGCAGGATGGGAAATAACTTAAAAATAAATCTAGTTGTAATCTTGCAAATAGTGACCTTTGTGATCTTTGCAATATCTTATAGTGTGACTAAAACTCACATTGTCTTCAGATGTGAGAGGGTGTCAGACTTAGTGTTTTTAGTCTTCTAGTGTATGACAGGCATTCTATGTGTAAAAACACAACACCAAGAGCACCGTCAAAGATTGCCAAAAAGTTAGCACCAGTATCCTGACTTGAATGATTAGCACATCTTGCTTTTCATTATAACAGCAAGCTTTTCACCCCACCTTCGAGTGTGGCCATTCGGGAAAGCTATCAATACTGTTGGCCTTCAGGCATGGTCGTGGTCCAAACTACTTTTTCAAACCCCGGCAATTTACCCTGAGCTGCATGATCCTTAACCACACATTTTATCTGACATTCTCACAGAGACAATGTGAACCGAAAACAAGATAATTAGCTCCCAACGATATAAAAGCTAAATACATCATTATATGAGTCATTTGAGAAGCAGTGTGTTGAGACTTGGAATGAATGAAACACTAAATATTGCTGAAGCTGACAATCCAAAGGCCAGGCGCCTAACACTGGAGGTGGACTGCGGCTTTAGAAGAAGGTTGAAATAAATGACTCTAACGGCAACAGAAAGTACTCTGAGTTTGTGTTCTTACGGCACTGACCTTCAGCCAGTGAAACATCATCCTGTGTGAGTGTGTGTGTTTAACACGTGGGGGGCTTTGGGTAACAACCAACACATTTTCATAACATAGTATTTAAGGTTACCACACTCTGGTCACTTTGTATTTAAACTGGCAGCACAGTGCGGCTGTCCAACAGCCACCCACACTGACTGACCCACAAACAAAAGTTCAATGGAAATAATGATCATCAATATTTTTGTTCATCCTTCAAGCTTGTAAGTCAATAAAATGAAATAACACGGTGCAATAAGAACCCAATGGTCTTCGGGAATATGGAATTGTGAACATATACTTGTATTTGGGTTTTGAGACGGTGTGTATTTAGATTGGCACACTGAACCGTTACGGCCTGGCTAGCTAGCTGAAAGGCACATAGGACCCCCTGGAAAAGAGAGAAATAATGAAACCTGAGGACACAATAGAAGACAGAGCCATGTGCATATATGGTGAGGCACCGCACTGAAAAGTAGACGTTAAACTTTTTCAGTAAATGAACGGAAAAAAACAACCAGATAATGATGAAGGAACCTATAAGGACCCTATTTTGAGAATATTTTAACTGCTCTATGTTGCTGTCAGACAGCCCTTTCCTCTGGCCCTACATCTTCTCAACTGAAGAACTTCCATATTCCCTCATATTCCTACACATCTCTGTCTTCCAGCCTATTCAGTCTCCCTCTGCAAAAGTTCTTCTTCTGTATACCCTGCTTTATAAAGGTATTCTTTTGTCTCCATGGTGAACAACATTGGGTCGTTGCTGTCATAATCACTTTTTTTCTTTTTACTTCTGGTGTTTATTGTCTCTTTCATAAACTGCTGAACGTCTGACCCGAACAGCTGAACTGTGGCGTAACACTGTGCCTCACCCTTGCACTTATGTGAAGGCATATGGACGTTCTATGGTTGAGAAAATGCAGTGCTAAAGGAAATAGATATCTGCGGAAAGGTAAAGCAGGGAAAATATCCTAACTATAGTTTCAATTTAGACTGATATTGATTTGTTTTGTTTTTTTAGGTGGCTTAAATTTGTTTTGCTGCTAGCATCTGTCCCCAGAAGTGCACTGCTTAACTTTTGTCGACACAGCTGCCTAATCTTCCAAACCAGGATTGTGCCGACCACCATGTACTGAAGGTAATACACTGATTACGGATAATTACCTCATACAACCTCACTTCAAAAGATCCAAACTATCCCTTTAACTTTGGTTCCAGCCTCTTAAGTGCTCAGACTTGCTGCTTCTCTCCATTTTTTTTAATGGTTTATAAAATAATGATTAATAAAAACCACTATGCCACAGGTATTTTCCCTGTCTTGACAGCTGTTAAGCTGTTAGAGGGGCAAACTTTTTTTATAATTCACCCATTTACATTTGGCATTGAGTTATGCATAATTAAGGGTGGGCCGCTTTGAGTGACAGGCTGTCTGCAGATAGTGCCCTTGGCTTGTCAGCCAGATCCACCCCTTGCTCCTCCACAGCACCGGCCTTTCGCCCAAACCTGGTCACTTCTGGCTCCAAGAAAAAAAAACAAGATGGCACCGGCTGAAATGCTGAACTTGAGGCTTCAAAACAACAGTCCACAAACCAGTGGGTGACATCACAGTAGCTACATCCATTTTTTTAAAGTCTATGTTTTGAACGTTTTGGTACAGACTGTATGGGTTGTAGCTGCTGCAGCGGGAGTGTGAGCTGTGCACTGGAGACAAAGTCCACCCACACACACATAGTGACAGAGCTAACTGTTAGCACCACAAAGCTAACATTACCTAACTGTTTTGAATGGGTTTAACAACAGTGTTGAGGCATTTCAGTGTCAGTGCCAGTGTGTTGGGACTGTTTAACGGATCAGTGTTGAATGTGTTAGCTCTTTCTAACTGGGCAGACGTTGACCTGACCCTTTGCAGAGAGGCGAGCAACTCTGGATATGACAGCAACAGAAAGTTTGCTAATCTGGCAGGGAGTCAGGGCGGTCTTGGATCAAACCCCTGGACCAAAAAGGATCTATTGAAGGTAACATGTGACTGGAGATGTTTCGATACTGCTTGGTACTTCATTACTTCATTATGGACCTTAAAAGTTATCAAGTAACGATACAAAGCCCGAGGCTCCAGTGGACTATACCAGAGGTTGGAAATTTATTCCAAGTATGCAAGCTGTTATTAATGTTATTAGCATTTTTGTGAAGCTCACCGGTCTAGCTGAAAGGTTCACTAAGAAAAGAAGTACACAGGTGAAAAGAAAAAGGGCAGAGAGGCATTATACTTTATCCTCTACTACATGATGAACTGTAGCAAAGCTCCAAGGTTTGTCCTTTTTCCTCTACTAGAACAGAGAAAAGCAAAGGTCTGGAAACCAGCTGATTGAGAAACACACGTGTTGCATTACCCATTTGAAAACACAATACCAACTCTTCCACTGTGAGTCATTTAAAGTTAATTCAGAACCCCTCGGGATCTATTATAGATGATTACAGAGAACATTCAGTGTCAGTGAGTTGTGCAACAGCTGACTGGTTTAAGGTCTGACAGAAGTCTGTCCAGTCAAACACATGTGGAAAGGGAAACTAATTTATCTCTGCCTTTGTCCATCTGAAAGACAGAAAGCCATCTGTTATCTTTCCATCAGTGGGATGAAAACTCAAGTCAGATGACAAAATACGTCAACTGATAGATCTAAGGGAACAGGGTATGATGCTCATTTCTATCTTTACTGTAAGGGGCTCTGGTGGGAATGGATGCTGTAGCAATGTAAGTGCTCCTCTCTGTCTACTATTTAACACAGAGAACAGAAATCATATAAACTGAATAAGCAGGCATGAAAAGATAAGGTCCCTGATCACTGCCAATAGCATGTTTAGTAAATCAGATGGGTGGTGAACTAGTTCATCTGGAAAACAGGAACTCTGCTGGATTCTTGGAGTTTTGCTTTAGTTAGCTCAAGGAGGAGCCCTGGTGGTTCTGTATTTCTATGTCACAGTGACAGAGCCAACTGTGCTGCGGAGACCTTTAAATGCTTTAATCGTTCTTACAAAATGCTTTAAATGAAGTCCATGACACAACAAAAACTGGAAGGGGTATGAATGCTCTCTGAAGCCACTTTGGTTTTTGAAAACATTCAGACAGCACCAGTTGGTTGTGAAATAATCTCCTCAGATGTCTGAAGCCGCAGTGTCATCAGAAGTGAACTGGTAAAATGAGACGGGCTCCCGTTGTGAAAGATATTATGCTTAGAGTTTTTTCGGCGTCATGGTGAATCAACACTGCTGACTTTGACAGACAGCAAAAAAATGACTTACAGTGCGATGCAATAGTTTCTTTTAAGGCTACCCTACAAACATATTCAGGTCTGTGCATTGTCGTGACACCTTGACAGGGTGAAAGCTTTCTTGCTCAGGTGGTTTTATGTGAACTTTGTAAAAAATGTTGGTATGACAGGGTTAACGTGGCACTGGTTCTTATACGATCAGTACCTACCGACCGCATCACAGTGCAGATTTTGGTGCCTCATTTCGGTGCCATTTTGTGTGAGCGTTTGTGTGACAGTGACAGCGAGGCTGCAGCGAGCGAAGCACAGAGTATGCGCTTAAACGAAGCAGTGCAGTGTGTGAGTACAGTTTCGGCTATTTGTCAGTGAACAAATGCAACAACTCCTCAAGACCCCAGGCCAAGTTTCCACATCCTGCTTTCCACCTGCTGATTAAAGTGGAGCGGGTTAGTCCCAGAGTTAGCCTGCCATTGGAACCTGCCCAGACTCACTTAAGGTGGATTGTTAAGGTGGACCAGCTATTCTCATTTTAGGGACAATTTCAGTCACTCCTCAACAGATAGTAAAGGAATGTCTGGCTGCTGAGTCTCTCTTGAATTAAGGAGACAATCATTGATCCCAACTCAACATTTATTTTTCTGTTATTAGTGCTGTATCTATTATTTAGTTTAAGATAATTGTGTTGGGTATGTTTTTATTTATTATGTACAACCCCAATCCAAAAAAGTTGGGACGCTGTGTCAACATGTCAACAGGTGATTTTTTGAACATTCCACAACCTTCCCAGTAATTTGTTGCCCCTGTCTCAACTTTTTTGGAATGTGTTGTCATCTAATCTAGATTGTATAATGTTTATCAGTTTGAAAATTAAAAGCCTTGTCTTTGTACTATATGCAGTTGAATACAGGTCAAAGAAGATTTGCAAATCATTGCATTCTGTTTTTATTTACATTTTACACAGCGTCCCATCCTCTTTTTGGATTGGGGTTGTAAACTGGTTATGTGAAGTGTTTCATATAAACTCATATTTATATATTTAAGTATACTTTAAACTGTTAAAGAGTTATTATATTGTTCAATTTCACTTCCAAATTTGCCTTTTCAATAAAAAAGACACTCCTTCATGTCACTCACTGTCGTTCCGTGCTAATTTTTAGTATCAGTTCAGGCACCATTGCTGTTTTTCAAGTGTGGTTTTAGTTATGGCTTTGGAAAAAACCCAAACAGTACCCAACTCTAATAATAACACATTTGAAACTGACACACTGGCCGTATACTACTGTATATAGTATACTATACTGTGTGTGTGTGTGTGTGTGTGTGTGTGTGTGTGTGTGTGTGTGTGTGTGTGTGTGTGTGTGTGTGTGCGCACGTGCATGTCTCACCTGAGTTCATAAGTTTCCAGAGCTGGTCGACCAGAGCTTCGTTACACAGAGGGGAGTCTGTTGTCTTGGTGAAAGGTGGATTCTTACAGAGCAAACCCAGGATCTTATGTCTGATGTGACAACAAACAAGAAACACAGACAAACAAACAAGAAGATAGAGATCCACGTTAGTTATTCAGTCATTTTCCATTACCTACAGCCTTCTTTCAACAGCAGGTGAGGTTGGTCATTCAATNTACTGTATATAGTATACTATACTGTGTGTGTGTGTGTGTGTGTGTGTGTGTGTGTGTGTGTGTGTGTGTGTGTGTGTGTGTGTGTGTGTGTGCACGTGCGTGTCTCACCTGAGTTCATAAGTTTCCAGAGCTGGTCGACCAGAGCTTCGTTACACAGAGGTGAGTCTGTTGTCTTGGTGAAAGGTGGATTCTTACAGAGCAAACCCAGGATTTTATGTCTGATGTGAAAACAAACAAGAAACACAGGCAAACAAACAAGAAGATAGAGATCCACGTTAGCTGTGTGTCTGTGAGTTATTCAGTCATTTTCCATTACCTACAGCCTTCTTTCAACAGCAGGTGAGGTTGGTCATTCAATTTACACAAGCAAGATCACTGATCCAGATGGTCAATCACACTACAGGGAAACAACAGTAATCCACAGTTCTGCCTGTGTCAGAACATGGTTGCATGTCATTGTAATGGCAGAGGCAGCAGGCCATGTGTTTTTCACTTCTCCTTTCTTGGCACTAAGTTCTGGGATACCAAAAACTACTTTAAGAGGATGAGGTCACATTTTTTCAAGTCTATCTTACAACAATACTGACATAACTATATGCACACTGAAAGGTTTATTGGTTTCTGTTGTTATTCCTGCCATAAAGACGTCCCTTCCTAAAGTGATGTCAATCCCGTTCTATGCAAAAGGCATTTTAAAGTTGAGGTAAAGCTATGAGAGTTCAGCAGTTTGAGATAAACAAATCAAGACATTATCTTCTGATAGTATTGTATTGTATGAAAATCCCTCTTCGTGCTTTTATGGACGGTTCTCTCACTGAGCTGCAGCAAAGGGGTCGGAACATAGAGCAGGAATTGCACTCCAACTTTAGGGGATATACACTTGATTTGTCTAACTCAGACTAATAAAGACTCATTATCATCTTTAGCTGAAACTCTGGCTTCTGTCACCTATTTGCTTCCACTGAAATTGCTTGCAGGAAGGTTTGTTTTTTTTGCGGCCATGATGGACAGGAGCAGCAGCCAAAAACTGTTTCAATGTACATTTTGGTATGTAATTATTGTATTAAGTTAAACATGATAAAATGTGAAACATTTTTTTTATGGTCAAGGGACCAATTCAAAAACATTGCTGCCTACTGGTGAAAATGTGTAAACAGAGAGACATTCTCTTCCTTTTATACTCAACCTTTTGAAGATTTCTGATGGCAGAGTTGACGGTTTTCTGAGTTCTTCTCTTACTTTTAGACTAAAAAACTACTCAAACTTCCATTTAAACGTTGTGGAAAGGTAAGGACACTGTGTAATGTACAGCATGGCTTTGTGTTAACTGAGTGCATGTGTGCTACGTGCAAATATGTGCTGGCTGTTCGCTGACCTGACATAATGAGCTGGGTCATTCTGGACCATGTTAAGCAGCCACTGCAGCTCCACTGAGCTTCTCTCAACTGCAGGACAAAAACAGATATCATGCACACATGAGACACAAACATAACAAACGTAAATACAAGGACATGTCAGTATGAAGAACATCCTCAAGATCCTGAAGATGTAGATAGAACTGTGTACTCTGTAGAACTGTGGCAAAACAAACACTGTGTTTCTGTGTTTGCACAGACAGATGTATATATTTGCCTTAACTGGCTTCAATATACCCATAACATCAACAATGACTGATATACAAAAGATCCAGTAATGCTGATCTCCAGGGGTCTGTGAGCTAGATCAATGAGCTTCACAAGAATGCTTATGATGATAACAGCAAGCATTCCTGTGATAAATGTCCTACCTCTTGTATAGTCCACCAGAGCCTCCAGTGCAGCGACACGAACATCAACAAAGTGTCCGTACTCAGCGTAGGACTTGAAGAGTGACGCGTCACTGGGAATGTGACCGTTCTTCTGAAGCTGACGGATCGCACTCAGACAACTGGAGAGAGGGAAGAGGAGAGGAACAGAGGAGATGACAAATGAAAGACAGTACAGTTGTGTGGAAAATGAATGCTAAAATATGCCTTTTCCATGTCAAAATGATAGCACACAATTTGCTCTTCCCTCTGGATAAGTTATATATAAATAATACATTATAATTATATAACAATACATTAACCAAATGTTGTGCCTCTGTCTTTCTTTCAAACAAACGTTAACAGCTGATGGTGGCAGATAGATGTGTGTTGTGCGTCACCTAAAACTGAGTCTACTTTAAAATTAAAGCTATGCTGCCTTCAGGTGCCTGTCAAAAAATATGCCAGAGATGAAATGATTTATAGAATTTCTCAGTAATGTTTACAGGCAGAGGGCACAGAAACTTTAAAGACAAATTTTTAATTTTTAAGAATTGTAAAATTTTCATAAAGTTATCTTCCACATCCACAATCTAAACATAAATAACAAAAAACAGCATTATCTTTAGTTTTTGTCACTTTTTAAAATTTCAGCTGTGGGTTGCACATATAACTTCATAACTTCATAACATCAAAAAGTCACATCCGTGCCATTACTACCTAGACAACTCTGTTCCATCATTCCACTATTGTATCTTACATACAGACCAGCAAGGTGGCATAATGGCACAATATTCCTGCCTTGAGCAGGGAGAGTAACAGGGATTTATGCGTCAGCCCTGTGACAGTCTGGCGAACCGTCCAGGGTGTACCCCACCTCTCACCCAATGACAGCTGGGACGGGCTCCACTCCAGTGGTATCCTGTTTTTTCTTTTCATTTTGTTGTCCAGTTATTGCAGCTGAATCCATGACAGGTACACTTCAGCCCAATTTCCTAAAAGAATTAGTGGCAGCTTGTGGCTGAAGATAAGATCCCTATCTGAACATGTTCTGATTAGGTGGAAACTAGACCTGTGTTTTTACAGCAATAGGAAGCAATACACAAACATTTTTAATTATTTTAACAAGTGGGATGAAGATCTGTTAAGTGTATACAGGTAAACACACTATGCTCCTAACCTGACAGTGATGGTGTTTCTGAAGCTCGGCAGCAGTTTCTCCATGTTGAGGAATCGTGTGATCTCCTCCAAGATGAGACGGACGTCAGCATTCAAATTGTCCACTGTCCGCACCTCGTTATTGATGCTGATGGCTGGGGTCAGAGAGTTGGTCAGTGCTTCGATCAGATCGGCACGGTAGTAATTATCTGAAAACTGAAGCCAGACAAGAGGTGGTTAAAGATGAGAATGTCAAACCCCGTTTATGAAAGCTCATCCCTGGGGCTGAAGATTTATTGTTGGCATCTAAAATGGCAACATGCAAACATATTGCTTTCATAGGGTTTTTAACAAACTGCAGTTTTAGGATTTTTCAATAAATACATTTTTTAATCACTAATAATTATGATGCCGCCTGAACCTGAAAATAAAGCAGCCTGTATGCACTTGGTAACTTTTGGGGACAGCCGTGATCCTAACTGTCTAAGCCTTTAAAAGTTTCTATATCAGAGTAAATGTGTGTGTGTGAATGTGAGTTTTTACTTTGTTTTTTCTGTTGTCGTTATACTTGATGAGGTCGAGGATGAAGTTTAGGACATCTTTGGGACAGAGGTTCTGGACATCTCTGAGTAACGCCATGGCAACAGGCATTGTCTGACATGGAAAACAAAGATAAAACAGTTATCATGATTTGATACAGCGACAAAAAAGATGGAGAAAGACAATTTCATATCTCAGTTTTACAGTGTGCTTCAGTGAGGCACATGATCTTCTAAGTAGAGCCCAACTGATGCTGGAGTTTGTATGAGGACTCTTACATTTGGTTGTTCAAATCAACTTGTCAGGGCTGTTGGACAAAAACCCCAAATAAAGAAATACAAACCACTGTTCGCAAATCTTAAACCATATTTGTAGTATTTCTGTACTGAAATGTTTTTCTATCAGCCAACATATAACCCAACACTGATATATCTGTGCAAAGCTAACAAGATATTGACCATGCCTCAAATGATACTTCAAGTTTGTTTCTTTAGTCTGTCGTGAGTAAGTTGTGTGTGCCTGTCAGGGTGTTATGTTTCTTTGATGTACCTTTTGCAGGAAGTAACTCTGGAAGTTGATGAAGTTGTTGGTCTTGACGATGTTGGGGCAGCTCTTACAGCAGAACATCCGAGTAAACAAGGACTTCATAGCTGGCGGACCCTGCCATGTGCTCACCATAGCATTGGCTATCTGTGAGGTTTACACACACACACACAAGAAGAGAAGAATGCTGTTTAGTTAAATACTTCAGTTCTTTTCAAGTTGCCACATGTGGAGGACAGCATCTGTCAGGTGTCTTCTAGGGTTGAGCCGATTTAAAAATGTTCAAACCAGTTTGACATTAAGCCAAACACCAGACCAGACCAGTATACCAACTTTACCAGGTGTCCCACTTGACTCCTTATTGGAACATAATGCTACTATGTTCCCACAGCAAACAAGCGCCTGACCATCACAGAACATCTGAGAGGTCTGTCCACGCTAAATTCCATAAATATGCACTTCTGTTCTGTCATGTAACCATGTAAAAAACCACGTTCCTTACAAGAGATCAGACTGGAGACGTAACCACTTAAAAGCTGAGTGGCGAGCCTCCTCTCCATCTTCCTATGTTTGTGAGGTTACTTTTTCCAAACAGAAAACACATGTTTCATATTGTGATATTTACTGGAAATGACATATAATATATATAGCCAGCAGCAAGTAGGTTGTTATTAGCGATGGTAATTTACCAGAAATTTAGCTCCCTGGCAATCTTCCCCCAGCCAGCTGCTGCCTTATTTTGGTTTTGTAGTGAAATGAGGTATTGTTTAGATATGATAAATAAATACAAACAGGGTGTCTGACAAAAGTTGCGCTCTACACAGCGCACTGCTTTGCTAGCAGCCAGTTAGGACACCTCTTTAATCAAATGCAAATTGTTGCCATATTGGCGTTGTTTAGTTTTAGTAGAGACTACCTCTGCCACGTCTCCTCGTCACCCAAAAAAAACACATGAAGTTCTAGTAAACAAACACAGCCTGTGCTGCTCTACTTAAATTTGATCGTCTTCATGTTGAGGTATTCAACTAATGGCATGTCACACACAAGTGGCTCCATTAGTCAGTTCTTAAACATGAAAGTACGTTCATCACGTTGTCAAAACTGCTTATTACGTATGCAATTCAAGTTGTATTTAGTGCCATGATATGAGCTGCACAGGTTGCTGATGTAGGCTACTTTTTCATTTGCCAGAACATGTCATAACTGCAAATGTCGGTTCAGCTAGTCCGGCAAACTTGAAACTGACCCAGCTCTAGTGTCCTCCATTTGCTGTTGTCACAGTAGATTAAAACTAAATATTATAAAGATTTCTGCAAAGCATGTGGAATGTGAAATGTACACAGACGTATAAGCTGAAGTCTCAAGAGCTGTGGTAGTTACTGGAGAAATACTGCATGGCACACAACTGACAGGTCAAGAATGTTGTAACTTTTATAACAATGTCCTTTCTGTCCGTTATAATTTCTGTGGTGAGAAGTGAACTACAAAGTAAAAGGCAAATATACACGAGTAGCTCATGAGGTTTCCACAGGTATGAAGACCAGTGGCTCCAGCGGTCTTTGGGTTCCAACAGGATATTGGGGAATTTATGTTAATGTGGTAATATAGGGCTAAGGGTCACTGACACAGGATGTTGTCGTTTGGTAAGATAAATAAAGGGGGGCATGCACACCGGAATGTTTTTGTATGTGTGTGTGCACGCATTCACGAACACATCTGTGTTTTTTGTGTGTCAGAGTTTTTAACGTGTGCATGCGTTTGACAGTTTTTATGCCCCCCTCCCCACCTCCACAATTTTCAGCCCCGGGCTGTTCCTTCTTCGTTCCAACATTTTCTACCAATAACAAGCAAGTAAATGCCATCCCAACCAATCACAATGCAGCCAAGTCCATCTGAGGTCAGTCATATTTCACTTTGTGGTTGGTGTGGGTATGTAAGTCTGTGAGTGGGAGCCAGAGTGTGTGTATGAGTTGTATGTCAATCTGTGTGTGTGTAGTACCAAAGGCCATTATGATGGGGTCTGTTGGGGGTTCTGTAGCCAAACACAGCAACTTAATGAAAGAAGCGAAGTGCTGCCATTTCAGCCTCCACTCAGTTTATCATGTTGTGAAAATATTGGTTCAGGTGGAACCTGAACGGCAGAAAATCCAGTGGGGTTAAAGTTGGAATAAACCAAATCCAGAGAATAGAGAATTTCCTGTAGCCACAGAATAGGATTATTCAGTCAACTGAGCAGCGAGAGTTAAACGGCTGGGTGGCCTTGCTGGCTAGGAAGTTGTTGTTCTCATACTGTAGCTCTCTTCACAATATTGTTTGAACTAAAGAGTTTGTAAAAAATCTTTGATTTTTATCACCATAATAATAACTGAGAGAAAAGGGCAGTAAATACAGGTAAGATACTGTCATCCTTGATTAGATATGACAAGTTTCTAAAAAATAGTCTTAAACTATGAGGACTGCTAGTGTCTCTCTGTGAAGCTATAAACTGAACTTTGTTTTTCTCCTCTCCCTCCACACATCACTCATCTAGACCTTCAGAACCTTTATCCATGTACTGACCCTTTCCCTCCTCTTACCCTATTTCCTTTCATCTACTAATCCATCCACATTACTCCCTATATCTCCTTTTCCCCCTCTCACTCCATCTTTGCCAAGCTACACTCTGTTTTGCAAACCACAGCAAAATGTACAGAGCATTCCTATTCATGTTAAATGATGTTTTAATCAATGTGTGCCGTCATAAATCTCCTGGGCCCTCTGACAGGCGACAACATACTTCAGCCCTGACCTAACTTACTTTTAAAGCTACAGTTCATGACTTTTACAAAATAACTTTTGCCATATTTGCTCAAACTGACACTATATTCACACAGAAGTATATAAGACAGGTACTATGTAAAAAAATCTTTTTCCTCCATTCCCTCTTTGCATTTCTGAAGAGCCAAGGAGAGTCGAACGCAGCTGTCAATGATGTCAATCACTGCTCGTGAACTGCAGTTAAATTGTGAAACTAGGCAGCGCTGATCAAATATGAAACAAGATTCTGTTACTGCATTGCCTGTTTCTCGCCTCGATTATTTTCTGAAATATGATTTTAGTGTGCTGTTTAGCTGTGAAATGGGAACATTTGTTGAAAACAGTCAGGCCAAAACGAAGCACAGCCCACCTGCTGGCGCAAACCCTCTCATTTTATAGCTAAACAGTGTAATAAAATAGGTTTCTGAAAACATCTGAGGCAAGATACAGGCATTGGAATACCAGAATTTTAGCACTACAAGGAGTCAGGAGAACATGATTTCTTTCCACAGATTATCTGTCTCATGTCCTACTGTGTGGATATCGTGACAGTTTCAGCAAATATGACAAAAAGTTGTTTTTAAAAACTGCATTGTATCTACTTCGGCAGAAACTACAGTGGCTGGTCCAACTGGCTTGACAAGCAACTTCCTCTGAGTGACAACTGTCCAACCACCATCCCTGCATATTCAGTCCCAATAGTCTTACCAACAGCCACTAGTTAGCAACACCTCTGGTATGATATACCTTTCCTGAATTATGTCTTTTGACCTGTCTTATCAAAGAAAAGAACATGGTTTCAATATGAAGTTTTGTGTGAGTGTACGAGTAGAGGCAAGTCAAAAGGCCATCAGGTGGGTACCTGCTCAATAACTGCTCTTTGGTTGAGTCGGTCTCACGACACATAGAAAGCTCACAAACTCAACACAGCCCTCTGTAGCAAATCGGTAAGGAATCTTAAACCCAATCAGTTATGCTATATATATAAAATGGACAAAGCAACAATGTAACACACATTCTTGACACTATAAATGTATCTACAGCCCCCTTCCCCTTGCACAAAAACCCCAGCAACACCCATTTAAACCTGCCTTTGGTCTTTAGTGGGAAAGTTTACAATTAGCATTCATTCCTGTACAAATGACTCTGCAGTAGTCACAGACATTTATTGGCTACAGGTCTGAATGGCAATGATGGAAACATGAGACCCAGGTGAACGGGTGTCATGTTTCACCCCTTTTCCGGCATGACGCAAGGAGGCACTGCCACAAATTCTGTCCATCCCTGTCCAAACAGCCCTTAAACATTTTTCAAAATTAGTCTGGGCCGAGTTTGAAAGAGAGACTGAATGAGTAACAGAAATAACCACCGTAACAGTTTTTCACTGGCTGCTTTCTACCATGTACTGATGCCAAAACTGTCATCTTTGCATCATATGGAAGTTACTTTTTTGCTGATGTATGAATTGGACCTGGTGATACCTGAAGTGACTGTTACTCATATTAAGTTTGTATGCATGATACAGAGTCCAGAGTTCATCTCAAATGTATTGTGAATCAAGCTGTGGAGGAGTACACCCTGAGGTATGCCCTGCATCCTCAGATCCCTCAGATACTGTCAAAATTTCTGTTCTGCTCCAGTGTTGCTGAAATACAAAACACATGCACACACACACACACACACACACACACACACACACACACACACACACACACACACACACACACACACACACTCTTAGACACATACCTTGGCCAAACAGAAGCAGGCTTGCATACGGACTTTGTAGAAACACTGTTCTTGCTCTAGGATGTCCGTCAGAGCCAGTCTGGAGGCAGGAGTCGGGAACTTCTCCAATGCTGAGATGGCCTCCTCCTAGCAGAGAGATAAAGTACATGCTCATCTGCTGAACATCAAACCGCAAGCTGGGAATGTGCTTTATGAGCATTTCATCCTGTTCAAATCCACTACAAAATCTACTTATCAAATCAAAATCCTTTCAGATCCCTTGTCAAATCTAATTACATTTACCTTTAAACATTTGAAAGTAACTGAAGGCTAAACTGAAAGATGTCTAATCAGCTTTTGTTAGCTGCAAAAGAAACACTGAAACACTCCAGTTTATGTCAGCAGCCTAATTAATGATCACAGCCTGCAGCCACAACCTGAAAATACAGCTTGAAATGTTAATTAAATGTTTCTGACTTTAACCCATGACAACTACATTCAGCTAAAAATGAGGAACTGCTATGAACATTTTTCATTTGCTCTTGTCTAAGAAAAGAGAGTAAGGAGAGATAAAGGGATTGGTCAGAGCTGGGACTTAAAGAATCCGGGTAAGCACACATTAAGAGTGGAGTGATTTG
The DNA here is from genome assembly GCF_006386435.1 of Epinephelus moara. Lineage (NCBI taxonomy): Eukaryota > Metazoa > Chordata > Actinopteri > Perciformes > Serranidae > Epinephelus > Epinephelus moara. Next base: position 8,782,758 of record NC_065511.1, read on the forward strand.
CCTCAGCAGTAGGTAACAAACTGAACAAACTGCAGGGTGGCATGGTCCACGTGGATGTTACTTTAATGATTTGCAAATGCTGGGGAAAAAAGCAAGTGTGGAGAAGTGCACTCTTGCCATTAGCCCACCTGTGCAACTACATCCCTCTCATAGCGCAGCTGATACTGCCACATGAAGTCGGCCTGCTCAAACTCCACCTTCCTCAGAATGGACATGTCTGGGTCGATCCGGATCCAGAGGAGAGGAGAGTCAGCACTGCAGATGTAACAGGAGAAAAACACGAGTGGGGGGGGGGGGGGGNAACAGGAGAAAAACACGGGGGGGGGGGGGGGGGGGGGAGTACTTTAACTCATGTGGGCACCTCAAGGTAGATGTGGAAGCTGCTTCTGAGGCCTGTTAGTACTTTCACACAACATTTAATCTTAACACAGTGTGGCTGATATGAGTCATGTGGATGTGACGGCTCAGCAGGTAGATACAGCTGAAAGAGTCAATTCAGTTTTGAATCCAGTATTACATAATTGTAATGCAGCTTCAGCACCAGGAAAACACAACATTCACTTAATATATTCAAATAGTGACAGGAGTGATGTCTTACTCCATGGCTGATAAATCCATGTCAACTTCCTCTCCATTCATCAGAGGGATCTTCTTTTTCTTGTTTCTGGGAAAAGAAACCAATAAAACAATCAGTCATTAGTCAACCACAAACTAAGGACTAACTCGAGGAAGATTCTTTTTTTTTTTTTTTTTTTTTAACTTTCTGATGTTTCTGTTTCATGAAAAAGACACAAGACGACTGAGGAGAAAAACAGCAAAGATGGGATCAAGTGCCTAGGTTAACAAACATATCAGGAGGCACCACAGGGCCACCAAGAAACTGGACGTTGCAGCAAAGACAGAATTAAGTAGAGATACATTTAAAAAAAAAAAAGTCATAAATAAATTCTAGAGCCCATCTTGTGGTGGGATCCATGATACAGAGATCCGTGTTTTAAAGCTAATGTTGGCCAGGAACGTAAAATGGGGAGCCAATGCTCGGATTACACCCATCTTGGAACTTGGCCTTCGGTTTGATCTCTACTACACACCAGTACAGTTTCAGGACTGCCGCAAGTATGGTTGTGAATTTATTAACCAAATCTATCCCCAGACAGACAGACATGCAGACAAACACCTGCCAGAGTACTCAAACCATGTTTGAGGTAGATCCTGCTACACTAGGTGTCAGCAGGAACACATTTTGCCATGCTGACTGACACACACACACACACACACACACACACACACACACACACACACACACACACACACACACACACACAGCCTCATTAGTTGAAAACAACACCAGCTGTCACAATGTGGCGGCAGCTGGTAAAAAACCTAATACAAAAACTATACGAGAGCAATTCCAGTCGAAATTACAAAGGAAGCAATATACATACATCACCCACAACAAGTGTTGCACCTTGCATTAATAGTGCAGCACTGTCTAAGCAAAGTGAAATGGGTTCCAAAAAGAGGAGCAGCTTCAGCAGTGTGGAATAAACTATGGCGTTCTGAATGTTTTATGAACAGCCCTGGACATTTTTACATACTTTTTTTTTTTTTTTTTTAAACAGATTTTTACAAATTCTACCCTGAAATATCATGATATTATTTAAGGTCCATAACGCCCACCACCACTAACAGCATACACTGGAAAAGAGTTAAATATAGTAAGTAATAGCTCTGTATTCATATGGTAATGTGCTGTGTAGCAGTGTGTACCTTCTGCTCTTGGAGTGACAGGGGATGTCATGTTTGAGGCTGTTCTCCTCTATCTGCAGCGTGTGGTTGAAGGATCCATCCAGCTCCTGCACTGTTACTTTGATGGGACCCTGCAGGGAAATATACATCTGATTATTGACAGCAAAAGTAATGATGATGTGATGGTACTTCCAGCCCCTTACAGACCTGGAATCTGTAAGATTACTATATTAATTTATTGGTTTAAGTGATGGATCCTTGTGTGGGGAAAAATCCACTATCCAAACATGAGAGCACTGTTTAAGGAAGAACAGCAATGGTTTTTGTACCACCTTTGGTACACCCCATGGATGATTATAGAGAGAAATTGTTTTTTTTTCTGTTACTCTTCACTGTAAAAAAGACATTAATCCATTCATTGACTAATAGTGTCAGTAATCTTGGGCATGCAGACTAGATTTGTGGCCGCAGTATACCTTGGTTTTAATCAGAAATTTTCATCTGACACTGTAGTAAAAAAAAAGAACTACCAGCAACACAAATGGACTCCAGATACTGTGTCCAACGCTCACCACATATTTCTGAGTTCCAGATGATGTGTAGTCCTGACGGATCTCCAGCTCGAGCACGTTTCTCTTCCTGTTGAAGGCAAAACTGCCAAAGAATTTCACCACGGCACTTTGGTCTCTGAGTACGAGAAGTTAACCAAGATAACCAAGAAAAGTCTGAAAAAGCAACCAGCTGAGAGAGACAGCTACACCAAGCTACATTTACTAATAACATTGCAGTGATACTTGTGGTTCTATTGCAGTGACATGGTCCTGCAGGGAAACTGCCACGTGCTTTTATTGAAAGAGGATGTAAGTTTTTTTAAGCATTTAACTTATATTGCTCCTACAGTGCAACCGGTTCACTAATAGTCACCAAGATTCATTACAGACACAAGGATACACCCATTGTTTGATGAGGGGGCCTATGTCTTTGCCTGAGACGTTGGAGATGGATTTGAGGAAGGCGTGAGTAGACAGAAGCATCTGGCTCCACATGTGACTCTGGTACTTCTGGGATGAGGCTGTGCTGGCCAGGCTCAGAAGCTTGTTGAAAACCTGCAGGAAGGCCGCACAGAGGACAGCAGGCAACAGAGAATTCAAATTAAGTCTAAACCAGCTTCTGTTATCAAGTTAACAAAGCCTGAGTTAGACAAGAAAATGCTGGCTGTGTCTAACCTGCAGCATGAACTCCATACTGATCCTGTTTTCTATCAGCCGCATCACCAGGTGGGCCTTACACTGGAACATCTTGAAGTACTCCCAGGACAGAGTGTGGGGGTGCTTGATGGAGAAGTGGAGGTGGGGAGTCGGACTGAAAAGAAAACAGTTTGGCCGTTGTGTCATGCAAATATAATCCAGAAAATGACTTGTAACTTATATTTCAAATGTTAAAACAGGGATTCAGATTGAAATTGAATGTGTTACTTGTCCTTCTCTTTGCCTCCACTGAAGGTTGGGTGTAACAGAACCCCTCCCATCTTTAGCTCATATTCCACAATCTTGTCCAACTCCTGGAAAACAAACAAATAACAAAATAAATAACATTTACAAAAGCTCTTCCTTTTTACATCTCATGCTCATCATTTGTAGGGCTGCAACTAACAATATTATTTTAATTGTCAATTAATCTGCAAATGATTTTCTCAAAATATTTAAAGGTGCCTGCTACAATTTCCTAAAGCACAATATGATCTATGCAAATCGTTTTGTTTTTTTTACAAACAGTCCGAAACACAAAAATAATCAGTTTACACTCAGATATGACAAAGAAAAACTGCAAATTCTCACGAGTAGCTTTAACCAGTAACTGCTTGGAATTGACTCATGATTGCAGCTCTAATGAAATGCCAAATGTCAATGAAAAAATAACCCACAACAAGACATGAAAAAGTGAATAGATTTTGATTATAGTGAGGAGTTTAAATTGCCTGTAGGTGTGTATGTGAATGTGAATGGCTGTCTTTCTCTAGGTGTCAGCCCTGTGATAGTATGGGGACTGTTTTAAGGGTGTTAGCTTGCATGTGCCGGGTTTTTGCCGGTATCACGTGTAGCTGTCCAGCAGATGAAAATGTCAAAAAAAAAAAAAAAAAAATGTATTAATAGAATATTAAATTGCCTAATATTGTGTGACCTGTAAGATATGTTGCCAAGACAAGTTGAATATAACATGACGCAGACCATATTTTAGGATTTTTTTCCCTCACGGAGCACCCACACAAGGAAGGTATGTAGACCTATCTATAATATCATAGCTGGTTTGACTTGACTTTGGTAATATGGTTTGACAAGCTGTGATTAACACAACTGGAAAGTGAATGCGGACATCATTGTTTTCAAAAGTCTCTGTTTTTTCCCGTCCAGACTAAAACGTTTCACTGTAGTATTAGAACAAAAATGGGGTCAGACTCAGCAACATTTTCAAAGGTCTCTGATTTAGGGGTTCCAAAACGCTGGAGTAGCATAGACACTGGTTGTAAATACAGCAGTAGTTGCTGTAGTTGCGTTGTAAAACACAAACATATTGTCGATGTAGCCTTAGTGCCACCAATTCTGAGAGTTTTCCCTCATTAAAGGGAGATTTGCCTGGCATTATATGAAGCGCATAAACTTAAGTTGCCTCCTCCAACTTCATGACATTTTTTCTTTACATTTTACATTTTTAGGAAATATTAGTTTACATTTCTAATGAGTGAGGCCACTGTTTAAACTACAATAACAAGACGACATGCATCACTAGATAATTGACAGATAGATTACATGGCACGTCAACATTTTAGGAATTTTTACCAATTTCCTGAGGAAACATTCTAAGAGTTATGATAGGAAAAATAGTTGAAACAAAAAGTCACCTCTTTGATCCAGTGGCGGTACTCATTGACTCCAAAGGTCTTCTTTAGGTAGAGGCCGTAGATGTAGCCTGAGATTCCCTTCAGCACCCACTCATCACCCCTACAGAGGTAACATACAATGTCACTGTAGTCTGAACATACAAATACAAATCCTTGCAAAATATCAGTGAATTCATAGTTCTCTTTATGGTTTATGGTGCATGTCCAACCTTTCAGGAATTACTCAGAATGAATAATAGCAAATGAAGTGCACTTTAACTCCATGACTTATGTACATTAACTACAATTTCAGCGTCACTTTGAAGGGCGTCTTTTTAGCTTGTGATTCATGGCAACCAAGAAGTGTGAAGCTACTGAACAATCGGGCCAGAATAAACAGGAATATGAACATACGAGAGTGACACCTTGAAACTGAGCGAACCCTGTTGCCCACACTGTTTTGAGCTCTTTAAAAGTGAACACCCTTTTTACAGTATTTAAGGCCACACTTGTGTTGCTTCATCACTATGTAATTGTAAATTTTACCCATGTGGTATTTCTAGGAGGAAACCTGGCATGGCAAACACAACTCTCATAAATTTATCAGCCCAGATTTATTAGCTTGTAAAAACAAGAGACACAATACGTTGATTCAACCTTGGTGGTTTCCCCGCTTGATGCTGAATTGAATCCAGTCTGGCTTGTGTAGTACAGATGATTTCATCTGTGTATCTGCTATCAACATAATGGAGGGTATGGAAGTGTTTTCGATCCACTCTTTGCCCCATTACAAGATCATATTATGATTGATAATTAATAACTGTTGAACACGGAAGCTGCAAATTTCCTTTCTTTCATGATCTCAACCTCCCAGGTGGAAAAAACCTTTCTTGAAAAGCAGCCCCAAAGCACTGGAAAACTGCAAAATGTCCAACAACACAGCTTTTTAGACAACGAAACCTTTTAATATTGGTCCATCTTCACACCAGCACAGCAGACATTCATTAACAAACATAGTTCATCTTCTATTAGACACGCAAGGCAGAGCTAATAGTAATCCAAGCTCTTGTTTTCTAAAGCTCATGAACAACTTCACTATTTGTCAACATGGTTTCAAAGATTTGAAAAAAGAGTAGTTTCTTTTTTTCTTGTGCTTTCTCTTTTATGTCTGACAGGCTACTGAGCATGGCCTGTTTTCAATTACAGGCCCCAGTTAACCCCCACTCTGATTAATTGCTAGCAGGCAGCTCCATGCTTTGCTAAAATCAAAGAGATCTGACTTTCCTGAGGTCGTTTCTTACACGACACCAGCCGGCTCAACAACATAAGCAAACCAAGGCTCCACATCTGATGTGTGTTTAGAGGTCAGCGAGGAGAGAGGAGGAAAGGGGAGGGGGAGAATCGAGGATGCGAGGAGGTAAAGGTAGGACACCCAAGCATTTCTCTCCACAGTATTAGCAGCACTAGATAGTGTTAAAGTCCTACTGATGGGCCTCTTAACACAAGCAAGCCTCCCTGTATTATTCCCTCAGTCTCTCACACACGGCGACCACACTGGCCAAGTTGCCAAGCAGTAACACAGCGATCCATCATGTCGACGTATACAGTCATTCAGGCCAGCGCTGGCCCGACTTCTGACTCCTAGTACTGACAAAACAGCTTAGTTCTGTTGTAAATCTCTCATCACCAGCCTTATATGAAAATGTCTGAAGGCTAAATGTTACCACACTTCTAAAAAAGACCAGAATGCAGTTGGGAGAATTGCTGGGCTCTGTTGAACGTGGTTTGTACATTATGTGTGTATGCCTCCAAACAATGATGACAGTACTTTTCCATTACATACAAATCTGGCCCTTTAGGTTAATTTAAGTTACTCAGAGTCTCAGGAGGCTTAGTTGGTACAATGCAGCCTTTGATCTCATTTAAAGGCTGAAGTATTTCTACCTGATTCAAATGGCCACACTCAAAGAAGGCTTGCTGTCAGGGAGGAGTGAGACACACTGAACTGTACAAATAGGGGTAACAGCACACACTTTTGGACAGTCTCTCATTGAAAGCACTGCGCTTGGTTGTAAATGTAAAAAGTTAAGTTAGTAATTCTGTGAAGAATATAGAGAGTCTGACAGAGAGGTTCAGACCCGGCATACTATTATAACTCTGCACACCTGGCCAGCCACTGTGTAATGGAGGAATGATTATCTGATTGTCTGTTTCAGAAAGTTAAGCAGGCTTTCAACTCTGTTGGACAACAAACACTTCGTTCAATGTGTACTGAGCCCTATAGTCAAGAGCTAGTCTCGTAGAAATTTATGCATGCCTGATCCAAAAAAAATAAAAAAATAAAAAACTTTGAAAATGTCAGTGCAATTTGTAGTGATTTAAATCCGTCCAGAAAAAACAAGCACTTATTTAAAGGACACTGGTTCTGAAATAAATGCCAGTCACATTCAGAAAAAAAAACATCTTTCCGGAACACCATCTCAAACCCAGCAATCAACCATTGGCCACCACTTAGGGGTCGACAGTGCCAGTATTACACTCGCAATTGCCCCTAAAAATAGATATGTGAGAAGTGGAAAAATCATAAACAAGCACAGTGTGCAAGTAAAGATTACAACCTACTGTAAGTTACAAATTGTTCAAAACTACAAATCCCACAATTCCACAAGCTGCAATGCAATCACTAAAAAAAAGTCCATTAATAATTATTTTGAAGGAGGCTTCACACTTTGTATTAACAGAGGCGGCTAAAGTTAACATTAGCATGCCAGCTGGTAACACAGGGCGACTGTGAAATAAGCAAATGAATCTACAGTGACCTCCGCTGTCACTTCATCATCCACTGGAGTCACGCAGACAGAACACAAGGTAATGGATTTAATTTAAATCGGCTCAAAATGTCCCCATGGCTTGTGTCTTCCACTTCCACAGTCCTCTACTTGTTTTCACATCATAATTGCACACAAGCAGTCAAGACGGAGTGAGACCAAAACAACCTGGTGACATACACTAAGATTATTTTTCCTTTAGTCATTGAGCTCTTTAGCAGAAAGGTTTGTGATGGTTTGTGTTATTGTTGACTGGCACACAGTATATATGCTCTGTTCTGTCAACATTGGATTGTGTTTTTAATGTGCTAACTGGCTAACTAGTGTCAAGGCGGTCTTCCAGTTTCCCTTTTTCAATGACGAAAACGGACTACATCAGTTTGCTGGGATGGAGGGGTATTTTGTCTCACACAGGCGCACAACGTACATGCTGGTTGGCCGTCAGCTGTAGTCTTTACGTTGTGTTCATGTGCAACTTTTTGTTTGAGCATTGCATGGAGATTTCATTGCCACTAGCTCTCCGAAGTCGGTTTGGTGTGTCTTGGCCTTAATAGCACTTGTGGGAAAAAGTTAAGTGTTGAGCCCTGCCACTACAATGTTTTAACTGCTGTAATAGATACTATGTTTGTTTGCTTTGTTTTTATTTAATTATAATTATCTTTAAGTCTGTTTCCTGCTAGATGCAGAAAAATGCACCCACATAGTCCACAGAACTCTCTTGATTGACACTATGATTAGCCAATGAGAAATGAGCCTTCAATATCTGTAGACTCCGAAAGGCACATCTGCCGGATTGGCTCAGACTTCCTGTCTCAGACTTGAAAGCCTCACTGTGTTGATTCTCACCATGACATCCTGGAGATGAAACAGCCAAAGAACTGCTGAGCCAAGGCCTGGGCCAGACAGCGGCGTGTCACCGGGGTCTGGTCTATAATCAAAGCACTGTGGAGCAGGTTGGTGCTGAAAAACACAGCCAACAACTCAAGTTGAGATCGAATTAGATAAATACAGTGAATAAATACAGTATGAGTACAATCTGCAACATAGACAGGTTAGTGTAAATTAACCTCAAAGAAAATACTGCTGGCTCTCTAGAACTGGGGATGTTTTGGACAAACAAAAAACATGTTTGCACAAACAATTATGTGGGGACACAACCTGACCTTACCTTAACAGACAACGAGTCAGACACACACTCTATCTCGTGCTTACCTGAAGATACTCATGGAAGCATAGGAGGACACTTGTACATAGGCCTCGTCCACAAACACAGTCTTGAAGCAGGCGTAAGGGTAGCGGCATGTCAGAATCTCCTCATAGAACTCAAAAATCTCATGTAGGTAAGACATGGTGTGTTTGAGCAGCGGCAGCAGCTGTGGCAGGCAGAAATGGGTCACCTAAGATGGGATAGGAGGACAAATTACAATGTCATAGTTATATATTCAGCGCATTTTAAAATGTCAGAAAAACAAAGTAAAATGTGAAAAATGTCCAGAGAAAAAGACTACAAGGTCAAACCATAGCTACCACAGCAGAATACCAAGGGTGTCCCCTTTGTGCTTCTATACTGCATTTTCTGCCACTACACATTATATAAACAGGGGGTCCATACACTGCATCGCTGAATTCTTCAATTCATTTTCAATACTGCTACACAAGCAGTTTAGGGACATCTAGTGGTCATTAATAGAAACTACAACGCTGGGTAAAATACTACTATATTACATCAGACCTGCAGCAATTAACAATTTAGTCAATCTCATGAGGTTTTTTGACGAGATTAAACATTGCTGTGATAATGGTTTACAGATGGCTTTAGTTTGTAGAGATGTTAAGAAAATTATCCTAGTAAAAACTGTAATTGTTGAGACTTTCTCCCTTTTCCATTGGTGAATGTTAGACCAGCAATTTGGACACAACTATCTAGTCTCTCTGTACTTGCAAGAATTACTACATGTTGCCTTTAAGAGTGACACATAAAATTCATGCTCAACAGAGAGGTCTATCAAAGCTATGATACACTGGTCGTCACTTATGAAACTCAGGGCTGTACAGTGTGACATATGTGTCGCACGTGCAGCACAAGAATCAGTCTGTATGATGAATAAATTACCCCTGTAGTACCCGTGTTTTACAGCCATGTGCTTCGTGTGTGTCAGACAGAGCCGCTTGTTTGTTTAGGTGAGGATTTGTGGACTTGTCTGCATGTGAGGTGAAATAATACCGCATTGCAATTCCACTTGGTATCTGTAGTCTATCATGCGATGGTGAGACAGCGCCGAGACGCAGGCGACTGATGTATTTATAAAAATGCAGCACTGTGAGGATACAGACATTTCATGCACCAAATGTATATACACAGACCTGTTGATGTGTATTCTGCCTGCACTGGATCTGTTCATTTGAGTCTGCTGTCACTGTCACCCTGCAGCAGGGTTTCCCCACACATTTATTTGTTTGCGGTGGCCCGCCACAATTAAAACGTCTGCTGCCGCAAATAGATTTTCTATTTTTGGAGCTGGACCGTTCATTAGGAATGCTGTTTGAATATGTATACATTCAGTCATTTATAGCACCAAACTGTGCACAGTGTGTGTACTGATCACACTCGGGGCAGCAGAACATCAGGTGCATTGAAAGTGGGTCTAAGAGTTTGCATTCACTTGCAGCAGCTGCTCCTCTATGGCCTGATCAGCTCTGACCGGCTTGACAGATCAATTACCCACCCTACCAGTCATAAACTGCTGCTGGGGAAAAAAACACTCACGAGTTGCGCCTGCACTGCATTTACGGACCTGTATAAACCTCGGAATTTAGAGAGGTGACTCAGACTGATACATAGGGACACAAACACATTTAAAAAAACACTTTCACTTCACTAATAAACCAGAGAATTGTTCAGTTACACTGGGCTTCATGATCAAACAAAGTCTCTCTCCCTCTCCACAAATACTTGTGTACTATACATGTAGCCTGTATCCCAGTAAGAAAAAGGACACACTATAGTTTAAATACTAATTTTAAACTTTTATACATTGTTTTTTATAATTCCAGCAGGTTTTAGAAGGTGCTGCAAACAACTCAGCACCCCACTTCCTATGTCCATGCTGTGCATTAAGCCCAATAATAAATAAAGATATTTAAAATAATGTCTGCATTTTGTCAGTACTATGTTCATTTGAAAGGTCAAAAAAAAAATACCTAAGTGTAGGAGGGCACTTACTTCAGGGATGCAACTAACGATTATATTCATTATCGATGTCCTACACAATGTCAAAAACCCTAACTGCTTACCGAAAATTCCTAAAACTTCTTTTATGAAAGACTAAGTGAAATGGGATAATTATTTTTCAAGTTCAAGTCCTGTGTCCTTGTGTTGGTTGTTTAGTTGTCTCCTGTTACATGCTAAATGTGTCCAAGAAATGTTTGAGTAATTCTATATCAAAATCCCTCTCTTTCCTCTTTCTGTAGAATGTTAAGAAATGCTTGATGACTCATCTTGAACTCAGGGGCGGTGACATAAATGTATCCAATCAGATGTGATTTGGGGTGACCAGCTAACCTCATTTATTGTTTAAAATCCGCATTTGACTTGTAGTTCATAGATATAGCAGAGCAGAGCAATTTCTCAGTAAAAGGGGAGCAGGTGGATATTAGTCAGCAAAACATTTCCAGAGAATGTGGTTGAGATCTAATTTGTTCATGTCTCCCTCTCTCGTGCTCTTTCTGGCCTGAGAACATGAGGGAGGTCACCAGTCCTACAGCTCTTCATTTCACTCTATGTGATTTAAATCCCTCGCATGACTACACCTCATCCACACATTTTTAATGTGTCAGATTAGAGAAAATAAAGCCAACTGCTCTGCCATCTGTTTCACTGTGACTTTAAACACATTAACCAGAATGTTTAATTAACACTGTGTTTACTGTTTAATCAAAAGCAGTTGTTTTGGGAAAGAAATCACACCCATATTCCTTTTGCTAGCTGAAAATTAATCAATGTAGACGTCAAAAGAGTGATATAGGCTTACATTTCCAACATCCCAGACTACATGCAGAACTATTATCATTTAAACCTGCAACCACTGGTCACTACAAACCCACCTCATGCATGTAGGGATCTACAAGGATTTCAAAGGGCCCCACAGCCAGGGAGATGTTGGGGGCTGCAGTCGGGATCGGGAGGACATAGTGGAAAGTCTTCTTCCTCATGTCGTGGGTGTAGATGGTCTCCACCAGATCGCCACAGGACACAGCCACCATGGAAGCATCCACGGTGAACTCCAGCTTCCATGTGCACAGTTCTGAGTAGGAGTCGACACAGGGGAACCAGAATCTGTGGGAGCAGACCATATGATGAGCTTTGAGCCCTGACCACCACTGTCACTGACTCTTATGGTGGAATGTGAATGTCAGCTGTAAGTGTTAGTCTGCACAAGAGCATAGGAAACGTCCAAGAGAGTTGAAGAGTGAAGAGCTTAGAGGGAGAAAACGAGTAATAAAGTCTGAGCTGTTATATGACAGACTACACGTAGGAGGCCTTACTACAATGTAGGTAAGACAGACACATTTTTGACAGTTTAAGGAATCTGTCACTTCAAAGAATTTTGTACATTTCCATGATGCATTTACACTTCAACACCCACCCCCTTTTGGCAGTAATGTACCAAAATTTAAGCAAATATTTCATTGTTAGAGTCTTGCTGTGAAGTTGGACATTACGTTTACAATCCAGTGCTTGTGTATACAGAGACTGTTTTTGTTTTAAAATGCTGTTTTAAAATGAAAACATATTAGGGTGAAAATGGCCTTAATGTCTGGTTTAGTTAGTATTCTAACTGTCATTGTTGAATTGAAGAATGTGCTTTTATTTGACTCAGCTACTATAAATCAAGGTAAGTCACTGTTTCTATACCTGGTGGAGTTCTGGTATCCGAAGGAGAACACGTGAGCTCCTCTCTCCGCCATGCTGCCTTCCACATCAGGAACTACGAAGTGGAGACCTCCTTTAGGCTGGTCCAGGGAAAACTCTATGTACACCTTTAAAACTTTTAAATCTGGAGACACAAAACAGAGAAACATTGGTGTATCGGTCATGATCTCACAGTTCAATATCTGATGAAAATCCAAGAGTGGAAAACATTTCACTTATTGTTATTTGATAATCCAAATCATGTGACCATGTTTCCTCAAGATATCAGGCAAGAAATTTTGATCTTAAAATGTGATCTTTTTATAACTATCTGGTGAAGATGGTGGAATTTTAAAAGGACAGTAGATTTTTAGTCTTGGATCAGCAAAAACACACTTCTGAATACTCTGCATTTCACACAGTAAATGATCAACAACAACTCTGCATGCCTTTTCTAATCGTCAGTGGCCTTTATGCTGCCATCTTACCATCTCCTTGTTTCCAGAGTTCAGAGGGAACTTTGATGACCAGCTCCCCATGTCCTGCATCAGGGTCCACAGCACTCACTGCTGCCGTGTAGGCACTGGAGAAGTAGTTGAGGTTCCTCCTACACAGACACACAAAACATTTACACAACATGATTATGTTGTAAGCATCTCTTACAGTAGCCACACAATGATATTTACCAGCAGAGACAATGTTGCAACAGCAGGTACAGTTTTCACCTTGTGAGTTTATGTCTGTGCCATCGTGGCAAAATGTGGTCTTGGTGACACCTTTTGTAGCAGGAACTACCACAAAAGCTGTTTTGAGTACTTCGGCAGATGTTTATACACCTGTCTTGTCTGTCTGTGGCCAGATTTTTGTCAATATGATAGCGATAGCTTCGCAATCATACAAGATGCAATCACAAAACTTTATAGGTGTGTAGTTGAGATCAACATGAAGGCTGACTTTGAAGATGGGTGTAGTCAGAGCAAGGGGGTCAGAAGTAGGGGACTGGGAAGTAGGGAAGGGGTCCTTACTCTACAAATCAAGATAATTCCTTACAGTAAAAGTTAACAAATGTATGGTGTTTCACAGAATATATCATCATAACACAAAAACCTACTGTGTCACATGTATTTCCAAACCTATCGGGAGATTTAAATGATAAAATACCTGAGGGGCAAAAAGACTAGTAAATGCATTCAATATTACTACTTATCCAAGAATAAATGTTTGAAATAAATTTGTCTTGATGGCTCAATTAAGGTTTGATGCTGAAGCTGATGAGGCAGAAATATAAAGAAAGTTATTGTCATACTTTAAATCTGAAAAAAAAAAAAAAAAAACCCTACTGGTCATCATTGTCTTAGTCACTCACTTTAAGCTGATATTTTCGGCATCACACAACCATACAACAAACTAATGTTGTTAACATTGTCTATTTACTTGCAGTCAGTAGACAATGTTAATTTGACTGTTCTACTGCGACACAGTAACATTTCATTTGTAGACTAACACTACAGTGAAATGTTCAGCGAAGACAGTGCACACTGCACTGACATACTCACTGCTTGGACTCATGGTGGCACACTTCCAGTGTAGGGTCATTGTAAATGAATGGAGCTTCGAGTTCATTGACTCGGACCCTGTAGATGCGGCACTGTTTACTGTTAAGCTTGATCCTGTTGAGGTTGACCACTGTGGGGAAAATGGTCAGCTCAACATAGCCCTAAGGGATGCAAAAGAAAGGAAGAAGTTAGTGATAACAGACTGCAACTGTAATCAGTAGCTAAAGTTATTTTCATTGTCTGGATTAAATAAATTGCATTTAGCGATTTGTTCACTGAAAATGTTCCAAACACAAGTATCTGTGCTGGCTCTATCACAGCAGCAAAGTCTCTCCATGTCCTTGTGACTTATTTTTGATGTAATTCTATGGAGCTGTAACACACAACAAGTCTGACACATTAGCTTACACAGTATCTAATAACTGCAAATTATGTATCGTTCTCAGTGTACAGTAATAGAGTAATTGTTACAATTCATAATCCACACATTTGAGACTGCATCAACCGTTCTCTGTTCAAATCACTACTCAAAACTCACCTTTTCAGAACTGCTTTATATGTGTGATTTATATTGTGTATTTATTATATATATTTTTTGTGTTTTCTATACCAGTTTTAACTTTTATGAACTGTCTTTCAGTACTCTAAAAGCATTCTGCAAATAAAATGTGTTATTATAATTATTTTAGTATTCATCTTTATTTTTATTATTATTATCCCTGATTAAATGAGTGCACTGTGTAAATAGGTGTGGGTGGGAAACCATTTCATTTCAGGGGCTGCACTGACTGGATAGGATGCAGCTTGGTTTAATCTAAGTCACTGCTGGCTGTCTGTCTGTCTGTCTGTCTGTCTACAGCACAGTGATGAGGCAGATTAAATTGCAGAGCTGTTTTACATTGCTGTTGGTGTAATGTAACTTCTGTACTCACAATGACAGATTTCCTCTGGAAGTTGATGTTGTTGATGCACACCACCTGGTGGGTCGTAAAGCAATGACAGAACAATAATGTCAATATGTGATATGAACTTAACTAGATAGCCCGTCTCATTCAATAAGAGGAAAACTGTTCTTGTACTTGAAGTAACGTTACTGCCTGTACTCAGTGGAGCAAACAATAATACTGTACTACTACTATCAAACATGACTGCAAACCATTTCATTCATTTCACGCCAGCAACAGAAAATGACACAAAAGATACTTATAATTTAAAAGGTCGTGGGCTCTCAAAGCCTTTATCCTTCTTCCTGTTCATCCTTTTTTCTTGCTGTTGTGTCTTGACTGAAGTTTCAACATGCCATTACACCGCTCCGTGATAACGCTCCGGACTAACGTTACTTTGTAAGCTCAAAACTAAAAAAAAAAAAGTAAAAAAAAAAAAACATACAGGTGTCCTCTAATGTAACAGCGACACTAACAGACACATTAGCTTTATGTAACGGAATAATGCTGGTCGGAGTGAAATGCAACAGCCAGCTCTGTACGTTACTAACGTTAGACACTCTGTGATGACTGCTTTATGTTCGGTTTGTCTCCACCGGAGATTGCTGTCGTGTTTTTACTGCGGACGTATCCATAAATATAAGTCGGCCGTGACTTGCAGTCCGTATCGTGATGTTATAGAGTAAAATATGTCCATATAATTGTTGCTGCGGCCGCCGTGCATCAAAACATCCACATATATCCTCACTATCCGGCTGCTGATAGCATTGTGTTGGCGGCTCCACTGTGTTCAGCCATTTTGTTTGTAACCTTTGACCTCCCGCGTAAAATGACAACAAATATTATTTTATATGTAAAGACGCAATTACCAAAATGCGCACCACACACATTACAGTCAATATGTAACTGTTTCTAAAACAAATAGGAGGTACTTTAATTTATATATCTTAAATAAAGTGGTTTGCTACGTCAGAGTGGGGCGTGCCTTAGGAGCACTTCCGAGAAGTGCACAAGCCTCGCGAGAGCGCACAATGTGGGCGGTGATAACCATGATATATTCATTCATGATGAAATGCAGCTCTGCAAAATAATGCACCTTCCAGATATGTGGATACTGGGAATTAAATGGTTTTGCCTGCACTTATCTTTGGCCTTTCGGCTCGACAGAGTGAATTTCATAAAAACTCCTATTTCACTCGGATGGGCGTGGTTTTGCAGCACGTAGCAGTGCACGCTCCGGCAAGCTCCGTGATCGTTTTAGCTCGTGCTCGAGTGCACGTTCATGAGTTCTCCACTTTGGTAACCTGCGACATGATAACCTGCGTGTACCGTTATAAGAAGGCTGAACAAAAATTCTGAATTATTTTGGTTCGATGAAAATGAGAAGTTGGTCTGAGTATGGGCTAGTTTTTATTTCTAAAGCTTGGAAAATTAGGCAAACTAGACTGAATGATACACATGCACGAATGAGATCAGTTTATTTGATGCATATCATATAGAATATATAAAATTAAGAATATATTTTAGTAGTATGATAACAGTATATTCTGTAGGGTACTAAGTTAAATGTTACCTTTAGAACTTGTTATGGATCTGCTATATTTCTATAAAGAAAATATGTCATTACAAACGTGCTTGACATGAAACAAGCATTTTGATTGGTCTGAGATGACTTGAATGGGCAAAGCAAGGATTAAAAAATGACTGGTCCCAGAACTTTCGATATAAGCTATGTGGCATGTTGAGTATCTCTTTATAGTAATAAGAGTGCAGTTAACACAAAAAACGGTTATAGGATGTTGCATTTTATTAACATTTTGACTTAAAATCAAACTATTTTCATAACATACAATACTTTTCATGGGAACAAGTTTTAAGTGAGTACATAATGCACTCAAGTAAAATGGTACAAAAAAAGAAAAATCAAGTTAGCATGGCACATTTTTCTGGAGTGATACCAGCATGTTTTTAGGCTACCAGGTGCCATAAAATCATGACCCAAGCTAATGTTTGCCACCCTGTAATAGTAGACCTTTTTAATATTTTTGTCACTTAAAATATAGCTATTAAAGATGATGCAGTGAGTCTATGTCAGCCACAATAGTCCAGAGTTATCCATCATTGCTACATGCATGCACACATGTCCATCATAGACTAAATGGTACCAAGGAAACAGGCAGCAAAAGAACAGTGAAAGTATGGCACAAACACCTGGCAGTCTTTTCAAATGAATAGTTTGCTTATCTTAATGATTTAAAGAATTTATGACTAAAATGATAAATGGATTTAACCATTTAAAAAACAAACACGACTGTCCCATTTCACCTGACTTTATCCAGTAACATGTCAACAGGTCTGAAGGTGGAATTACTAATCTCATCTCAAAAACTGCTCAGTAATTAAAGCATCAACAGCCAATGTGAGGACTGTACTGTGTCGGTGTTTCAGAGTTATATATAGACTTTTTCACTTGAAAGGTTTTTACTTAAGATAAGATAAGATGAGATAAGATAAGATAAGATAACACTTTATTAATCCCACACCAGGGAAATTCACACGTTACAGCAGCTCAAGGGTCAGAAGCAAAAGTTAAAAGCAAAGAAGTGATTAAAGTGCTAAAAAAGGATAAGAATATTACAAAAATACAAAATTAGATAAAATAAAGATAGAATAATATAAAATCTATATACACTACACATACCCTTCACTTTTACAGATAGCCTACTGTACGTCCATGATTGATAGCTGCACAAGATCACAATACACATATGGTGTGTGGTATATTTACTGTAAAGATAAAGACATATAACTTATGAATAAGTAAGTGGGACTGTATTTTACTTATCAATGGAGGGGGTGGCTGGGATATGACCTCTTTTTCTTTTTCGTCCTATATTTTGACCCTCTCTGAAGCTACAAGTATTTTTCTTTGATCCTCCCTGAATGACTGCTGGAAAATGCATAACCCTCCCTCCACCATAAATTAGTTTATAGATTTTTAAAACGTACCCTTTGATGTTTACAAGTTAAAGTTAAAAATTATTTATCCGTGTTTATTCACTCTTGTCATGCATGCTGGTTGGTGTGTAACAACTTATTTTTGGTCAAATTTTAAATGGGATGTAGAAGTAAGTGATTTTATCACTATGATGAATATCACTAATTTAAGCTCAGATCTGCTTATGTTTTTTTCTGAGGGGCAGGTTCGTGGCACATGATGTGTCCAAGGACTGTCAGAAATTTGATAGTCCAACGATAATTTCAGGCTCTGGTGTGATTTTGGCAGTTTTTAAAGAAAAATTGTTAAAAATCTTTGATAAAATAAATACACAAGAGCACTCGGAGAGCGCAGACCACCAAGCAGCTCGGATTTCCCACCATTCTATTATTTTATCCACTTCGCTTCAACTGATCACCACCAAAATTTTATCATCTGTTCCTTGTGCCATTATCAACCTTTCCTTTTGAGAACTTTCTGAGTTATTTTGCAGACAAACAAACAAACAGACAAACACCGGCAAAAACATAACCTCCTTGGCAGAGGTAAAAATACAACCATTTAGATTTGTATGCCCCTCCTTAAGCCAAAATAAAAAACATAAGTCCCTCCCCAGTGCTTGAATAATTATCTGACATGCCTCCTCCATTTTGCACTACCCCATCTCCCTCATAAGTAAGGAACAGTCCCTTAACAGTAACTTCTTCCTCTGATTATTTCTCACACTGTGAGGAGTCTGATGGGTCCAGGAACACCTCATCAAACAGGATCAGGATAGAGCATCAGGTGATTGAGATGATCTGTAAAACATGGCAGATTCAGTGTTCCATTATATGGTCACGTTTTGTCAGGAACAACCATGTACAACTGCAGATACATTTGGTCTTGGATGATGAAGCATATATTTAGTGAAGTATGAATTAATGACAGTACCAATACTAAGGTGATTAGTTAGTTAGTTATTTTATTCACACAAACAAATAAAACACAAAAACAAACAATGTATTACCAAAAACAAATCATTTTTCTTGTCGTTTCAAGAACATACCACAAGGGGTCATCATGCCCTGATGCTGCTGTATCTTGGTCAGAAAGTTGCTTTGCTTTTCTCTCACTAAAGCTTGCACTGAGGGGAGTCCTGCCTCCAACAGGCAGGTCAGATTAGGTGTAGTAGACCTAAAGTGAGGATTTCATCCTCTTTCAGAGATTCAGCAGACTGTGATGACACTTTTAACCAAACCTCACAACCCATACAAAATAGCTGATGGAAACAGCCTCAAAAACTTTTAAGATACACAGAATATGGCATCGTAGCTGGTGGATGAGAAGAAAATTAATTTAAGTGTTTTATCTTCTTTTACATGTGGGGTAAGTGAGGTGCAGTCATTTCCATCAGCACTGGCTCCAAGATATGTACAACTGTCACAATGACTCACTGTAAACAAATCAAGCTGCATAGGCTGCCTGTTTTCTTCAAATCCCAAAATAGCCATAAACTTTTTTTTATTTATCTTCATAAACAAGCACACCATATTCATCACAGTATTCCTCCAAAAACGTCAGTTCCTCAGTCAGCCTTTCTCTCAATGCTGCCTGGATAATCATGTCATTCATTAGCATTAAAACATGGAGCTATTTCAGAAATCTTTCATTTCCACATTGTAATTTAATCTTTTCTAATAAGCAGTAAATATCACAAACAGGAAGCAGGATGTGGGAGATCTTTGCCTCACCCTGATGGAGGATGTTATTGCGGTGGAGCACAGGGTACTTGTTGTCACTCAGTACACTGATAGAGTCAAAATCTTGCTAATTCCACACCCTGAATTTGGTAAGATTTTGCTACATTTTGTAGACTTTAGATAAGTCTATGAAAACAATGTAAAGTTGAACCTTCTTTCTGACAACATATTCCACTATAAGCTTTAGTGCCATAATATGTTCAGTGCAGCCTTGTTTGGGTTGGGCTCCTGGTCTCCATTCAGTACAGAGTCATACAGCTTTGCTGCAATGTTGATCACATTTATCCTTGGAGTACTTGTCACAGTTGAGGGGGTTACCTGTCTTGGATATCATGATTAGTCTAGCATTACAGTATGAGGAGGAAAAGTTATAGGTTATTACATCATCTCCAATGTGTCTATAGGAACAGCTACAAACAAACTGAACTTGAATAACTCAGCTGTGTCAAGTACTGAGGAAGAAACTGATTATATGGAACATCTGACTTTGACTGTAACTTGTGTTGTGACCAAAAGCTTGTTAATTAAGTAGTAGGTGCAAAACGTAACATTTACCAAGCGAGACTCAATTGAGCATAGCGTTAGTTCAGGCAGGACACAATGTCAAGCTCAGCTCACATCCCAGCTACATCAGCTGATCTCAAACAGCCCAATTAACTGATGGATCAGCTGACTGATGAAAGGGAATCAGCTGATAGATCACATGATTTCTTTCTATGCAACCAATTGGCAAATCTCATTCAGGGCGCCCTATTTAAACTGCTCTGGCCTGTCTGCTGTTGCTGTTTCCTCTGCAAGCTGTTTTGCAACCCTCCTCCACCCCAGCTCCTCCTTTTCATGCTGTGTCTGACTTATCAATGTCATTTCTGTTTGTCGTTGATGCTGCTTCGTTCTGTTCCCAGGGGTTCTTTGCTGCTGCTCTCCCTGCCTTAGGCTTTCCATGTAGGCACATGGAAGGGCAGGGAGGTGCGCTCTCCCTGCCTTAGGCTTTCCATGTAGGCACATGGAGGGGCAGGGAGGTTTGTTCTCTGCCTCAGGCTTTCCTTGTTTGCGTGTGGAAGGGCAGACAGGTGTGTTTTCTCTGCCTCAGGCTTTCTGCATACGCCTAGGAAAGGCAGAGAGGCCTAAGCCCAGAGCCATACTGCCAAATATAATACTGCAAATGGAAATAAAGTTTTCTTTGACAAAAATGGTCCTGACTGAAGTACTGTTGGTAGAGCAGTGCAAGACTACATGACTGCAACAGGAGAGACCTGTGGCTACTGATACTATTTTAATACACAGTATAGGAGACACTGGAACTGCAAGAGAGCAACCGTTTCACAAATTTAGAGAGGGTTTACAAAACCAGGGGGTCCCTAGTACCAACTCAGGCAGACCACAATGTGGACTTGGATTCTTTCAAGGTTAAAATATATTTTATTTTAAATCAGTAAAAATAAAAAAAATAGAAAACACAAACCTTTAACTAAGATCAAATAAAACATGTAAAATATCTTTAGCAAGAACAAAAAGTGACCATAAATAATTAAAACAGAATATAAACTATCTTTAAGATGGAGGAATTATTAATAAATCTGAAGAGGGGCTACAGTCCCTTAACAACACTGCAGTAAATTAACCAGAATAAAATAAAACACAAAGGCACACTAAAGATGAATGCAAATATGAGAAAAGTAGTCCTTGCAATAAAGCACCTGCCATCACCCCAAAAGATATTTTTACAATTTTTGACAAATATTTGTAAATTAGTAGTCCTTCTGTATTAACATTAAAACTAAAAGCAAACCAATAAACCCAACAATAATAAAATACATAAAGATAAAAAGCAACAACTGGCCAGCTTATTCAGAGTAAAAGTCAAAAAATGAATCCGAAGCACTCTGATTGTAGTTGTGAATCTTTTATTGATTCATGGATAAACAAACAATTACCACTAGAGAGTCTTCATCAGGGTACGGTAAATTAAAAAAATGGATAAATGAAACTTGGATTACACTGCGTGACTTGTGTGAGTGTTGGTAAACTGATGTTTTGATATAGTTTTGCTTTTGTTAAATGTGGACCCCAATGGCTTAAGTTCATGAATAATGTTCACCTTCACTGTGGAGACATGCAAGACAAACAAATATTTCTTCGAATTCAACGCAACACACAGTGAGTAAATGATATACAAATGGTCATTTTGTGGGTTAAATATTCTTAAAAATACAACTTAGGTCATGCAAAGCAGCATTGGCAGTCTCTGCTCTGCAAGGCCACAAAGACACATGTTTCTCTGATTCATTTTAGAGAAAGTAGTTCCTGGAAATATAAATTGACATGTTTAAATGCAGTCATCCAGCTCATTTGGCATCATAGGCAGGCTTCCCCTGGCGCTCAATGCTGTACCATGTTCTGGCTGTGATGACCACTTATAAATGAACGCATGAAGGTGAACTGCATTGCCAGGACTAAAGGTTGTACCCAGGATGGACTGACTTTTAGCATTAGATCATCATTCTTTCCTTATATTTAATTTTCTTTTACTTTGGGGATGTTGGCCTACATCCTTGGATGTGAAGACAAAGTCTTGGAGCACCAGAGAATGTCTGGGCAGTGAGGATACCTGGCTGAGAGGAAAGCTGCACACAGGTGTTGTGTTAAAAAAAAAAAAGGTACACTGATGCTGAGGACCCTGCACATATCACATACTAAGTTGGATGAAATGATTAGCAAACAATAAAGCACAGGCTGTCATAGCAGCAGAGGTGTAAACATCTGATGGAAATCACGTCCACAACTTTGTGCTGTTTGTGTGATTTTTAAACTTTGATATAACACATTTACAAGAATTACTTCCTGCATATTGCATTGAGTTGCGTGACTCAGTCACTCTGCAGTGAAGCTCACCACCATGGAATTATGCTCCATCCCTTGCATACAGCTGGCTGAAGCAATATTAGGATGGGTTGCAGAGATGACACAGAACAGACTCAGAACAGGTAACTATCAGGTGAATGTCAGCTGGAGATCAGTCCAATATCTTTTAATACTAGTTTCCTAGTTACGGTTATGGTGGCAGTATTGGATCTCTTCCTAGAAGAAGTTGAGATGAATTGTTGTTTGCCTCTGAGGGTGAGTAGTTGCCTGGTAACAGTGCAAATATCAATGACTGTCTGTTAGATAACACTATGTTTGTGTTATCTAACACATGACAGCCCACAACAACATTACCTTTGGTCCTTTTTATTTAATTTAATTTTAATTTTTGTTTTGAAAGAATTAGTACATTGCATACATATTCTTATCTACATATATCATTCTTTCAAAGATAGCAGAACAAATGGTTCATTTTTATGCCTCCATGCCTGTGATAGCCGTAGCCGGAGGCTTGATGTCTTCAAGGCTGTCCGTGCGCCTGTCTGTCGGACCATCTGTCCGTCCAAACCATTCCCATGAACGTGAAATCTCTAAAACGGTTTGACGGAATTTCTTTTAATTTGGCACAAACGTCCACTTGGACTCAAGACTGAAATGATTATATTTTGTCTTCAAAGACTGGGGTCCCTAAACAGTCTTAGAATTGCATAAATTGAGCCTGACTGAAAAAACCTAAGAGCTGACAGCCATATACCCTTTACACCATTCAAGTTCTACACACAATTTGACCAATATTTGATTAACATAGCCCTCAAGATTGAATGAATAAATGAAGACAATAATTATTTGTTCACTTGTGATTTGATCTTATGATTTAACACCTTGCAGTCACTTCTTCAATCAATGTTTGATTTTACTTCTCTGTCATCATTCATTTCAAAATAAGAAAATAACATCCACTTGGACTCAATGATGAACTGATTAGGTCCTGCTAGTCAAAGGTCAAGGTCACTGTGATCTTGCATTTGTCTTATTCTTGGTAACGTAATATCTTAAGAACACCTTGAGGGAATTTTTTCAAACTTTGCACAAATGCCCACTTGGGCTTAACAATGAACTGATTATAATTTGGTGGTCAAATGTCAAGGTCACCGTGACCTTGCATCCATCACATGCTCGTGAATGCTACATATCAGTAAGGCCTTGAGGGATTTTTCTCAAATTTTGCACAAATGTCCACTTAGACTCAAGAGGGAACTGATTAGAATTTGGAGGTAGAAGGTCAGAGGCCACTGTGACGTAACAAACCATATTTTTGGCCATAACTCACAAATTCATATGGCAATTATGACAAAATTTCATGCACGTGTCTAATAGAATATTTTGATGAAATGATGACATTTTATATCCATAAGGTCAAAGATCATCTTAACTCTGACATCATACTGTGCTGCAAAAACACCTTTCTTGCCATTACTCAATGTCATATCTCAGGAGCAGAAGAAGAGACGTTTGGTCAGATACTAAATTGTTGACACTAATCTTGGGTCTCTACCTTGAAACTGTGCAGCTTGTATAGAACTTCTGTGCTGTTGGGAGAAAGGTGTATATGAAGCATCAGTGTTTTCACAGGCATGGATGTAAACTGTGAGCACATCTTGACTGGTTTGCGGAGGCATACAATTCTAGATTATATTATGTGGGCTGACTGCAGTACATAAATCCAGTAAAAATACACAAATAAATGAATAGTTCTGGGAGGAAAATAAAAAACAAACAACAGAACAACAGGGAAAACATGTTGTACATACAGCTTGAGTCCTGCTACAGGATCACATAGTCACAGAGGAGATATCTATTTTGTCCTTTCTTCCATTTTAATATAGGTCCATAATCAGTCCCAGGGAGACACCCCTTCCTCCTGATCGCCACTGTTTCCACTATGACACTAACCCATTCTTTCAGTTCTGGGGCCTTTTGTTCCCTCCATCTATTTTTGATACTATATGAATTGTTTGAGACCAGTCTGCAGGCCCCATTTGCCCGTGTAGAGTTATTGGTACATATGTAAGTAGGGCAGTAGGACCAGGGGTCATTAAACAATCCCTTACACTGCCACAGGGATACCAGGACCACACTGCGCCAAGCTGTTGCTGCTACATTCAGTTGAGCACCACTTTTGGAGACACTTCTTGAGTTTGTCTCCTTGAACCAACTCTGATCTTAGTTCATTAAACTCAGAAGACTGACTGGTCTTATGGTCTCTCTGCAGCACTGCGGGATCTTGGACTCTTCCGTTTCTCAGCTCAAGGTCCATCAGCTCCTTCAGCTGCTCAGGGGAATGCCACTCACAGACCTGTTCAGCATGGACAAACATGCGACTGTCAAGGTCAACTGAAGCAGCAGCAGTACTAATAATCCTCTGAAGGTGTGTTGGCACTGTAGCAAAAAATTGACTTTCTCTTCTCAGACCGCACTCTATTCAAATCGCTTATCATGATGCCTTTATGACAACATATCACTGTTAATAATTTAACAGCAGTTCTACGCAAGTCTATATCTACACAGATGAGTATGGAGTGCCTTTTCTCTCAGTGGCTTTTTTACTGGATTTTCCATAATGATAGTGGCCATGGATTGATGAATGAAGTTTGTTCAGAGTGGGGCCTGCAGGGGAACTATGACATCATTTGTCCAGGATCTGCCTTCAAGCCCTGACTGTCACTTCTATTCTTCTCTTCCTCTCTACACCCTCCCAATTTACCTCTTACCACTCTTTACCTTGAAGTCTGCTTTAGCTCATCTGGCTGCAGCCATTTTTCTTTCCCCCAATGAAGACTTGAGGGTGGCATAAAAGTTGCCCTGTTACTAGACCTGATAGCTCCCAGGCACCTTTGTTGCACCTGCCTAAAACTATCCCTGCCTTATAGATTTGACTGTGCCTGTTGATGTGCCTCTGTTGAGTTGTTTTTTCTTTTCTGCTGACACAACAGGCACTACACCTCTGACTGTTTTATCCTTAGATTTAGTGTGTGATTTCTCTCCCCTCAGTTCTGCACATTCAATTCTCAAGTAGACCAGATAATCATACCTCCACTGCTGGATTCTCATTCTCAATTTAACACCACTGTGTCAGGGTGGCACTCAAATTCATAGCTTTACATTTTTTTTTACCTTTTCAGAGCCCAGTTATATGGAATTTGGCCAAAACCTAAATTTATTTTGTACCTGTCCATTACAGTGGAGGAATAATCTGAACATAAGTAACCACCTAATAGTAAAGATTACAATAAATAGTCTTAACAGATTTTTTTTATCAACAAAAATTACATGACTCTTTATTTAAACCATATATCCCTGTTCATTTTCTGGTGAAATTCAGATCCCACATCCATTTTAATTGACAGAGTGAAAAAACCAACCTCAGTAAACATTATAAATCTTTCATATGATATTTGGGCATGTTTAAGTAATATAACATCTCATGTTTATTCAACACCCTCACTAATTTCCTGCAGGGACACACAGGAATGCTATGACAAGTGTATGGTTCATATAGAGGTGGAAGAATTACTCAGATCCTTTACCTATGTAAAAGTACAAAAAAACTCTGTTACAAGTAAAGGTCCTTAATTTAAAATCCAGTAGTATGAGTACAGGAGTATCATCAGCTAAATGTACTTTAAATATCAAAAGTAAAAGCAGTTGTTCTTGAAAAATGTTCACCGTGACTGATATATCATTATACATCCATAGGTGTCATTTATACTGGGAATGTTTCCAGCACTGTTTGAAACGGCTGATTTTGTCCCCCACATTTTTTAAAAGCATAATTTGTGAAAAATGTTCTGAAAAAAGCTTGCACCAAGAAAATGTTTATTAACAAGTGAGAACGCTTTGAGAAACAATGCCATGTAACTATACAAGGAAAATTGTCCAAAAAACAGTAACGAAAGGTAACAGTGAATCAGTGAATAGGTGCCACGTGTACATTTAAAGAAGTTACTTCCTCAAACAGAAGACACAAAGGAGGAGAGAAGAGTAAATCATGCCTACAGGTGTGTTGACTCGGCAGAGGTTACGTTCAATAAGAGAAGTTGGTCTAGAGGCGAAAAACATATTTGAATGTAATACAGAATGCCTCAGAGCCTTACTGCATTACATTCTATATTATATTTGAACTGTCACCTGCCGCCTGAATTCTGTGTTTTCCTTAACATAAATAAAGACGTTTAAACCATATTGTCCTAACCTAGGAGTTTCCCAAAGGCTTTTCGTCCTGGCAACCATAGCAATATTAAAGGGGAACACTACCTAAATTAAGAATTCCAATATGTCATTTCCATGGTCCAGGAAAGTTCAGTCAGTATTTATGAACAAGAGCTACTCTGTTTCAAAACCAGAAACTAGAGTAAGTCTCAGACTTGTGATGTCACATCACAACTTTGAGTTTTAGCACTTTAGTTTTTGGATATACGAGAGAGTTGTTCTTGTTTACTAATATTTTTGCACTGTCTTCGACCAGGAATAACATGTATGAATTTTGGTAATAGGTGTAGTTCCCGTTTAATGTCTGTGTTGGCCTACAAATAAACACCATTCCTACCACACTCTATACTGTATGCATTATTCTGCAATGACATGGCTAACAGAGCTCTCTTTTAACACAGCAGCAGAACATGTTTCTTTAGCAGTAACTCAACTTAACTCTGCACGGCTGAAGCGATCAGTAAACAAATTAAGTCTGATCTGGTCCACTGTGAGGCCACAGTAGTTATGCATTTGTTTGTGGCATGGTAAAAGTATGGCTCTACTGAGTAAAAACTCTTTGATACTGCACATCACTTCACTGTTTATTGTCAAATTTGGAAACTGTCCAGTGTGTACAGGCCAACGTCAGCACTAAAAGATAAAACCATACATCAATTTACTAGAATACAGGTAAAACAATTAGAATTATTAACCTTAAGTATTATTTAAAAATAAATGGCAACCAGCACTTTGCCTGCAAATTGAACACAACACGTTAATCTTAGTCTTACCACAGGCAAACATTGTTTAATATTAAAAACACTCAGACCTTTCTCCTGCCACTACTCCTGGACTGTTAGGACCCTTTGCAAAAAGAGACAGTAAGTTGTTGGCAGACTCAATTTTATCATTCAATCATTTTTGAAATAAAACATACAACAAATTCAGTATTCACATCAAAAACATATAACTCGGGGAGCATTTGCACCCCTACACTACCTTACCAGTTATTTAATTTTATTTGAGACACAAAGTTTGTTTGGCTCACCAGGCAAACATGTGCACAGGAGTGACTGTAGATCAAAAATGAGGCTCACACACCTGTGCTCCATGAGCCTCTTCACAGTTCAGGTGTTCTCACCTTGACTGGCCAAATTTTGCCTGGGTCCTAGCGTCCCCCTGCTACACATGCAAACAACTATAAGACAGTGTAATACAGACAAAAGTAAAATATATTTGAGCAATATAATTCTGGTATATTTTACATGATGACAAATACATTCAGTTCTAATTAGTATCAGATTACTACAAAATTACATTTAGTCTTTGTAATATAAATATTTTAAACTTTTAGGAGATCACATTAGGCCAATGTAATCTAACTCTGTAAGTCTGACTTTCAGGAAAATCACATTGATTCAATTTGATTGTTATTATTGTGATATAAATGGTTTAATTGCATCCAACAAACATGATAAGTTACAGCTATATCAATCTAAATATTTCACATGTAAATTTGCCACATAATAAAAATACATTAAACTGAGGAGCTATTTCTTTGAGCGCAAGCCAATAAAACCTATTTCTACATATCAACTGTGGTGTAGCAAGAGAAAAAAAAAGCCCAGCTTGTGTCTGTTAACTCTCTTTAAAAGCACTGATGCTTGAGTCTTTTCCAGTACGTTTTATCTAATGAAGCAATAGCCAAAGCAGCTGAGTCTGCCTCATGGGGACAAAGAAACATGAGTTAATATACTCGTGTTTTGAGTGAGATCAGATCCGTAAGATCGTTAAGCCCATATGCTTCCACATGAATGAATCAGGCCTTAATATAATTGTCTTTGCATTGTCAGCTGTATGATATCACCTGAGCAAAGAGAGTAACAATCCTCTCAAAACTAGGGGATTTGATTAAATGTGCCCATCCATGAAATCTCTATTTTCAGTTCTACTCTATTTTAAGTAAATTTATTTCACATTATTTGCATTTTTGCCAGCTGCTACATGTTAGGGGCATCATGTGTATGAATCCAGCTGATGAACAGATCAGGAAACCCGAATGTATTCAGTGTGAGGTCTGTCAGAGTTGAGCCAGCCTGTGCATCTTCCACACCTCTTGCAGAGGACAGTAGTCTTATCGATGGTCCTACACACAAAAGACAATCTCTGATGTCTGTACAGCCTTACGGGGTGTTGAATCTTAAAATGGCCCAAAAGTATTTAAAAAAACACAACCTCTCTGAGCACCTTAACTCCTGTACCTCGTGCAGATTCAATAAGCAGTAGGTACTTTGCCCCCAGATATGTACCTTAAAGAATGTCTTCCCAAAATTCATTTCTACAAACTAAGATAAATCTCGGCATTCTTTACACATTTACAATTCAGATAACATTTCTTGCTTTGATACTTTCAAAGTTTTCATACTGAATTTTTTTTTTAACTTGGCTGCAAATGGTACTGCATTGAAGAGTTATGGTGCATGCAAGCAAAAAATTGGACCCTGGGTACATATCCTGTGCTGCATAACATCTGAGGCAACAGAAAGTCTTTTTGATCCTCACAAGGTAACATATATACTATATTTATTTATGTAGTAACATCAAACACTCTGAAGTGGCTTTAATGTTGCATTTCGGGGTGGGAATACCACTTAAGGAAGCGGAGCCACAAGTGGCACAATGTGAGAGAAGCGTTAAAGGTCCAGTGTGTGGGATTTAGAGGGATATATTGGCAGAAATGGAATTTAATATTCATAACTACATTTTCATTTGTTTATTATAAGCTAAAAATAAGAACAGTTGTGTTTTCGTTACCTTCAAATGAGCTGTTTATATCTACATATGGAGTGGGTCCTCTTCCACAAAGTCAGCCATGTTGTTTCTACAACACATTCTCACTTCAACCTCTTCACATATCGGCATTTGGTCATGTCGACATATGAGGTGCAAGGTACCCGGGTGCATTGGTTGTTGATGTCCTGGGACGCCATGTCAAGTTCAGCCTGTTACATGCATTGTCTGATTTCAAAATACAGTTCCATTTTTACAGGAAATGTACAGTTTGCATACAGTCTCATGGTTTCGTTTAGCTGACACATGCATGTGGTTGGGTTTAGGAAAAAGAACAGGGTTTGGCTTTATAATCATATGGGAAGCAAACACCAGCCTCCTGGGTGAAAGTCGGTTGTTGTTGACCCGTCTACCACCTCTCCTACCCACACTACTCAGACTTGCACTCCCCTAACTTACGCTGTTGTCCCGCCACAGTTCCCCCTGATGCTAGCATGCGTCATTTAAACAATAATGGTGACCAGCCACGTATCATGCTGACGTGAAAGAATGGCTTTTTTTGTCGCTGTCTGATGCTAGAAGTCACTGACCAAGTGCCGGTGTTCAATGACTTTGGAGTGAGACTGTATTGGTTTCTACAGTGGCCCAGAATGGACAAATCAAACACTGGCTCTTGACAGAGCCATTCATGGTTTTGCATCGGCCACTGTAGTTCTCCAACATGCCTAGCATACGGGAGAAGTTTCAGTTGGTAGCCATATGCAATTTTACCGCTAGATGTCACTAAATCCTACCAATGTATCCTCATAGAACAGATATCCTACAAATTAGCCCCCCCACAAATAATGTTATGTCCTTAATGTAAAGTTACATAGGCTAATTGACGTAAAGTTATGGAGGTTAGATTTAGGCAAGTAAAGTTACTGTGGATAGGTTTAGGAAAAGGCAACTGGTTGGGTGTTCCGAACACATCCCCTGGGGAAAGTCCTGTGTTTTGTGACCCATTCACCACCCCAACATGCCACTGTAAAAATCTGCTTGGGACCGCTTCCTTGTTCACTCCCGTCAGCGCATTGGTCACGTGAAAAAAACATACAAGGATGTGCAAGAAGCATAACTGCTGGTTTAAAGACACATTGCGATTTTCCATTTGTTTCCTCAAGGCAATGCTGTGCATATAGGCCACTACTTGTGCATATACCATGCTTCATAAGTGAGATCATGATGTAAAATGATGACCCTACAGTGTTTTGCTTATCAATCACTTGTAATAATGGACAAAGGAACATTTCATGATCCAAAGGGGTAAATGGAACGTTATCAAGTGGGTCTTGATCACGTTCTTGAGTTAAAGGCAGTGATTGTGATGGAAAATGATCATGGATCCACCAATCAGGTTTGAGAGACACATGTCACCACTCTAGAGCGCAGAAAGACACACAGAAACTACACAATCCTCACTCTCACATTTGTTACAAAGAATAATGCACATATGTGAAAAAGGAAATAGGGAAAAGTAACATTTAGCCAAACAAATGCACAGTAATATACACACTAACAAACACACACAAATAATTGCATCATTATTTAATGTATGTATACACAGTAAAATCAGTGAGGCTGAACAGGATTTGTTCAACAGGATGTAGATACTAAAATCTGACACAAATGTGGATTCTCTACAGTATACAAGCGCTCACGCAACTGAAACATGAAAGCTTTGTCACACCTTCACTTGAGTGCATCAATGGTTTACCACTGCACTGGCAGCAAGAGCGCTGCTCACCACAAACTGCGTCATGTGTTTCAGTAGTAAAATAGATTAGAGATTAGATTCGATTCCGCAGGGTGTGAATGCACACTGCACAGATGAATGAAATGACAAATTAACAAATTTGTCTCATTAGCTGCAAAGGTCACTCTCCAGCACTTCATTTATTACTCTAATAGCTGCCATCCTTAAAACATGTAATGTGGGAATCATACAATGGTGATTCACGGCATGCTTATCTAAGCACATTAACAGCCTTTTTATTTGGGTGCAACCAGAAATATGACATGAATGATATTTTAAGGTCCAGTGTGTTTTTTCTAGTTTTGTTTGACAGCTATTTCTTGCTTTTTTTTTTTTTTTTTAAAGATTTGAACCTGGGCTGCTGTGGCAACAGCCTTGTACATGGGGCGCCTGCTCTACCTCTAAGCCAACAACGCCCCGCTTGACAGTTATTTCAGATTTTTCACTGAAGAGTATGCTGTGCAAAAGTTGAATTAAATCCACAGGGCATTAGGAAACTAACACTCAGTCTCAGACTCTGGTTTCAATAGGGAGTGGTGTTAAAGGGTAGAAGATAAAGCTGGTAAAGGTTAAGGCTCAGGCCTGCATATTAATGAAAGAAGTTTCTAAAATCATAAGATTTGTTGCCCAGCTGATGTGAAAAATGAAACCAATTGATCTTTGGTGTTATTTTCATTTATACCACATTATGCAAACTGAGTGTGAGTGAGAACATATTGGGTTACGTTCTCAGTTTACGCTTCGTCAAATACCATCTATGATCTCTAACTTTTATCCTGTTTTTTGCAGAACTCTGTTTCAGTGTTATAGATGTGAAAGATACAAAGATAGGACATTTGCAGTGGGATTTTTTTACCACTACATTTTTCACATTTATTGCACTTATGCAGAAGCATATGAACAACTTTAACTATGCTACCTTACGTATCATGTGTAGAGCTTAGTTTGGGATATGAGATATACAACAAGATACAGGTCAACCTTAAACTTCCTACCTCATATCTCCTGCAGTTTGTCACAGTTTTTTTTTGCATGTGCAGGGTTGTGTGTGTACAAGATAATTCTGCTTAACAAAAAGGTGAGATTTTGTCTTTGTTATCATTTGCCACAGAAAGTCCTTTCGCTTTTTCCATTCCTTGCTCACATCACCTGTTTTTATATATGGAAAGCAATTTGTACAGCACATTTCATTACAACAAAAATCACTGTGCTTCATATGAAAATGTGTGCAACCACTGACCAATCTAAAGACAGCAACTGCACAGATATAAACCACAGAATCAGAAATGCATAGTGATACTGTAAAAGGCCAGCCTACGTATCTTACTGGCGTCACTTTTAGAGGTAAGAAAATTACTCATACGTTCCTGAGTACTACTATAAGTGTGAAACCATTTCCTGTCTCTGGCTTTTAAGACCTACTACAAGTACGTAAATCTGATATCAATTAAGCTATAAAAAATGAATGCAGTACACCAGGCCTTTAAGATTATTAGATATGCAGCTGATGTCAGGATATAAATGTTTCCTTAAAGGGACAGTCCACCCCAAAATCAAAAATACATATTTTTCCTCTTACCTTAAGTGCTATTTATGAATCCAGATTGTTTTGGTGTGAGTTGCCAAGTGTTGGAGATCTTGGCTGTAGAGATGTCTGCCTTCCCTCCAACATAATGACACTAGATGGCATTTGGCTTGTGAAGCTCAAAGTGCCAAAAACATAGATTTGAAAAACTCAACAGCAATGTGTCTTTCCAGAAATTATGATAAAGTTACTAACGGTAATTCACAGAGCTTGTTGTGAGCAGTTTAACGTAGGAACTATTTTCTTCTTTACTGAACTACACCTGCTAATCATACCACAGCATAGAGAGAAGCATGAATCCACTGTTAACTCACCTAGTACTACTGAGCTAGCTAAAGTTACAGCTCAGCCAGGGAGGATGGATGCCATAAATGTTTACATCTCACACTGTCACAAGCATGAGCCTCTCACAGGCCCCTGGAAGTGCACCGGGCTTTGAAGCCAATTTTTGTAGTGGCCCAATGGTGTAATTACACAGTCACGTGATACCATGCAACCTAAAAAGACTTTTCCCTTTTGACTTACATGGCGAAAAGGACATCTGTAAATCAGTAGATACATTTTTTGAGTGTCACAACCATGCGAAACAACTTGTTTTACTATCAAGATTAATTCATCTGGTCTGATAACTATTGTAAAGCCTAGAAGAGGCGCATGATTGAATAATTTTATCCCCATTTCTAGTGGTATAGTAGAGGATATACACAGGTACAGTATATGGGGTATTCCCCCTTTTTTTCCTGGTCATTTACAACATACCCACCTGTCAGTCAAAAAGCCATTGGAATATAGGAGAGTATACCCACTTCCTCCTCAATAACCTATCAATCTACAACTACCACTATACCACTGCCCCTTCAGGTTAACAGAGCTCTAAACCCAAAATAACCAACACGGCCAGGCCAGCGGAAGTCTGTAGTGCACCTGCTGTATGGGCCACACAGTACCGAAACAATGCCAGTCATGTGAGCAATTTTACATATGGTGGTTGAACCATTTTGGTTTCATGCGCCACTGACTTACTTTCATAGAAATGAACAAGTGTTGCCTCCAGCGCTGTATCCAGTTCTCTTTATAGCCTACAGCCATGGCCTATCATACACAAGTAGATAGGCCTACACACTTGCTGCTACGCTGTGATTTGGTTAGCGGGTGTAGTTCGATGGAAGAACTTTATGTAAGTGCAATACAAATTTGCTGGAGTATCTCTTTAGTGGCTTAATTGTTGTTCAATTAAGCATTACTAAATGGTTAATTAACCATTTATAAAGCCACTAGTTGCACTCTATAAACCATTCATAAACAATGGCTTATCATGCAGTGGAATCAAACATGGTTGTTCACAGCATGAACTTCTTACAAGTTTCCACAAATAGCTTAATGTTGATGTGTAAGTTACATTATGAGTTTCACCTCTGGTGTGAAGAAGTAGCCTAACTGGCGTCAGTCAGGGCCTAAAGTTGGCATGAAGCCCCGCTCCTGTCATAGCTCTTGTTCCGTCAGAATATTCAATACTGAAATTCATTTATTTCATTGGCTCGTGTGAATTCAGCGAAACCTGCGCTGTTCGCGTGCCATACGCTCTCCCCGCTGTCTGTCACCCGACATCTTCACTTTCCTCTCGCGGTAGCGCATCTTCAGCGGTCAGGCGGCTCGTTTGTCATTGGTCGCTTCGCTTGTCTGTCAAGCGCGCTCTACCGTGGGATTGGGTTTCTCCCGGAGCCGTGTCCCTCCTGGCTGTACCTGTCTCACTGTGAGAGGTTGACAGCTCTTCCTGCTCCACGCGCAGCTCCCGCCCCTCCATCCAGCTCCAAGGAAGGAAGGAGGAACTGCTCGAGCCGCATGTGTCTGCAAAACCGTGCTGCTATGTGACTCCCCGGGATTATTTATCTGGTTTTGCGGTTGGTGGGAAGTAAGGTTGGAAAGTTTGTAATCACAGCCGGTGTTTTGGAGGGTGCGGGGTCCATAGGGAAGGTGGTGCAAGTGGTTTCGGAAGTGGAGCGTGGCAGCGAAAAGGAAAAAGGGGGGCTTTTCTTTCCTGTGTGATACCAGATAGCTCGCTTCGCTTGCTTGCCACGACGGGACTGACGTAGAATATGGCGGAGCATCACCCGGTTCCCGAAAACAAACACAAATCCTCCCTGAACTCCGGAGCGTCGTACTCGGGGAACGGGCGCAGCAGCACGGCGGTGGCGGAGAGAGGCAGCAACGCCGGGGCAGGAGGTGGAGGAGGAGGTCTGTCCGGCGGCCTGTCGCAGCCGGCTGGGTGGCAGTCCTTGCTGTCTTTTACCATCCTGTTCCTGGCCTGGCTTGCCGGTTTCAGCTCCAGGCTCTTCGCTGTCATTCGCTTCGAGAGCATCATTCACGAGTTTGACCCCTGGTGAGTTGGTCCTGTCACACACCGAGCTTCTTTGACCTGTTTGTCAAGATAGGCTGGTACAAATGAACAGTGAGCCCCGGCAGCATTGTGAGGAAGTTTCTTTGCAACATGTCAAGTGAGCGGGTTCTATCATATCTTGTCACGCGCCTCAATGATCAGAAGCGATGTCCTTGCATTTTTGGTTCGGCCTCCACGAACTTCAAGACCGGTACGAATTGGACCAGTGGTTACAAAAATGAATTAGCTTATTGTGT
Source organism: Epinephelus moara (assembly GCF_006386435.1). Taxonomy (NCBI): domain Eukaryota; kingdom Metazoa; phylum Chordata; class Actinopteri; order Perciformes; family Serranidae; genus Epinephelus; species Epinephelus moara. The sequence continues at coordinate 8,818,282 of NC_065511.1, forward strand.
TGAATAATTTAAGCCACCAGACAATATTCTTGGACATCTTTTGTCAAAGCTTCAGCTTTAAATACACGTTTTTCTTTGTCTTTCCAGGCCATTGTGCTGATTAGAAACACATCACTTAATTTGGGCCCGCATTTTCAGTGGCAAGTGGCGCCTAAGGATCTATTGTAGTTCATTGTAAAGTGCAATGTTGTAACAGCCAGTAGAGGAGGGGGGGTGGGGTGTCAGAGCAGAGCAGACGAGGATAATGGTGACAGCTTCATCTGACGCGGGTTGAACCCGGAAAGAAGCAGTCGCACTGGGTGAAGTCCTTCTGACAGATTTCTCCTTTGTTTACCCACAGCTCACCTCTGCTCTGATTCAGTGCCGTGCAGCAGCACTAGCACTGATTACAGGGTTTAATATAGCCTGTGTGCCAAACATGTGCCACACATATTTCAAAAGGAGCATGTCATGCCTCTCAGTGACTTTAAGGCGATCATGTTGTACCTTATCCCGCACATATTCCTACAGACTTGGTATCAGAATCTGTCTGAAGTTAATGAAACTATTGTTTGTCCCCAGATTGTAATGTGCTTTTTTTTATTCAGTATTCAGATTCATGTGGCCGAGAAAGTTTCCAGGAGACTTACCTTGAGCACTTTGGCAGTGCCCTGGTACATGGTGCTGGTTTTAATTCAAGTGTGAAAAGGGTTTCCTCACACCGTCTCAGACATTAGTGCAGCCAGGCAGCAGCTGACAGTTGGACAGTGAGGTTAGCAGACTTTGCTGCAAGATAAGCCTCCTTACACAGTCAGGTTTTGTACTTTTTGTATTTTCTTGGAATACTTATAATGTGCTCACACATGTGCATGTCAGAGCTCACCGCAGAGATAGCGAAGCATAGGGGTTTAAACAAGCCACTGCTTCTCCAAACCCGAGCCGATGCTCTTTGTTGCACTGGCCGTCAAATTGTTTGTGTTTGATTTCAAAATCTTGACCAGCGTGACTTCTGATATATATTGTCCAAGCTTTTTATTTGTACTCCAAGGGAATGTTGCCTGGCCCAAGCCTGCATTGCATCACTGAAACCATTTAATGATTATTCTGAGACTAGCAGTGTGGATTAAACTGCCAGCTTCATGTCTGTCTGCTGAATAAAAGAGGAGGCTTGAAAGCTTTGGCTGGGGAGAATCCCTCAGTTTCTGTGTGTCGCTGTCTGAAAGCCTAACATGGCATGACATGGAGTGAAATTTATTCATACACTGCTTCATTGTTCTATCATTCTCCCTTTGCTATCAGACTGGCAGCATTATTTAAACTAGATATTTGGACAGTTGAGAAGGTGTGTGTGTCAGTCAGTGTTGCCTCTGCAGGAAATCTGATGATGCAATATGTTAAAGGTCAGTTAATATTTTTTGGACATTTAAAACCTTGATTGTGTTGCAAAATGCACCAATTCTGCCAATATGTTTCCAATAGATTTTTACATTGAAGGTAGTAAATCAGTTTTCAAATAGTTATTACAGTATTGAGGCTGCCTCACCTCATGTTTCAAAGGGGAAACCCCTGGTGTGTGCGTGTGCCACTGTGAGCATTTGTGAGGAGGAAGTAGTTTGTCTTTGCATAACTGATATAAACATACTACAGGCTGCTGTTTTTCTGTCAAATGGACATTTTAAATGTGTAGAAGGAGTCCAGTTTTTCAGAGGTCAAGCTAAAGGTACTTCAAGGTTGTCCAGCATTTAAATGGATAAAAGCCGCAGAGTTTACAGCCCTCTCTGATCACTGTTTGATGATAGTTCCTTCATGTACGACCTCCCGACCTCACTGCAAGGTTGCTGTCATTCTGTAGCTTATCAGTAAAAGAGTATTGCAGGGGAGCTCACAGTTGTATCACCCCTCCGCTGCCCTGTTTGTTCTCGTTCTACCCCTCTCTCCCTCCCTCGCGCGCTCCCTCTGATGTGTCCTTTTGATGTGGCTGGTTAATAGTCATTTTCCTTCAGAAGAGCTAGATCGAGCTATTAGATCTGACAGCAAAGCGGATCGGCGCTGGTATTACCAAGCAGCCAGCCCCTATATAGTTATGCTTTGAGTTGGGGCTGTGTGAATCTTTAATGGGACAGCATCAGAAAAAAAGTAAAAAAACAGCTTCATTAGTACTTATGTCTCTGTCTAGTACAGTAAAGGTTGCTTGATAGAGAGTGGACCTCCCTTGGAGCAAGGTCTGGCAGGGAGACGGCATCTGATCCACCTGTCATCGTGTGCTTAGAGATCTGGCGCTATGAATAATGGTTTGTAGGAAATTTAAATGCAATTAGTGTCAGTAGCCAGTACATTTATGAAGAATGACGTGGCTGATATGAATGAAGCACACTATTTGAAACCACACCAGTCTTCTCTTTGTTGCCATTTTTGTCACATCTGCATCCCAAGTAACTGAAGTGACATCTCAGGGTTGGATGTTGAACATCAGTACTTTTTTTGTTAATGACCAAAATATGTATTGAATGTGAATATTAAATCATCAAGTTCCAAAAGCTACCACTGAATGTCTAGTCAAATTTATAAGTTGATTGCTAATTATTTGAACTGGTAATTTCTTTTTTAAATAAAAGTTTAATCAGTTTTAGATGGTATTTTATTTAGACAAAGTTTTTCTATGGCTGCTTTTGTTGAGACAGATTGCTCAATGACTGACACTTTTTGCATTTTAAATGACAAATGTGGCTGGCGGAAAAAAAAGATCAGCTGTGACTAATTAACATGAATGCCATAGGTACAGAGTTTCCCCCAGTATATCGCAAGCCCGACGGCTCACTTGGCCTAAATCGACCCCTGCTTGGTGAAAGCATCAGGGATTTTTTTTATTTTAAAGGGGTCCCTTTATGCTCATTTTTAGGTTCATTCTTGTATTTTGGCTTTCTACTAGAACATGTTCACAAGCTTTAATGGTCAGAAAACACTTTATTTCCCTCATACTGTCTGTGCTGGAGCATCTGTATAGAGCCTCTGTTTGAAAAGCTTCATTTTTGCACCTGTCTCTTGAAGCCCCCCTCTGAAAAAGCCCAATCTGCTCTGATTGGTCAGCATTTCCGGGTCTTTCGTATCTCTGCACCATTGCACCCAGGGAATAACTGTTACAGATAATAGCAGCACTTTTCACCAGTTAAAGCTTCCCAACACAACCAGACATGTTCTAGCAGGAAAAATGATCCGAAATTGGGGTGAAATTAACAACATTGGCAACCAGTATTACATGTTTCCCTGATGTTAGCATGTAGCTACATGGAGCAGTGTATGTAATGTAAACACTTGCAGTAACATGGGTGGAACAGATGACAGTATAAAGAAATCTGTCAGGAGCTGACATCAGCTTGTAGCCAGGGAAAAAACATTGGAAACAGAGTATTCAGAATGTTCTGAAACCTGAGGTTTTTGCTCACAGTGTCACTTTTACATTCGTTTACCTCATTATTAAAATCTTTGGCCACATTTAACATGCACATCTGACATTGTAGCATTTTATATGACAGAAAATAAGGAAAAGTATAATACGTTTCCTTTAAAATGTATTTTTAATTTTTTTTTTTTTTTTTTTTAATACAACACTTAAGCCTCCTAATAATCTTCATTTTTTTTTTTAATACAACACTTAAGCCTCCTAATAATCTTCAATTCCAGGATTCTGGCCATCACAACTTTAAGGAAGTCTTATTATCCTGGGGCCAAAAACGTAGGATGGGGAGGATGAAAATTAATTTTAGATGATGGTTGGAAAAAAAAACCTCTGCTAATGATATAATGAACGGCAATAAAATGAAACTGACTGGTAATGGTAACGTTTCAGGTAATGAGGCAGCAACTGACATTTGCATTTACAGTGAGTGAGCTGACAGAAACGTTCCGTTATCTATGAGGTGTCAAACCTCTGCAACAGCTAAAATCATGTTACTTATGTTAACGACTTACTTACCTATACATTCCCTGTGGGACATAAGGCTGCAGTAAGATTTCTCCATCACATCTTGTCCTAGGCAACATGCTGCAGCTCTCCACCCAACAGGTGCATCATGTCCTGAAACTCCTCCAACACCAGCTAACAGGACTGTTTCTGTCTTTTTGGCTGCTTTATGCAAAATCTTATAACAAAGATTTTAATTTCAGGAAAGTCTACATTCATTTCTGAACAGCTAAGATTGTATTACAGCACAGATAATAAAAAGGTTAGTCAGTAGTACCACTGTGATATGTAGGAATATGTTGTGTAAAAGTGAATAGACTACAGCAGTCAGATACATGTTTAATCAGCAGTCTAGATCTCCTGATGCTCATCTCATTTCCGGAGTTGAAGCAGTTGTGAACATTTAGTAGACTGCCATTCAAAACTTGTGAACCAACAAACTAAGCTGAATCTGTCTACGCAGCAGTTATTAGCCATGCTAGTGGCATGGCTCTGGGATTGCATGTGTCTGTTTGTCTGTTGACGATGCTGAACTATCTCAGTAACTGTTGGATGGATTGTAATTAATCTTGGTGCACTCATTCATGTCCCCCTCAGGATGACTTGTAATCACTTTAAGTGGGATTTATATTTCTGTTTCAAATCAGTGCCTTACCTACGGCGTAGGCTCTGCATAGATGTGTATCCTATGCTGTAGCCTGATGTGCACCTCCCCAGAAATATAACAACACGTTGCAGTGACGCAGACCGCCTGTTTACACAATGAATTGTGAAGGCAATAAAGCCCTAACAAAACAGCATATTGTCTGTGAGTCATCCTGGCTTCACATGAGCAGAAGACAATCATGTAGCTGCTAACTTATGCAATGTAAATGTTATAGGCTTATACTAATAACAATAGCATGTTTTGTAGCATGTAGGGAAAACGTGTCTAAGATAAGTTTCGGTGAACTTTGTAAGTCAAAATGGAGCAGAATTTCATGATATTAACCTTAATTAAATGTTGCTGTTGTTCCTGGCTTCATAAGAGGAAGAGTCCACTAGCTGCTAGGCTAATTTAAACAACGCAAAATTCATAGGCTTGTGCTAATAATGTTAGCATTTGTGGGGAAAATGTGTCCAGCAAAAGACAAGTGTTTTGTCTGTTAACCTTGGGAGTTATAATGAAGCTGATTTATGTACTTGTGTTTGATATTGTCAGCATTAAGCCATATGTAATGTGTGTTTTAGGTGTGTTTTTAATCAGTCAAACTTTACTGCACTTCACAGAAGACCACTGCAGACTTGTGTTATGGAGGCGTTTTTAACTCAGAGCACCACTGTGCTTAAGTAACAGCATGACAAGGCTGCTAGCAAGGCTGTAGACCCTTTAGTCTTTTTTTAAATTTGAATTGTAAATATTGGAAGCTAAACCTGAACGGGTTGGATAGGCGGACTTTACTCGATGCAGAATGGATAAAATGCTGTCAAGCACCAGCCTTATTTTTATACCCAGACCTATTGATATCATGGTTTGGCTTTGTGACTGATTTGCCTGAAAATTAATATCCATGCCAGCAAAGCGAATTGAGAAGGACATTGTGAAGGCAAACAGAGTGAGATTACAATGGATCCTGTCTAATATGAGGATACTGTTCTCTTTGTTCTCACATGCACAAATGGAAGATAATAGGAAATGGGCCGGTGTTTATTGAGGATGGAGTTGATGATGTGTGTGTGGCGTTATTGCGCCCAGGCTGCAGAACAGGTTATCAATTGTGCCACGTTACAAGTCACTCAGAGAATGGGAGCAAGAGGTTTTGTGTTCTGTAATAGACCCAGGCTGTGTTGCTGTTGTACATCTGTCTGAAAAGATCTGGTTCATCCTCTGTATTTTCTTGAGAGGAAAAAAGTGCTTTTGAAGGTTTCAAATGAAGGGAGGGAGGCCGGCTTGGGAGGAGAAAGAAAAGTGCCTGCTTGAAACAGAATAGGGAAGTAGATCCTACATTTAGCCTTGCTGGCTTCATTTACACTGACAGCCTCTTCAGATCTGATTCTTTTATTTCTGCTTAATCATCTCAATCTCCCGGTGCTCTTCAGGTCAAACGATGCAGTACCTTAGATTCCTTTATTTTCGTTTTATTCTCAGGTGTAGGTGATGGTAGAAAGTGACTTCAGAAACATTATGTGAAACAGAAATTGGATCCAGGTCAGCAGTGGCTGGTGATTCATGAGCGCAAGTACAGCCCTGCTGTCTCCTTTTCGGTGCCTTCAGCAGTGCACTCTGTTCAGTGGTCACAAGGGTCATGACAATTTGTGCCTCTGGCCAGCTCTGTTGACAGACTGAGCCGGTCCTCCTGTAACCTGATTCTTTAGTGGCAGTGACTCTGCCAAACACCAGTGCATTCACTGGGCAGGGGAGCAAATGTTCTGTCCTGTTGGCTGCCAGTAACAGGCAAGGAGATGAAGGGCCAGATAGGCTGCCTGGCTAACACACTGTCAGGCTGACACACTCACAGACCCACTGGGTGGCTGTGACCTTGTGCAGTTTGGACTTTACTCCACACTCAGTGCAGATATTTTATTTACCGCTGCTATTTCCCAGTTGTTGACTGTAATTTGAGTTTTTGTTTTTGGTCTGGCACATATTGACCCAAAAACTAGAAACCCCTGTACATTAAAACTGTCATATCAAACAGCCCTGCAATAAATCTTTCTTTATGAAGCTTCTAATGTTCAGTTGTTGACATCAGGCCTGGGCTCGTTGCTGCATTACTGCAGTAATATGATGCCTACCACAGAGTTGAGCTCATTACTGTCATCACTGCTACTACTTCCAGTAATTCTTTCTCTCAGTCTTCAACATTATGGGAATGATGCACAACGTATTATGATCAACTAATACACACTGTTTGTGGGGTTATCTGAACAAATAGACAGGACTTGAATGCCTGTTCAGCTCAGGGGTTAGCTGCCCATCACCATTATGAGAAAAATTACAGACCTGGCTGTTGTCGTGTCAGAAGACTTTACTCAGCTTATGGTAAATTTTGCAGCAGGAGTTAGTGATTTTGTTTTGGATTGGATTGCATTCAATTGAATGGTGTTTCTTATAGTTCTCCACTTTCAATAAAATTCAGTCCAATTCACCGCCACAAACTTCTGCCTTGTGTTTACCAAGGAGGTGAGTAAACTCTTCTCTCACACAGTGTCAACAAAGGTTAAACTTGGCTGTTTTCACAAAGGTAGTATTTGTGTACGACTCATTATTTGGGAATTTTGTTGGGTGAGTTTTTGTCTCTCTACTTAGGTAACAGATATACATGTATGCAGCAGTCAGATGAATTATGCAGTTTGTTGCATCTGTCTTGATCAGCATTGTTTATGTTCACTTCGCATAACTGGAAACACACTGGTTTTTACAATGGGTGTATTGATAAACTGATCTAGATCAATATTATATTTTTAATCATTCATCAACGATTCCACATCACCAATGCAAAGTGAAAACATCAATAAATATTTTCATCTGCAAAAAATGCCTGTAATGTTAAATTCCCATGGCACTGCCATCCATTCATATCTCCTTCCTAAACATTCGAACAGTGCTAGCGGCCTAGAAAAAGACCACAGGGATATTTACTGATATTGTCTCATATTGATCACAAGCTCCTGAATTGAATCAAATCAAAATCATATCGTGGCAGCCTTTGTGATATCAGCAAGTATCATAAAGAATTGATATATTGTATTGTGATGAATCTCATGATTTATTTGCTACAGCAGATGCCTGTCTACAGTAAACTACAGTAAGATAGTCTTGTTGCAGAAGCACAAAGGACAGCTTTTGGATATATGGGGACATACCTTTCTGGTGACAATTAGTTTGAACTAGTTAGACTGTATTACAATACAGGGGGTTTTCCTTATTTGTGGAGTGTACATTTCTATTTGTAGTAGGGATGCACTGATTTATTGGCTGAACATCGGTATTGGTTGCTAGTCACCTTTTTGACTGTCATTAGCCTATCTGCAAATAAGATGACATTCACCAATGGCAGTGGCCGATGTTTTTCTGTTGTGTCACATCAATTTTGCGCAGGCTAAAAATCAGTATTGTAGACTAACGGCCACAAACTTAAATTAATGAGCAGGTACAAGAAGAATGCAATAAGTGTTTTGTCTACCTGTTGACAGTAGAAAATGTGTTTGGGATGAGCACAGATCTTCTCCGGGACTCCATCAGGATGAAAGGACGCAGTAAACTCGGTATTGACATGTCCATATTACACTCCATATTGTTCCCCGATAATGCTACATTGTGAAGAGCAAATCCGTGTTAAAATCAGCAGGAGAAGAGCTAGTTAACATTAGCTGTTAGCTGTTAGCAGCCGGTGGCTGGAACTAACAGCTCATGGAGGTGGCATTGAGTTACTGATCTTTAACATAAAACTTAGTTATTAGCAAGAAACTTGAATAAAAACAGTTTTTTGAAGGAGAAATTTGGTGATGTTTTCACAGCATTATAAAACAGATATTATTTTTTATTATGATATAAAGTAAAAAGACTTTTAAATAAGTTATTGTTTTTAAAAAAAATGTTTTTCTTGTTAAAGGTTATATTAAAAGTTGTTTAATAAATTTGTATGATCAAATTTGTGCTTATACAAAGGTAGTGTAATTAAGTTATTTTTTTATAGTGTAGATATCTTTATTTCCTTTTAATATATAACAGCAAAAACAAAATAAACAACAACTTAAAAACATTAGTATCGGCTAACAGCCAAGTTGTTATTTTCAGCATCTGTATCAGCCCAGAATTTCACAATCAGCCCATCCCTAATATGTAGTTATGCTACTGGATTATATTGGATCAACAAAACTCAGTGGTATGCATCTACACCCTGTTTGTAACTTCCTGTGGAGTAACTCTGTCCTGATGGTTGATGATTACAGAGCGGCACACTTGTACTCATAAACTCAAATTAAGCTGGTATTTTCAGGAAGTTGACAGGTCTTTCAGCATCACTGACTCTCTTTGCATAATAAACAACTTCCACTGTGCCCGAATGCAGCTGCTATGTCACGGCACCATTGGGTGTATGGACAAGTTAGTAAGGTGCGCCAGAAGGGCAGGAACATCAGAAAACTGCCATTGATAACATTTCAGAGCTTTGAAGCACAGTTCTGTCACATAAATTTGTTTTTCACCAGGAAATCCTCCCCACGGTGTACATGTGGAAGATCCCCTTTATTCAGCTTACATAACACTAATTCTGGTGTTTCATTACGCAACATCCAGAATGGGGATGAGTCACTTTAAGCTATCATTCAGATGGGAGGGTGAAATCGCCTGGAACTAGTGTAAACTTACCAATTTACTCATGTAAATTTATTCTATCAGGGGAAGATGACAGGAAGTGCTTCTGTATTTCCAGCAGGGTCACATTTGGCACTGACCTCTGTGGCGCTGAGCCGTAAAGGTAAAATGTTATTTATTTGAAAACACCTTAGAGTGACAGTGTTTGTGTTCTCACCAGTTTAACCAGTAAGATTGCAGTCAGAGGAAGTATGTGCTGTTATCATAGTCTATCAGTTTGTGAATCTGTGCATTGCGTGTGAACGTTGGACTGTTTGCACTTCGTGGCTGTTGCTGGAGCTGCGAACTCCGCTTTATCACACGCTGTAGCCTGACAGTTCCTTTGCCACCACTTCTTTTTGATCTATGGCCGTTACCAGGGCTACTTCTCCTTTCCTCTGTGTAGTCTGTGCGTATATGTGAGTGTGTGACATGTGCACATTTGCAACTAGTTCTGTGATCTGCTGTGGCACTTCTGTGGAGGCATCTTAACCCTAAAGCTAGATTTCTTTGTCCCAAAATACCAGTACTGTATAAGCACACTGACAGATTGTGATGATGAAACAGCAGTGCAATAAACCCTCGTGTTCTTGTCAGACATCTGCTGATCATGTCTTTGGTTTTACTGCTTGATCTTTTTGTTTTGTTGGTTTATGTAGTGTCAACCCAGTTTTGTTTGACAGGCTCTTTGCTGTGGTGCAGAGATGCCTACAAGCAACACCTAATACATGGGTTTGGCTTAGTTTTAAACTCTTGGAGTAGCCGAAGGTATTATCATATGAGAAAAGACATTTATTCGATTAAAAATTGGTTTACCAACAGTGGTCTACAGATAGATTTTAAGACATCATTTTAGGCTATGCAACTGGGGATATACATTTGTCATTCTTGTTTTGACATTATAAAGCATTTAAGGCTTGAACTTGAACAATTTTTAAAATTACTGAATCAGCTCCCAGTTGTTATTTTGATAAATTGATTGACAAGCTCAGGTCACTTGTTTTGTCTGACTAACAGTCCCCAAACCCAATGCTATTAAATGTGCAATTATACACAGCAGAGAGAAGCAGCAACTCCAAGTTGGAGCCATTACATTTTTGACATTTTTTCTAAAAGACTAAATCATTTTAACACATAAAAACTGTATAGCATTTAAAAAACTGTTAGATTAAGGCTGCTTGGTTGCCTAGAGGTTAGGACAGATAACACGTAACTGCAACAGCCCAAGGTTGATTTTGAGACACTTTGTGCGACCAAAAACCTGTCAAGTACAACTAAACATTTCCATTTTTGGAATATATTTGACTTTTTTAGTAATTTCTGATGGAGTAAATGCACCTGTAGGTGTGGGATTCATCTTTAAAATGTGCTTTTGCAACCTGTTGTTTTGTAACAAAGCTCCATTTGGCATCTACAGTAAGAAATGACATGGAGAAAAGATTTTCTCTCTGTGTTTGAGCTCTTGCCAAGTCTTCAGATGATTTGAATGTGAAGCTTAAAATCTTGTGAATGGCCACTCTAACGAGTTCTTCTTTTTGAGATAGAGAATGTTTCTGCTTTGATTTCATTATGCTTTGAACGGCTACTTCTGGCAGCATGCCTCCATACTGCTAACACTTTAGTTTATGCAGTCTTTTCTAATCACATTATAGAGCCACTGACTAGATGTACTGCTTTCCTTGCAAAGCCTCTCTTTAAGCAAACATCATAGACACATTTAAAATATATAGTGCCATGTGCTGAATTCTTACTTCAGCCTGCAGTACTTCTACTACTACACTCAAACTAGACTACACTTAACAAGTTTTTTACCCATAGTTTTCTTTCTGCAGTGGCTGCAAAGGAATTCTGTGGATGCCTTAGTGTGTTTAAGTAATTTATACTGCTTTTATTTCTGTATTTATGGGTTATAGTTCTAACTTGTCTGCTGAACACCCTCATGTCTGTCTGCCCTTTTTTTTTTTTGCAAAAGCCTTTGTCAGGTTTTAATTGACTGTAGCTCATGTATCTTGTAATGCATTACTCTTCTTCCCAACCGATTATTGACAGATTTCTTCCAAGTGTTAAATATATAAACTGTCTGCTGCAGAGCACCAGACCAAATACTTTGCTGGACAATATCCGCTCAGAAAGCTGCTCTACAAGGCCTGTGCAACAAGAATGCTTCAAAACAGTTGAAAATTAATGCTGTAGTCTTCTTGCCTCTACTTACTGTATTAACCCAATTTCACATGGACTTCTTAATGAGGATAGTAGATAATGACTTAATGAGGAGCATGGCAGAAAAAGTAGCACAGAAGCTACACTGTGATCATTGTTAAACAAAGACTTTTGTGATAATTTGCATCAAACCTGATGTTCACTGAGTTTTACTGCAGATGATACCTTGCTCATTTGGTTCCTCAGTGTTACAGCATCAGCGCACTTCCTGATTATTCTTTAATTAGCTTCCTGCTCCAGTCTCTGACTGGTGTTTCAGGTTCACAGTCCAAACAGCATCATGCTGTATTCTGCGATGGTGCACTGTTTGTCAGGCTGCTTGTTTGTTGGACCCTTTGCTTCACTGCTGGTCTGTGTTGTAATGCTTAAAAAACGTGATCAAATTTAAAATGCAATTTACAGATAATTATGAAGCAACACTTTTTTGACACATATCTGTATTCTTTTGTCCTGTGTTCCCTGTCTTCCTTTCTGCCGAAGGCACTGTCACCTGTTTCCATTTCCTCAAACATCTGTCCATGTATCATCACGCTTCTGCCTCTTGTTCAGTCAGTGTAGAGAATCTGACAAGCTCACTGCCAGCTTCACACAGGCAGGCAGGAAATCAGACCGCATGTCTGATTTAACTCCAAGTATTTCCAGCGACATCAGTTTGAAGAGAATGTGCTGCGCTTGCAAATTGTCCCATGACATTGAAGAAAGTCATCTGTAACCATTTCAGTCTATTCGCTATCTGCTGGGAATCAAATAAGTGTTATTGGTTCTTGTGTGCATAAGTAGTTAGGATTTGTCATGGTTCATTTGATGAATAAACAGACACAGCTTGGCTGCTCACTCTTTCCTTCTCTGTGCCTCTCAAGGAGTCCTGCTCTGTCTCCACCTGTTCTGTAAATAAAACAAAAAGAACTTCAGATTTGTTCATTAGCATATCAGGATTTATTGTCATATGCTTTAAGATACAGGAAATTCAAAATAACAGTTTTATTGCTAAGTAGGTGTCTTTTTCACAACAGACAATTTTTACTTGTTAGCATAGGAAAAGCACAAGTGTTATTAAAAACATTAATTGCTCCATTTTTAATTTTTAAATTTGAGCAGCTAAATATAATTGAGCCATCATTCATTTTAGTATTAACTCCTGAGCTTTTCCTGCTGTTAAATATCAGAATGTCTTCCTTGAAAAAGTATGTTGTAAAAAAAAAATTTAGACTTAGAGGCTCCTTAGCGTCAGTCTGTTTTGGTTGGATTTTGATTCAGATAATTTTGAAAACAAGGATGTACCACTGTGTGTTATGCTTTGTCCTTTTGTCCCACTGTCATGCTGTCACAGTGAAATTTTCCGTGGCTCAAGTCTTGCACATGCACACGTAAAAAAAGAGGTTGACCATTAGTGGAGTCTTAAAGACTGACGTGATAACGATTGTTGTGAGCAGGAAAATGTTAAAAGTTAAAATGATTAACTGAGCCAGACATGCTGAGCATTCCAGTTCCCTACTACCATACTATTTAGTATGCCAGAAAAATATTTAGGGTGTCCAAATGCATAGTGTGTCAAATGTAGTATGTCAAAAATACGAGGATGTTCTACTACATCTGGTCGTATTTTGCAGTATGCAAGCCAGCATGCTTTTCTGGCTATTCTGACCCCTAATCCTCTGCACAGCGGAAGATTTGTTACATCAACTGAGCAGCAAACAGATGACAGCTTGACAGCTGGTTGGCAGCTGATTGACAGCTGTCAGAAGCAGCAGCATTAACGAATGACAGCACATTCAGTTGACTGATGAGCAGTCGAATAGTAATAATCGAAATATCAACTATATAGATGAACAAAATAATCATGGAAATAACCAACAACAAAAGAACATAACTATGAAAATAACAGTGACAGAGAACTGCATATGTCATTTTACTGTGGTGAATATAACTTGTTAGAATCTACAGTGTATGCAGGTAAAACTGAGAAGTATAAAACTACATACATTGCAAAGTAACAACAACAGAGCTCTCCTGGCTGACCTTAAGTTCTGGTGAGCTTGGTGAATGGCGTTTTGTTTTATCTCCATGGTAATGGATATATGAACAAGACGGTCAAAGTTTAGGGTGCAGTGTTGTGAGAGTAGTACGTCCTGATTGTGCGCATACTGCATGCAACAGTACGTACCTTTCAAGGGCAGCTGCAGTACCTAAAAGCACAAAGAAGTATGTAATTGGGAACACGCCCCTAGTGATTGAAAAACCCTGCCCCCCGTCCGCACACTGGGGTGTTGGTCTGCCATGGCACTGATGACATGCATTGTAAAAATTTAAAAAAGTAACAATTATGATTTATCTACCAGATGAACTGTAGGCTGGCAGATAGACAAAGTGGTACCTTTTTTAGTGATCAAATTTGTCGCCACCATGGTGAAGATTTTATGCCGTCACTGATAAGTATCTGCTTACATCCACTGGGCTGACTGCCTTTAAAAAAAATAAAAAAATAAATTAATTCACTGGAAATGTTACATAAGGCCCGTTTCCACTGAAGAAGTTCCTGGTACTATTTAAGGGGCAGGAACTATTACAGGAACGTCCTCTCGCTCGGCCCTCTCAACCGCCATGTCTCCACTGAGAGCGTAGTCGGAGGAAGGTTCCTGTAAAGTTACTGGCCTCTAGATGTGACGTAATCGTTGTGCGTACGTAGGGACGCTGTTAGCTGTTAGCTGATAGCGGTGTCTGTAATAACTCACGAAGTGGCCCGGGGAAAATATTTTTTCCACCTTCTCTATTTTGTATTTTCCAAATAGTCAAAGTACTGATATGATGATCCATAAAGCGAAAAAAAAGAAATAAAGTTAAAGGCTAGTATATGGCTGTGTAGTGTATGAAATGCTAGAGGGCTTTAAATTTAAAACAAGAAGGGGCAGTATTTACTCAGTCATGGACTTCTGCTTCTATAGGGCTGGCTCGCTGTTGAGGTCCAGCCAAGAACTTCATGTATATACATGTTATGTTAAAATGAAGAACAGAACACTCAGACTCAGTCACACAGCAGAAGGGACCTGCTTTCTCTAGAGTTGTCCCCCCCTCTTTTATTCAGGTCAGTGAAGTATGCCCCCGCGTGACTGGTGGAGGCTGCGCAGCCATTGCCCACTGTCGAAGCCAAGTTCCCCTGATGCGATAATTTGTGAAATGTCCTATCAGCACCCATTAATTAGCCAAACTGATTAACTGGTCGACCTCTAGTAAGACGCCACTTAGAAACGCAGTTAAGCCGGTTAACATGTGGCTAAGAAATCTGCTCTCTCTCAGGAGAAGTTCTGCTGAGAAAATCATGTTCCTCTAAACCCATACCCGGATTATGGAAACAGGGTCTCTTGACATTACAGAAATCAGCTTACTGCAGATAGCCAGTAGCAATCCAGTTACTAAAGTGCATGTGAATGCACTGATTGGATGTTAAGCTTAGCAGTTGATGACCGATGAGGAATGGACGACATGATAAAAAAAACTTGAAACATTTTTCAGCATGTCTGCAGCAGTTCCAAGTTGTGTTGGCGGTTAAACTGGATGTTTGTGCTGTGGTTGGGAAAAAATCCCAGTTGTTGTGTTTACTTTACATTCTCTTACATCCTCATGATTCCACAGTGGTAAGTGTGGAATGAGCACTGTGTGTTTTTTACTACAGCCAATTTTCTCATCATGGGACTTTCCAGTCAACTTTAAACATTAACCATAGCAGAAAAGCAAGTCAGACAAAGGTGAGAAAGCTGTGGTCAGTGTTGCAGTGGAAAGCTTCAGATGATTTCCTTCCCTGCTCCACTGCTGCGCTTCCTTGATATTCCTCCACACTGTTCCTCTCCTAAAGTCACTGTGAACGGGCAATTAAAGGAAGTGACTACACAGCTTGCTTCCCATCAAAGAAATGTTGTTACCCTGATTAAATGTACAAACAAAGCTAGGAATTATCATAATGGCCTTGCCTTCTTTTCACAGCTGATGAATCTTTTAATGTGACAACAAACAGTCTCTGTGGCTGTCACTGATAAATATTTATCAGGATTACACATTCTTTGTCCCAGTTTAATAACCGACTGCAAAAAGACAGAGAAGCATGTTTGCCTTGTGTTACATAACATTACAATTCACTGCACAAGATAGCCGAGAAAAGGGAGAATTTACTTAAAAATGTCACTCGGCCTCTCTACTTATCTCTAGGCTAGGCTTCACTCGTTTCTCCACTTTACTATATCCTCCGCTCCCTCTTTCCCTTCCCTGCCTTTCATTTCCTTCCCTGGTCCTCACGGTGTTGCTGTGCCTTCCTCAGCCATTAGGTCGCTGCTGGTTGCCAGTTATATCAGCCCAGAGAGTTGCTGTAGCTCAGCATTCCTCTTTGATGTAACCCAGCCAACCCCTGCACTCTCTGTTCTACTCTCTTGTTGATGCTCTTTTCCTCCATCTCTCATAGTTCTGTCTCGTGGCTTATATATTTCTTACTGCTACCTTTCTATGAGTTTTTCCTGTTTCTCCTGTCAGGTGGCTCAACTGCCAGCAGAGCGACAGGCCCTGACATTTTAGCCTGGCAGTTACATTGATGGCAAAATGAACACACGGTGATATTAGTGAAGGAGAAAACCGTGGTTGTTGTATTCTTCTGATTAGGAGGTTAGAGGGGTCGCAATTGGGAGACTGATCTTTGCTGCTGCATTGTGGCTGGTGACCTGGGTGAATACACGAGACCTGTAATATCTCAGGTCAGTTAGCCTGTCTGTATCTGCAGAAATATTCCTCTTACGTAGGAAATACTG
The DNA here is from genome assembly GCF_006386435.1 of Epinephelus moara. Lineage (NCBI taxonomy): Eukaryota > Metazoa > Chordata > Actinopteri > Perciformes > Serranidae > Epinephelus > Epinephelus moara. The sequence continues at coordinate 8,834,570 of NC_065511.1, forward strand.
CAGCATTCTGGAAAAAAAACAATACTGCATTTATGGCGGGCCAGCAAAACAAAGCCAAGGTCTACACAGTGCTGAGTTGTTATGTCATGTCACAGTATATTTCAATTACAATACTTATTTCTGATTGCCTGACAAGTGTCTGTTAAAACCGCACAACAAGACAAACAAAAAAAGGTCAATTCGGCCAATTTTGTGCAAAAGGACTGTGTGTAACCATAGTAACAGTATTTGAAAATTATATACATTATGACTTCCCTAGGAGACCAGTTAAAACTATAACCCATTATAGGTAGGGTTGGGTACCAAAAGTGGTACTTGTGAGTACCGACTGAATTACGTTGGTACTGCTGACTGCCGATTCACTTTAAATCCATGGGTGCCAAATATCAGTACCTGCGTGAGAATGCCGGGTTAGGATAAGAGGGTGAATTGCTACAATGCGCCAAAGAGCTCCGAGGCCTGCAGCACCGCATAGCTACTGGATTCAACTTTAGACAGGAGGCGGAAGCGCCCCGAAGCTGGGAAGCTCTGCAGCCACTAAGTCAGCTTCCCAGCGAGCCAAAACTACAGCTGCAGCACCTGTCTGCTGTGATAGCTTTGGCGTCTGGTCTATTTTCTTTTTTATATTTCTTTAGTAATAGCCTTGTATCACTGCTAGATGAGCGGACACACATACACACAAATACAAGCAGACAAAAGCAGGAGATTAGCTCTATGTGTGAGAACAAAAGAGCAGAGGATCAGACTTGCTTTTAAGTCCATTGTGTCACACCTGCAGCCTGTTCAATCACAATTTTTTGTTTTTACCAAGAAAGTAAGGTACCAAAAAAGGATGCTGGTGGGTATTGGTTCAAATGTGAATGGTACCTAACCCTATAATGCCTACCATGGTAGGCATAACAACACACTCCTAGGTGAGCTGATATAGAACATTCCTAACTGCATTGTTGGATGTGTTCAGAAGTGCAACAAAGTTGAATCTGTTAACCCACAGAGTCCAGCAAATTGTTTTATCTGTACAGTACAAGACTGAATGTGGCATTGCCCTTAAAAATCTTTTATATATGAGAACAAAGCTATAGTCAAATCTATGTCGTGTCAAGTATCTCAAAAGTTTTAAGCTGCTAGTATGCTTCATCAGTAGTGCTTGTGAAATAGCTTCACAAACCCTTCTTTGTCCAGTAATCTGTACTGTCTGTCAGTCATTTTCACCCACTTCAGCTCGTGATTGGCCTGTCATGTCCAGGTGAGAAAGTAAGCAGGTTTTGAACTTATCCCTAAAAATCTCATTTTTTATTTTGCACACAACTACCTCTGTCACTTTTCAAGTGACTGTCTGAAAATGTGCACTGTTATTCCTGTATTTAAACCAAATTGATTTCAGATGTGGTTGCACAACATGTCATATGATTCTCTTCTTTTCTAGTTATAATCTGGCCCTTACCGTACGCAGGTCAAGCTGCATAGACATATTTTTCAATACTTTTAGCTTTTTTTGGCTTGCTTTTGCTTTTGGAATTCATTGTGCTATTTTTGTTCGTCTGCAGAATTCCTGTCTTTGTAAATCCCAGTCCACTAACAGTTTACCAGCTTTTTACAACCCAAGTTAAACACGTTTCATTGAGCTGCATTGGAGTGAGAAGCTTTGTCAAGGGCCGGCTGTGAATTTCTCTTTCAGCCTGAGAGCCAAATGACAAATAGGACAGGCTTGCCCCAGAAGCCAGACTCATGGAAACATATTGCCTCCTTCATCATGTGGCCAGCGACGCACCATAGATAGGCCCGTGACCTCTAATTTAAGAAACAAAGCTCCAGGCCTCACAATGACAAACTGCAACTGCTCTACTTACTCTCAATGTATTTGCATAATTTTTCCATAGTCAGATCCAGTGTGGCCACATTGACCTACATGTTACACTGTGTTCCATATTGGGAATGGTTATGCTTTGCACTCTGATGACTATGATGGCAAGTCTGTCACAGCGAAGCCTTGCATTACTATCAGTGTATCAATGGCTTGCCTTTAGTATGAGAATACATACAGCAGCAACCATTTCCATTGCTATAGATCTGTCATTTATCATTAGGATTTTGACTCCATTCTGAATGGAGGCTGAGTATAGGAGAGTCAGGATATAGGCCAAGAGAAAGAAAGTGGATGAGCAGCGTGCTTATGCTGCAAGATTTTTATGGTCACAGCAAAAGTCAAAGAGAAAGCATATTCTCAAAGGAATGATCAGTCACATCAGTAATACAATAAAGAAGCCAACCAAGGTTTTTATGGTGTGCATTATAAAGCCCACATTACATATACACACAAACACACACAGACAGACCTGCTGTATCCTCTGTATTCCAAAACTCATGACTTTATGGTGGTATTGCAGATGAGCCGATACACAGTAGTCACAAAACAGCGGTCCTGGGGCCAAGGCTGCATTGACATGAAAGGAAATGGACTCATTACTCAGTGGAAAATATGAAAAGCCAAAGCGGACACTTCAAACGGCTCAAAGCCCGTCTGCTACCACAGCACAACACAATCTGGACATGCATCAGATTTTATGGATTACAAAATGGCCAGCATGACTTTGTTTGCCAAGTTAAATTTGTAATGTGAGTATCTCGCCGAGATTTGTATGAAAACATTGTTTAGTGTTTTGGGAAATCACTGCTCGGAGAAGGGCTTTACAGGCAGATTGCTTTGGAGTAAACCTTTAAAGACTAACTTGACACTTTATGAAATTCTTGTTTTAGCTGATCTCTAGTGGTTTAACTTCTCACCATGCTGCTGTGTTTTGCAGTTGTACTCCAGGACCTGGTGACATCACTGTTAGGTGTAGTTACAGGTCGGGTTGTTCTCATGCACTGTTTGTACATATACCTTTGAAAAGTCATGTACCAGAATTTTTACATAACCCTTGAATCATGAAGGCTGTGATCACATGACCAATGTGCAGATGGGAGTAATGGAGGAAGTAATATAAGGAGCAAACGTCCGCGTAAGGAGTTAGGTTGTGTTGGTGGTTGGGTCAAACAAACATAAGACTTCACCCCAGGAGATCGGTGTCTGTTTCCTAAACCTGACGTACTTTACTTTCCTAAACCTAACCTACATAACTTGAAGTATGTAACTTTACGTTAATTACGTAACATGACAATCCTTAACCACATTTCCTTTCCTAAACCTAAGTTATGTAATTTTATGGCAAGTATGTAACTTTACACTAAGTACAACACCCAAAAGGGTTTTTTTTTTCTTAAACCTAAGCTAACAGGAGGAGGCACTAATTCGTTGGATATCATGTAGCTTATTTTAAGATACACCCAACAGTAATGCTGAATGTGGTCAGAGGTAAAACAAGCTTGAACCTTTCAACAAGAGTAAGGGCAGCAAAACGTTGCTTTTTAGCCTGGTGTTAAGTTCTTCTTGAATGTGCCTTGAGAGGTTCGTTGCAAATGTGAAAAAAAAAAAAAAAAAGTTCATAACTAGAACACTTTAAGTAAACCAAATATTGTAAAGTGTAAGCTTATACACATCTGTTTTTTCCTGTATGAAATCTTGTTTAAAGCAGTTAGACCATATCACTTGTGTATCCATGCTGTGTACTAGGCACTTAACAACCTGTTCTGACATGCAGGGTGAGTAATGGCACCAAGCCATGGAGGTCAATTTTTGCTGTGGCTGGTCAATTTGTCTCCTCTGTCAGCCACGGTGGCAAGTAATTGGCCATCAGCTGGAGATTTTATTCAGCACCAAGACTCTGTTTTGACTCTTTAATAAAGTGAAAATAGCTGTTAAACTCAGAACTGCCAGACACTGTGGGCAGCACACACACACACACACACACACACACACACACACACACACACACACACACACACATCAGCTCTGTGCCCTGAAGCCACAGCACTGACACAAAACAGACCTTTAAAAAGGAAGCTACCATTTGAACTGTATGAGCTGATTAAGCTTTGTTTATATTGTAGGAAGACTCATACACATTATATTAATGGACAGTATGTACATTTAAATAGAAATAATTATTGAATTGTTTCCCTAGAGGGTGGTAATGAGGTATCTGCTGGTGTGTTTATGTATCTGTCTGTACTGTATGCTTGTATAATGTGTGCAGTGTTATAATTATAAAAATCAGGGTAAGTAGCAAAAATACATTTTCTTCAAACAAGGTCAGGTTTTTTTTGTGCCCACTCTGCTGGATTACACAGATTATGTTTTTAGTTGATGGTTCCCAAAATTTTGCAAAACCATGACACCCCGTCCGCCCACCTTCACTAACAAATGATTTCTGTTTAAACATGCATGAATGACATCACGCAGTGTTTCTGTTTTTACTTACTTACTTTACTTTACTTACTTTTACTTTATGATTGCTTGATGTGTTCAATATCTGTGCAGGCAGAAAAAAAAAAAAACTCTCTTGAGTTTACTTGGCACTATTGCTGCACTCCATTGTTTTTCCCTGCAGGCTACTGTAGCCCCCCCCCTCCACCAGAAGCAGTAAGACAAATGACTATCACTGTCAGATTTAGGCTCTTTGTGTTGGCTTATGTTTGGTTGTTTTACACAGTGTTGTGGACCAAGATTTATGAGCTTTCCTTTTAGCTCTATTTACAGTGAGAAATCCCTCCATCACTTGCTCTGACAATCACTGTTTCTCACTACTGTGCACATGGAAAACTTCTGTGTGAAAATATAATAAAAAGGTGTAGTTGTAGAGCAATTTAACACCCCGCTGGAGCTTGAACACTTCTTCATCAATTCATAACATGCAATCGAACCCTGACATCCAGACAGAGACCGAGTGACAGAACAGCGAATGTGAATGAGTGATAGAGGAGAGCATCAAACAACACAGTAAACTAGCTTAAGTGGTTTGAGTGGCAATCATCAGAGGGTCCACCATACAATATTATTACAGTACTTAAGTCACGATACAATGTTATTGCGAGTTTCAGTATGTTGCAGCTTGCGATATGCTGAGTGTTGCAACATATTGCTATTTATTACCTTTTTTTTTTAACTGTAAATTATGTCCCTAAATGAAAACTTCAGCCATTTTTTGCAGCAAAATGTATCTAGTGGACAAAAAAGGAATTGATTATTTTATTCTAGTAGGCTACCCAAAGGTTAACTTGTATTTGTGATATTGATAATTTATCTAATGAAAAATATTGATGGCTCATTTATGCTCAATGTTCGATGAATAGACAGAGACGGATGGAGCCTTTTGCTCGTACTCTTGCGTTCATTTCATGTGTATTCTGTGCACAATGTCTGAAAGCTTACGGATACAGATGAAATGGAGCAGTGCCATCAGCAGTTGTGGGGGCAGTGTAGTGTAGGTCAACTGAGCTAAGGCCGTAGGAAAAGACATTTAAAGAAATGGCAAAATGGAACGAATTAGTGACATAGTGCAAAAGAATTCTCCGTCCACAGACCACCGCTGTCTACACCCTGGCCTCTGTTAAAAGATACAATATTATGACCTCCTCCTGGTTTGTTGCTGTCTGAAACTTTTAACTCTGACCCCTGAATGTATCTATGCCATCATAAAAGACTACAGGAAGTATGAGGGCAGTGACATTTACAATGTTGGAAATGGGCGTATCTAGTTTCATACATACAGGGAGTGTAAATGAGCCTCACGTTTACACACGGCCCACGTTGTCTTGGGAGATAGCGTGCTCACCACATGGCACATTTCTCATTGTATGCATTTGACGGATTAAAGGATTTATTTGGCAAATAAATGGATTATGTCTGCTTATGATAGGGTGAAAGGTTAGTTTCTGTCTGCATATGGCATGGTAAATACAGCCTGAACAGATAACCACTATATTTTTTATTTTATTCCAGCTATTTCGTGTTATTCCCATGGAAAGTTTCCACCTTGAATTTTTATGGAATTTTGCAACCCTGAACCCCAAATGGCTCCCGATGTTCAGGCCAGTGCTGTGCATGATAGTTTGTGGCTATGTGTGTGTGTGAATGGGTGAATGAGCAGCAAAAACCTTATAGAGTGCTTTGGATAAACGTGTTTTATGAATCTAGCCATTTGCCAATACGAGTTAAAAGAGGAACAAGTTAAAAACATAGGTGAGCTGGTTGACCTGCACTGTTCCATACACGCGGTGTGGTCAGTAGTCTTTATTATTTTTCCAGCGGCTGTGTGAATAGCCCGTACCTCTTCAGTGTACTGTGTGTGTGCAGTAAATGGTAGTTTGCAGAGCAGGTCTCTCTTATCTCCTACAATCGGCTCCTAAGGCACTCAGATGTGTTGAGCAGCTGGTTGGAGAAGCAAAGCAACTCCTCATTAAATAATCATCATGACTGCAATGGGCTGAGACAGTGTTGTTGTTAGGCTGTTAGTGCTTCTGACTGACCAACCAGCACTGCTGAAAAAGAGCTCAAACCAACCCTGTGAACTCAACTTTTATTAAGACCTAGCAATTTTGTAAGCTCTGTAATCCATGACTTTGGTGTCAGATTGTGAATTTAACTCAAATGTAAATCAAATATACCTCAAAAATAAGTGAAGTTATATATTTTTCTTTGAGTTTAGCACTCTGTACATGCATTCCACAACTGGACATCCCTTGACTTCAATTCTCAAAGGTGAAAAAGTTTAAAATCAATACAGTGCAGAACTTTCAGTTTTGCCAATCCTTGCTGCACCATCACGCACACTCTCCCTTCTCAGATTGCTGCTTCAGGACCTTTTCTGACTTGCTACAAAACTCCAGAAATACACGTTTCCTTAATGCATATTTGATAGTGTGTCTGTCCAGGGGAGAGGCTTCTTCAGTGCCTCTCCCCTGGACAGTAGTCCAGGTCTCCAAGCCAACCAGTCGGCAAGCACTTACCCTGCACTGGGATGCTAATGTTTAAACTTTTAACTGTGTTTATCTTTCCGATCTGTTTAACTTTATCTTATTGATTTTCAAGAAAAATATATTCTCCTCAGGTCTGGCAGTGTACAGCAACAAAATGTCTCTCTTAAGCAACAGAGGCAGCCCCACATGCTGAGATCTCTGAAAGTGAACGAATGCACATAGTGGAGAGAAGAGTAAGAAAAAAATGGGAGGGAGAGCAGCCAAACACCACAGGGATCCTACTGCTCTGTTAGGCTTCTTGTCAGGCCCCATCTCCACTTTTAACAAAAGTTTTCACTCTGTTTGGTGGGGTTTTAGATACTTTCCCAAATCAGTTCTGCTCTGCTGTGCAGGCTGGTTGTCAACATCCACATCATTTGTCCTTCCTCAGACTCCCTAAACTTAAAGGCCTCTCTGCTTTATATGTTTAAATGTTTTCCCCTTCCTATAAAAGGTTGATGCTTGTGGTAATGATTCCTTTTTCTTTTATCTGACCTTTGTTTTATCAGTCGCCTCAGGTCAGTTTTAATGAATGCAGATTGCAAGTAAGGGACACATTTTGACATTTTAGCATGGGGAGCAATTTCAAGTAGGCCTGCATTTTCATTATCAAATGACTTTGCAACAATTTTCTTGATTAATTGGTGAATTATTTGGTCTATACAAAGAAAATAAAAAGGAAACTGATTAGAAAACCAACATCCAACAATGTTCAAGGATTTTAAGTTTACAGACACATATAACAGAGTGGACGCCTGGGACTGTCATAACAACTGCTGTATTGCAATACCATGTTATTGGCAAGTTAGCCGCGGAGGATGGCAAGCAACCACCACAGCTGCAATGTTCATGTTTTTTTTTTTCTGTCATGGGAGTGCTGCGCATTTACACTATCTTACAAATGCCAGCAGCTTGACGAGGTGCTGAGCGATGCACATTTGCTGTAAGCGAGCGTTTAAAAGTATTCAACTTTGGGTAAAACACTGCAGCAGGTTGTTGCTGTCAGTCTTTACTCAGCTGTCCAATCACAGTGGAGGAGGGGCGGGAAAAACACTACAAAGACCAACCATCACAGTGCTGAACAGCTGAGGAGAAATGAATACTGAACCCATATAGGCTGGTGGGTCTGTCTCCTCTCCTCCTGTGCTTCAGCCTTCCCTTGTGCTGACACTTTTACCTCAACTAATATTCTGTGTCATAGCAATCAGACACAACCAAAGGGTCTCAGCAGAAAAAATGCTGCGGCCCTTTTTGGGGCTCATCCCCCTCTATGTTCTGCATTTAACAATGAACAGATATTTAATTTGTTTTAAAACAGTTTTATCTTTGTCATTTATAATAATAGCCTAACAATAAAATGTTTCTGTAAAGCACTAAAATGGGGATACATATTTATTTATAATATGCAAAAAAAAATGGCAATAACTCCACATAGTGTGCTGCTGTTGAGCCACCCTTAATCACCACAGCGGAAATTACTTCACCGTGACAGCCCTACTGGATTTGGTGCTTTTCTACAACTCTGATAGAAAATTGAACGAAGCCATATGGGCTGGAACGGCCAACATGATAAGGAATGAGATTAACATGATGAGATGAGGGGAGCGGTGACCACACTGGTGCGCCCTTTTTTTTTTAGACGCTTTCTTCTGTTTCTCATCAGTTCCTGAAATGGACTTGAAGTGCAGAGAATCGGACCATAAAATGGGCCACTAACTGAAATGACTTTGTTTAGTAGGATTTTTGAGGTGTGCTTGGTTTTTGCAACAAGAGGACCATTTGAAAACACAAGTAGTAGCTGTTGCAGGGGAAAAAATATCATCATTGTTCTACAGTTCGTGCTGGAGTTGACCTTGTAACCTGCTAATAATAAGCTCTGCTTCTCTCGTAGACTAACCTTACAAGCCTTTATGTAGATTCATACTCTAGGCAGCAGCAGGTATGTTGGTCTTGCTGTAGAGGAGACGTAAAGCACCTATTCTACACCCTTGGCACTGGTGTGAGCCTCATATCATGATGGACCTACTTTTCTAGCTCCCCAGATATCTTGCAGGTTCTCATTAGAGCCAGCCCTGGGGTAAAATAAAAATGATCCAATTTGCTTCTGTTTCTGGTCTCTTGTAAGACCCCATGTGATAAAGTATCATCTCTGTCCCTTTTGTCCCCTGCTGCTACCTCTCCTCTCCCGTTGTAGGTGATTTAGAGAATGAATGAGGGTCACAACTGTCTGTGGTCATTTTCACAATTATGATCTCTTATCTTGTCTGCAGCCTCCTAGGCGCAAACTGAGCAGAAGGTTTTTAGGTTGATTTAGTTTGGAAATTGTTTGATCGGATTTATTTGACTTATGGAAAGCGAGAGGGAAATTGCGGGTGAGTTGTATTTGTTAGTTCGTACCTATACTCCCCCCTGGGTGTTTTTTTTTAATCAGCCAGTCATACTTGGGTGCAGTCATCCTCATTGTGTCTCTTTGCCTGCCCTCGCTTACCGCAATATTGGATTTGTGGGAATTTGATGAGACATCATCAGATTTTAATAAATGCTTTTGTGTGAGGTCTTCCTCCTCCCCCTGGCTCTAAACCGGCTTAGTCCTCACTCTCTGGCTCTGATATCTACACACCTCCTCTTCCCTACCTCACCAAACCAAATGTGGGATGTGGAAGGAGGTTAATTCTTTACACTTTTTTACTTTCTGTGCGTCTTTGTCTCAGCTCCTGAGTCTCATGCATATCTTTTAACTTCTCTCAGCACTGGTCATTATAGCAGTTTTTATGTCTTATGCCATCGTAGGCCTAAACCATTAGCAAAAGGTGCTGACTGAGGTGAGCAAAGCAAGTGGATTGGCATGCATGTCAGTCACACTATGGCCAGCACAAATAAACGGGGAAGTTGAAGGAGAGAGAGTTGTGTATAAGACAAGGGCAGTGTGTCAGTGTTGCTCCATTGTTGTACGGGATGTACATGTAAACATATCTAACATGCTAGCGCACATTTAAAAGCATCACCCAGATGTGCTGATCGCAAACCAAACAGGAGCACAACTCTTGGCTGCTTGCAAGTATCCTTTAGACACAAAAGCAGAAAGAAAATACTGAAGCAGTTGATATTTACATTGGCAAATAGCCAAAGTGGAACTGATTGAAACACTCCTCCTAATGCACAAGTTAATTTTTTTTATTATTTTTTTTAAAATTTTTCTGTACTTTTAGTGTTTTCAATTTCATATCAGAACAGATGCCTCTAAGTTTTAAAGTTTATTGTGACCTGTCTAGTGTGTCCCACAGAATTAGATTCTGTGTGTGGCTGCAGCTGATGGCGCCTGCGTCCTTGTGTATCAGTCTGTGTCCCCTCTTTGTAATTGGAGGTTTTTGCGGGTCAGTGAACACAGTGCAGGAAGAACTGTACTTTGTTTTTGTTGCGCTTTCAGAGTATGGAGCAATGATATCCAAACTGTATATATATTCCAACAGCGCACTGGACGAACGGTTCAGCTCCAAAAATAGTAAATCCAAATTGGCGGTAGATGTTTTAATCGCGGTGGGCCACCACAAATAAATGAATGTGTGGGAAAGCCTGCTGTCACCTTTTGGAAAAGTGTTTGCTCAGTGTTTCTACAGTGTAACACAGAAGTGTTTGAGACGTTCCTCTTGCTTGTCCCCAGTAAAAGGCTCTGTCTTTGTCACTTACACTACTGTCTATTTAAAATGAAGCACAACGAACAGATTCTTATGCATTTGTTTTTTTTCCCCCGCTGTACCAAAATCGCATGCTGTACTAGGATATGAACCCAACTGTGACTTTTGTGTAACCTCACATCCCTAGTTTAGAAATGACCACTGTGTATGGAAACTGACAAAAGATAATGCTTAAAATGTATTACTGTGGAGCCAAAAGGCGCTGTGAAGAAACTGAGGTTCACCTAAATTATGTGCCGGTGTACCTAAATGAAAAAGTTAGGCACTCTAGTGCAACCAATCCAAACGGTTAGTGTGGAGCTCTGCCATTTTATTGTTGTGTTTGTTTGATGTGTTGTTGCATCTTCTGTTGAGCTAGAAGTGACTTGGACATTTTATCAAAATAAGACTAGTCTCTTCTCACTCACATCCCTGTGAGCTTGTTTTTCTTCTCTGATCAGTCTCCCTTCATCCAAAATGTTGTATCATCATGGCTTTAATTAAGATCTTGAGAAGTGGTGTTACTCCCGGGTTCAGTTCCAGTTCTAAGTACTGTTGTTTCTTTAATGATACACAGGTGTGAACACGTGTAATTGATATTTTGTAATAAGCAGCAAAGCCAGATTACACTTTTTATTGCATTTCCATTTTTCTTGGCTGTGGGGCATTTTGTGCCTTGCTTCTTTTCTTCTTCTAATCCCCAGCCTCAGCTCAAACACTCCTCTCCACTGGAAGAAAAAAATCCGACTCCTACTCTCTGTCCTTCTGTCTATCTGTACTCCTCCTAACTTCACTTCCTCCTCCTACTCCCCTCTACATCCATTTTTACTAATCTCCTGTCTCCTGTCTCCTGTTTCTGTTCGTTCCCATCTCCTCCTCCTCCCTTCTCCTTTCTGTCGATCACATCTCAGCCAAGCCTCAAAGCAGCAACAGTTCACAAACAGACAAGTCTTCATGGACTGTGAAATTAGGTTTTACTTAAAATCGGGCCAGTAGAGTTTAGAGATGATGAAAGTGATTTACTGCATTGTTGTTCGCAGTTACGGAAAGATGGAGACGCAGAGGAAGAGAACCTAATTTCTTTCATATTGGCTGCTCCCGTCGCATCAAGTGTTCAGAGAGCCCTGACCAGTTACTCAACATGGCTTCTTCAAAAGGCCAGATAGATGAACAGAAAATGCAATTATAGTTTCTATCTATTTCACCCCGGGCTTCTGACCCCTGCCCACTCCACTCTGAACATGTGGCCAATACTCTCCAGTGGTATGAGGCTCAAAATATTTTGGCCTGCTGCCCTGTGACTCCTGCCTCCAGTCCTGTGACGGAATGAATACTGGCTGCCTGTGCCAGCTTAATCTTCCTCTTAAGGATAATACACATTAACGTGACTTTGATGTCGGTGCTTCCTGTCCCGTCTCTGTTGGTCTCATCCTGATCCCATGCTGTGCTGGTGAGCCGAATGGTTCTCATCACACAGAGCTTATAGCAATACAGTGTTTACTGTGTGTGCTGTAACAATGACTACCTGATGAACGAATGAACGGACGCTGCAGCTTGACTATGTGCAGTGCTTAGGTACGCTGTCTGTGGTGCTGAACGCCATGGCAACAGCAAACAGTGCAGCAGCCGTATACCTTTTGGATATTCATTGTTTATTTCTAGGTAAGCAAAGAGCAAATAAAACTGAGCCCAAATTTGTTTTTGTTTTTGTACAAACCAGAAGTTGCACATTTAATCTTCTTGGCCCCTCTCTGAAAAGGCTTTTATAATAAAATATGTATAAACAAAAACACATTTTCCCTTAGCAACACAGTCTGCCTGTGATTCGTCGACAGACTCGACCCAGTGCATCCTGGCATAGATTTTTGCCTTCAGGACGACAGCAACAACTCCTTTTAACACAGATGAATCGATAAATAATCACGGAAGACAATCATTTTTAGATTTATTAGTTTAATAAAGTCTCTACAAAACACAGCTAATCCATGCTGGATCACAAAGCTTTTGAAAGTCAAATGTATGTGGGGGAAAAAATACATGTCCCTCGACCTCTTCCTATTGAACTGTGAAACTAGGCAGCGCTGATCGAATATGAATCAAGGTTCTGTTACTGCCTATTTCTCACCTCAAATGTTTTCAGAAACACTCTTGTGTACTGTTAAGTTGTAAGATGAGAATGTTTGCTCTGGTTGGTAGGTGGTGCTTGGTACTCCATTTAACTGTCTCCAACATGGCGGACGAGTCACAGACTTTCTCATTTTATAGCTAAACTGTACACTAAATACAATATCCAAAATCTAAGACAATATTTTACATCACAATATTGATATAACATTGTTATATTGCCCAGCCCTAGTGATCTTCTGTGCTGCTCTGTTGAAGATGTGTGTGAAGCATTCATGTTTTAGAATTTGTAGCTTCTTTGCAGCAACATCCATAGTTGAAGAATCATCAACTGTCATGGCTACACATGTGCCCGGATGGACATGAATGTAAACTGCAACTTGACTGGTTGGTGGAGGTTTACAACCATGTGGCAGTAATGGTATTTGTGTAAATATTTTTGTGTGTATATCCTTTCTACGAGTGTGTGTGTGTGTGTGTGTGTGTGTGTGTATAGCTGTGCATTAGTCTCTTTGATGCCGCCTCCTGTCATCTCCTTAGGGTTGTATGTTCATCAGTCCTCCTGTGTCGGGCTCCCACACACAACAGCATCATGCAGAGGCTGCCGCTGCCTTTCTCATGGAAGAGAGTAGTACGGTTGGGTCATTAAATTGTGACTTGGTTTGGGTGCTTTTTGGCCATAAATAAAGATGCAACAGAGCAATTGTCAATGTACACACAGAGAACAGAGAGAGTTGCCAAAGAGCTTGTTATCAGAAATGATAAATCAAAGTGGTGACTCCGAAATCTGACATAACCCTGTCTTGAACAGAAGACCAAAGATATCAAAACGTATAAAGGGTGATTTAATTGCAAAGTAAACTGGCTCTATAATCTTTACTAATAAATGTATACATAAATAATGTTTTTTTTTTTTTTTGCCTTATCTTCACTTACACTTCAGTCCTCACCACTGCACTGCAGCAGTGTAAAATCACCCAAGGGTAATTGCCAAAAGGGGCACTATAGTTACTGTAAAGATAAAATGACATATTTGCCCGGAGGTAATTGTGCATGCACGTAAAAAGGAACTGAGTTTGTTTCTTTGTATGTATGAACATATTTAAATTCAGCCCAGAGATAGCAGGCTGCTACAGGTACTGCTGTGGTGATTAGTCCAAATGATGCTTGCATTTTTATTTTCACTCACTGCCTGAGTGTCCACCCCCTGGGGGCCAGGGAATGTGTGACAGTAAACTCACATGGGGCCTGTAGTAGAATGATTCACCTTAGTGCAATACAGCTTTCAGCTATATCTCTGGATTATTTACAGACTTTAATTTGTCTGATGACAATTGACTAAGAATGATTAGTGCGTTTTGCTTCCCAAGGCAAAGTCAGCAAATAAGTCCTAATTTGATAAAACTGTTTCCATAACAGGGTTTGTGAGAAGCACAAGGGATTTCTGCTCAAAATGTTCCTATAACCATATACATTTTGAAGTACAATAGTTGTACTGTACATTACTGTACAGGAAAACAGCTCAAATGATCTTGTAATACACTGAAAATGTGCTAATATTTAAACTTCACTGAGCCCCTAAAGTCCTGGATGTTAATATTTTTTATTTTGTGGGCACAACAAAAAGTTATCTTATACACACAAGATAATAACTTGTTCTGACAAGATCACAACTTGTGCACACAAGATAAAAAAATAAAGAAAAGAAAAAAAGATCATCTTTCAGGACTTTAAGGACTCCGTTAAGTTAAGTTACATAAATAAATTTCTTTCTTCAAGAATTTTGCTGAATTTTTCAGTGGAGTCAGAATGACACCAATTGTGATCATGTAACACTTCAAGACATTTTATTGTACAATTTCTCTAGAAAATCAAGGGGGAAGTTACCTTAAATTACATTATAAAGTTTAGAATTTCCTCATTTGAAGTGTCAATTTTTGAGGCCTGCTCTCTGAACTTTTGACATGATTTCATACCCTGTAGGGATGCTTTGATCATTAGGCTTTTTAAGGCCCATGGTGATCAGTGATTTAATGTTATTACAAAAGGTCTAATCTTTTACTGGCCCATTGGTTCCTGGCGCATCTCTATTTCACAATCAGCCATTTTAGCACCTCTTTTACAGTCCTTGTAAAACTAGAAGATATTTTGTACTTGCCAAGTCTTTTACTTTTGAAGTTACAAACCTTTATCAGGGGTCATGGAGCAAAAAAGTGAAGCTCCAACTCGGATACTATTTTTTCTTTGGTCACACTTTAAAATCAGTTTATTAGAATCTTAATACACATAAAAAATATTTTTTCAAAAGCCCATTTCCATTTAGAAAAGAACTGTTTGAGCTTTCAGGCACTAGGAGCCCAAACATACAGCCTACGTGCTTGACTGAATGCATCACAAGTCCTGCAGTGGTTATCGACTAGGCCTCGAGACCATGAGGGCCCATACAGGAGCATAAACTGCCTCCGATGCCTGTGAGGTGGAGATCAGTCATCGGAGGCACTGTTTAAGGAACATTAATTTATTTGCATTGAGTTGGTTTAGTGATCAGGTTTTCTTAACTGCAGTGCTAAAGGAAAAAAAACACGAGTTGAGTCTCATAGGTGTCAATTTCATGTTCTTGTCTGGCTCAAGAAAGGCTAGTTAGCCTATTTCTGGTCAGTCTGCACATGAGAAGAGCTTCCCTATGTTTTAATGAGCTGGATCCCATGGGTGAGACAGACTTTAGCTTGGTCTGAGAGCCAGGCTGGAAAAGGTTTAAGAGCCCATCACCCAGAGAGTTAAGTTTGGGTGGTGAGTGCTTCTTTTGTCCACTGGCTGGCTGAACACTTTAGATACTGCTGGCTTTCTGGGATTGTGATTGTAAGAGGAAAACGAGTGGTGTCCTGTCAATACAGGCAGGAATCAGCGCCAAAGATGCAATGAATTGTATGTGTGTTTGTGTGTGTGTGTGTGCAGGCATCTCTCTTTTTTCAATCAAATAACTGAGCCTCCAGAGTGAGCGTGAACACCCTTGCTCTCAATCTAGCACTCACTCCTTAGGGGTCTGAGCAAGCCATATGCTGCAATCCCTCCATCAAAATCCTGTTTTTCATGGAGGGACACTTTCTATTGAGCATTTAATACTTGCGTAAAAGCTCAGGGGACAAGCAGACTAACTGCTGTGTATCAGCACAGTCTCTATCTGAAGGCTAGGGGCTGGATGCAGGATTTATACAATAGCAGCACTCCATCTACCAGGCTTGTCTAATTATAGACAAGACTGTAGTTGGGTTCTTCTCTTAAAGTCTTGTCGGCTGTAAACAACTTGAGAAACAGAAGGCAGACAGAAGGCCGGGGAAGAATGAGACAGTAGATGTTGAGGAAGGAAGGGCAAATAGAGCCACTGGAGAGTGATTTTCTTAGTGATTTTTGTTCTTTGTTTCTTTTCGCGTGTCTAAGAGTAAATGCCAATAACACCTTGTGTCTACTGTGCTGTTAGCTGAGGTTGCAGTCGTTTTGTGTAAGTGCGGAAGAGTGAAGTGCCAGTTTGCCAACAAACTGTCAATTAACAGCGATTGGTTTTTCAGCAGTTCACTGCATTTCTCTGATTTCTAGTCCCCAGTAGACCTGACATGATGTGACTTCAGTGAAAAGACCTGAACGTATTTAAGATCTCCCCTTCAGTCAGATATAGTGCAAACCTCGATGTACTGATGTTATCTCAAGAACCAAACTGTAAACAGTCTGAATGCAGAGCTACAGTCACAGTCTAGTTTTCTTTGAGTTTGGAGTCTACCTAGGAGCAGACCTCTCCAGTCGCCTCTCTGTCTGTTTTGCTAAATTTGTGCTAAATTTAGACTCATGTCTATTTTGCAAGTCCTGTTGATGCTTTTTGTGGTTGGCTTTGGATGGTGGTGGCATGTGGCTGCGAGTCACTCATCGGAATGATGAAATCAACTCACCAGCCTGTAAACGCTCCTCCTGCAGACTTGTTTGCCTCTAGCAAGGTCGAGGTTTTCAAAGGTAAACATTAGTAAACATCAAATAAAAGATGAAGAAGAATGAACATGAGCTGAACTAGCATCCTGCTACTCATTGTACAGGTGGTGGAAAATAAATTGGACAACCTCCTTGCCACAATATCAGGAACTGTAATATTCTTTGATTCGCTGAAACTTGGTGAAATTCTGGCCAGAGAAGAAGAGGAGGAGAGTGCTTAGCAGTGAATATGAATTAGTGTGACTGTGGGAACGTGAGATGCTGTCCTGTTCCTGCTGTGGATCACTGCTATACGCTGTTCAGAGGCGGCTGCCTGTGTTCAGGAGAGGTGACCATAAGTCCGTCTTTGAGATGTGTGGACAGTTAAATTATTCCACAACCAGAATCCACAGATTACCTGAACCATCCAGGAACATGGACAATTATAGAGCAGCAGCCAACAATGTAAGATGACACAAAGGACTTAATTGCTGTGCAAACATTAAAGAAGCTGATAGGATCACTTTTCACAGGAGTTGTGCCTTGTGTAATTCTCATGTGACAAATAAATGATTGATTGAATTATTCAGTGGAGTAAAGAAAGCAAAGTATTACACACTATCATAAGATAAGGTTCTCACCTGCAGATACAAACATTGTATTACTATTAAAAATCAATCTTGTCACATCTGCAGTACTTCTGTCTGGTAGCTGCTTGCTAGCTGTGTCACTAATGTTACCAGGATTTTCAGGGCGCCTCTTTATGTCCCTTTAATGCCTGCTATAACTTCAGCCATAGTCTTGCAGTTTGCTGTTAGAAGACATTCTGCAGTTCTTGTTGATATAATTTCATCAGTTTACCTCAACGGTATTACAGTCAAATCTTTTCCATGCTTTGACTTTGTTGTGACTTAGTCAGGACTTCCAGCCCTGCTCATAGCTGGGACTTTGAAGTTTCCCTTGTTGTGCAACTTTCAAACTCTGTTAAGTGCTTTGAGTAGAAGCTTGTTTGATATCAACATTTTCTCAGTCTGCTCAGTTGTTGCACAGAGTTTGTACTTTTCACTCTTTTCACTGCGGCTTGTTTGGCGCAGTGAGAGTAGCTTGGCCCACCCACATCAGGTCAGCTGAGCTGCTGTGTTCGCTGTCTTGTTGCTCTGCAATTGACCCTGTAAAAAGAATGCATTTCAGTTTCTTACTTGAGGGCTGAAGCCATGCTAATATGCTAATGTGAACTTGTGGGCTGCAGTTGGTTACCTAAGTCATCTCGTCATTTTCAGAATGGAATAGGAATTTTCACACCAGGCAGCTGGCCTTGAAGCATTTGATTCTCAAATTAACTCTCAAAAACCCAAGAACAGTGTTAACGTTGGAAACATAGTGTCCTCACTGAGTCATACTCTCAGTCCTCTGCCTCTAGGTTGGCTGTAAAAAATGAAATTGTATTATTTCCTGTTTCCTTTTAGAGGTATCAAAAGGGTCTTTAATGCCTGGTTCACGGTACATGACTTAAGCGCTGATTTTCAACTCGCCAACAATTTGTGAAGCTCACCGGCAAAATCCCCAGATCAGAGACGTTGGCTCTGCGCTTACAAATCAGTTCTCGAACGCTTTGTGTGAACTGTTCAAAGAGGCAAGCAGAGCTCCCCAGATATCTAGCAGGCCAAATATCTGGACCTGGGGACTGGCGGGAGGTGCAGTCAGTGAGAGTGGAAGACATGGCACAGGTTAAGGGCAGAGACAAGCAGTACTGCACAAGGTGTGTGTGTGTGTGTGTGTGTGTGTGTGTGAGAGGGAAGGTGGATTATTGCATGCAATTTTTCTGTAAGTTATGAGCCTAATAACTTACTCTGAGTGCTGCTTTGTCACTTTGCGGATTTGATATTTTCTAGTAAGCACTTCCCAGACCTAGGGTTGTGGTCTGGTCAGTCATGTAGTGTGAAAACCACACCGACTTCTAGACTCAGTTATAAGCAGCAAGTTACAGCGATCTGATGACTTTGAAAGTCCTGTAGTGTGAACTTACCTTAAGGTTTCTTTCACACCTTTAGGTCAGTTCACTTGGTCTGGATCAAGACAGTGAACTGCATTTTTGCTTTTTACTTATGATGCATTTATTGTTCACACTGACTATTACAAGAAGTAGAAAAGAGATGTAAATTAGAAGCTAAATGAAGCTCAAGGTTACTCATTCATCGGACTGTTCTGGTGACTGTCATCCTGCATCATGACTGCTTCATGGACCTATTGTGTCATTTTCATATTCTGGTGACTAGCATGAAGCCATGCAACACTTACCTTTTTTTCCCAGGTGTCGTGAAGAGCTCACCAAGGAGTGTTAATTATGTGCATTGTTTGTCAAGAGTGCAATTGAACCTCAATGTCATGAATAATGACAAACTGATTAGATGAAGAGAGGTGTCTTGTACTGGGTTAGGGTTATATACATGCTCAGGAGATTGTTTTTTTCACAGTTCACAATCTGAAGATTGATGTATATGCTTGTTGCTTTTAAATGCTTAAATCACACATTTCCTCCCACAGACTCCTGTGGTTTGTTTTGCTTCCACACGACAAATAAACCACTTGCAAACAGACCATTGATCTATTTAGGCTGGTGCAAAAACTGAACCCATAACCCGTCAGTTTATCCCATTTACTCCATTAAATAGCAGTGTTTAACTCCCAGATGAATCCTCCCACCCCTCACCCCCTTTACTCTTATTTATTTAGTTTAGCTTTCCTTTCTCCCATGGTGTTTGGTTACATTTTGTTGGTTTTTCCTTTTTGTTTTCTTTTCTTCTTTACTACTTCTTGAGTTTGGATGTTGTTACAGCAAAAGAAAAGATATGGTAATTTGTAAACATATGACATAAAAAAACAAACTAACAAAACCTGTCACACCAAATGGGGCAAATGCATTGAGTTAGTTTGAAGCACAACACTTACTCTCCTCAGTTAGACACTCATGTCCTCTGAAGCTGCTCTGTTTGGTTTTGGCGTTGTGCCCTGTTTGACCGTCCACTCTCTCTCTGCCTCTGTCCCTAATGTTGCAGGTTCAACTACAGGTCGACTCATCATCTCACCACCAATGGCTTCTATGAGTTCCTCAACTGGTTTGACGAAAGAGCCTGGTACCCTCTGGGTAGGATAGTAGGGGGCACGGTGAGTGTTTCTTGTGCTGTGTGTGTTTGTGGGTATTTGACTCAGGAGGCTGGGGATGGATTGTGGAAGTGTGTGTACCTTCTGCCTCAGCACCATCTTTTCTTTGTCCTTATTTCTCAAGAGTCACATTACTGTGATGGATCTTCAATCACTCTGTTAAACTCACTCTCAGCTACACGTCTTCCAAACTCTTACACACACGCATGGTTAAACAGCTCTCTGGGGAGCAGGGGGCACTCATACAACACATATAGTGGATCTGTCTTCATCATAGCCAGAGAACAGAGACACCGGGGTCACTTTTAACATGTCATTACACTACGACTCATCTCTCAATTTCCATCTCCTCTATATTTACTCTGTGTGATCTCTTTGTATGGGTTGATGAAAGGAGCGCTAACTGTTGTGGGCTAATCTCTTCCCCAGAGTTCACTTATAGACATTCACATTAGCTGACAAAACAACAGCTTTAAGTTTGTTGTTCTGACTTTGAAGCAACCCTTTGCATCACGTCACTGGAATGAAACAGAGACAAAGACGAGACTCTATACTTAAAGGGACAGTTCAACCCAAAATCAAAAATACAAATTTTCTCCTTTACCTGTAGTGCTATTTATCAGTCTAGATTGTTTTGGTGTGAGTTGCAGAGTGTTGGAGATATCTGCTGTAGAGATGCAGACATCTCTATGGCTGATATCTCCAACACTCTGCAACTCACACAAAACAATCTAGACTGATAAATAGCACTACACGTAAGAAGAAAAATATGTTTGTTTGTTTGTTTTTTAAAAATTGGGGTGAACTGCTCCTTTAAATATTGACCACAAAGATTGGCTGATGGAAATAATGGCTGAATCTGGTTTAACTAAATGAGTTTTTGTAATTAAGTAATTTTAAAGTACCAACAGCTAACAGTAGTTGAAGTTTTGGACTTTCTGTAGCTGCTTAATATAAAGAAAACTGCAGTGTTTGTTACATTAACAAGTTACCAGATTGTTCGATTAACATTTGCTGTCATAATTTTGTTGGTTGATGTAACAATGCAGGCTGGTAAAAGCCCATCATCTCTCCAGTGGCTCTGAGCTAGCAACAAGCTTGTAGTGTTATGGTTTTTACTGCTGTCGAGTTTACTCATTCAGACTGTTAATGATGGCATTTTGCAGTCACAGCAGTTCGAAGATGCATGAAGCAGCATTTTCAGTTGTTCAGTACTTTTGCTGGCTTGTCAATATTACCGCTCTCCTCATCACATCAAATACATATTACATGGGGGAGGGATGAAAACAAGATCAGTTTGAGCTATTCAAACTTTATTAATAACACTTGACGTGTAAAATCTACAGAAAATTAGATTTGGGTTGCTTTTCTGAAGAAAAAATTCTGCCCTGATCTTCCTCCTCTGTTCCCCTCTTCTCTCAGGTGTACCCAGGCCTGATGGTCACAGCGGGCCTCATCCACTATGTGCTCAACCTGCTGCACATCACCGTCCACATCAGGGACGTGTGTGTGTTCCTCGCGCCGGTGTTCAGCGGCCTGACCTCCATCTCCACCTTTCTGCTGACGAGGGAGCTGTGGAACCAGGGGGCGGGGCTGCTGGCAGCCTGTTTCATCGCCATCGTCCCCGGCTACATCTCCCGCTCCGTGGCTGGCTCCTTCGACAATGAAGGCATTGCCATCTTTGCCCTGCAGTTCACCTACTACCTCTGGGTATGGCTATACATACTTTATTAGCCTTTACATAGTGTAGTCCTGACCCTCCATTATGCAGCTATTTATAAGAGTTTTCACTGCTGCTTCAGATGGCTGCTCTTCGTTACATGTTGGGGAATAAAGTGAGTCCGACTGCAATACTAAACCTTTTTTTTCTTAAAGTGACTTAAAGCTGCAATCATTAATATTTTTTATTACCAGTGACTCAAATGACTACTGTTTGTGCAATGTGGAAGTAGTACTAAGTTAATAGTAAGTGGCGTGTACCTCCAAAGTCATTTTTATTCAACACAGAAACTGCAGCAAAGGGAGCAATTAATTTTGTTTTTCACACTGATTTGAGAGTAATGCCAACCTGTATAGCTGTGCCGATCTAGTTGCTGGTTTTTTTTGGCAGTTTTTCAGTTACCATTATTCCAACTCGAGCACAAGAAGATTCAAGCTCTGCGATATTAGGATTGGCACAGTTTTTCCAAATGGGGAAACCACTTTTACTAAACTTAAGCTGAACAAATCTGAGGTGATGTAGAGATTCAGAGATCTAGATACATGCTAGCAGTTTCCTTCAGCTCTATGGCAAATTTTAGCTGATGTAAGCTTTAGTTGTGTTTTTTTGGTCTTGTTGATAAATTAGTTAATCTTGTTTGCAGCCACTGCAGGCAGCTGGTTTCTGCGACAGAGTTCTGATAAATCCACTGTATCGCCCTGCACTAAAAGGCAGACCAATAAAGTTAGCAACTCGCTGATGAATATAGTGCGTTAACGAGCAGCTAAACATCCAAATATTTTTCTTTTGGTGGAGACCAAACCAGAGCTAAAAGGAGAGTAAATATTCGACCACATGAAAGATGCTGCTGCTTTATATCCGCTAGATGTGTAAATTGGCGATTGTTTGCAACCACGTTTGCTGTAACAGCTTTTTAAAGTTAATATATTTTTGACGTTGTGTTTTAAGCTTGTTTCACTGCCCCTCTGTTGCTAAAAATCAATTAACTCAGATGTAGTATTTAGAGCATGAAGTTAAACCTCTTTATGTGATCTTGTAAAGCTGAGTGTTCATCTAAGATGGTTCCTAATGTTAGGAACAGATCATTTAACTTACTAATACATTTTTATTTTGACCAGAATAGTTTCACTTACTAGAATAAACATTCTTTCAAGCCCAGTTGCCACTGGACAAAATGCCACAAATAACCCGCTAATATCTGGCTTTTGTATTTAATGGGAAGGGTTACAATCAGCATTCACTCCCGGGACAAATAACTCTGCAGTGGTCGAAGTAGTGGTCACAAGTTTTAGCCCCGTTGCTAGCGCAATGAAGTGACAGGCTGCCTCAAAATAGCGTCTGTCTCTGTCTCCAAAATTTAGTTGCCACTGAGTTTGAGTGAGAGACTGAGTAAGTAAGAGAGATAAAAAAAAGATAAAAGAAAAGAACCTTTTCACTGGCCTCCATGCTGCTTTCTTTTACTAACCTTTTTTCTGGCCTGTTTGTGTCATTGAACGCGACACACCAAAAATAAAAAAACAGGAATTCATACTTGGCTACCTCTGGTCTACTTGCAATTGGAAAGCTGTCTGTCACCTATTTTTTTTAACAGGTCTTCCTGCATTTAAAATAACCTGCATACACATACTAATTTTTGTGGGAAAAGGGTGTTGGTTACCAAAGACAAGTTCCAGTGTCTCATTCATGATTATACATTAATGTCTGGAGAATGTTGTATATGTTGTTCCTGATCATAGGCATAATATGATTTTTTTTTTTTTTTTGTAAATAAGAACTCTTTCCTTTAACCACAGATGTGGCTTTCTATTTCTGCTTCTACAGATTTATTATTCCTACTGATCCTCAGTGGTTTGTGCATGTGGCTATATGAGCTAATGTTATTCTTAGTGTACATGATCAACTACAACATTTCATGCATACCACTGAGACTTAAAGAAGGAATCCACTATCCCAGTTATGCAGCCTTGAAGATGCTGTTAATTGGTGGTATGGATGGATGGGGGATAGCATAACCTGGTTTACATAAACATTAAGCCTTGTTTCTATACTGTGGATTTTAGACAGATTGTTAATACATTACAACACGAATAAATCACACAGAAAACTAGAATAACTTAACAGTCTCCAGTGATTGCATCTCCTACTCCCAGTATCTCTAACAGTCTCTACCTCCCTTTTGTTCACTTTACCTTAACGTTCCGTCCATCTCTTGCTTCTTTACATTCACCACATCTCATTGGCTCAGCTCCAGTGTCATCCAGCCGAATGCAGTGACTCCAACCCGTGCCTTCGTTAAGTCGGGGCTCGTTAGCCTCGTTAAGCCCTTGTTAACTTCTCTTGTGCACCGTGCTGGGGAAGGTAAAAATGTGTAGGACACGGTGCTCTGCTTTGTGCAGGTCATTAAAGAGCCAAACATGATGAATAATTCAGACAGTCGTGTTGGGTAAGCAGCAGCAGAGCAAATCCTCAAGGAAGAAAAGTGATAAAGCAGCTCAGCTTAATGAAAGCAGCTGATGTAGATTTTACTCTGTGTGTGTGTGTGTGTGTGTGTGTGTGTGTGTGTGTGTGTTAGTTAATGCTCTCTTATGCAAACTACAGGTGAAGTCGGTGAAGACGGGATCTGTGTTCTGGGCCATTGGATGCTGCCTCTCCTATTTCTACATGGTGAGAACATACACAGAAACACTTGTTTTACATTGTACATTTCTGTGCTATTATGACACTAAAGCTTAACCCCTAATGCTAACATAGATACTAAACACAGGTCTGAGTCATAAATGATAGGGAGAGCCATGTGTAGATCACACACTGACTCAGAATCACAGGAGCGCCCAAAAATGACCGCCGTGCCACTGACAGATGGCTAACATCGAACATTTTGTGGATGTCCATCAAACTTTGTTTGCCTCACATCAACACAAGGCATTTTCATCAGACAAAACCAGAGCTTTTCCCTTCCTCACCTATCACTCAGCCAGGCTTTGATGAATCTGTGATGAATCATTTGAACTCCTCACTCTGTAAGCTCTGATACCTTTTCTCTGGCAGCTGCTCACTGACAGGGAGTGACATGACACTTAGAGACAAAAAGCATAAAGCACAAGCTTAGAAAGAGGTGCACGTGTGTTGTTCTGAACATGCCTATACCTGTGTGGGGCTGCTGTTATGAACGTGTGCATGTGTGTGTGCGCGTGCCTTAACGCTGTAGCTCATAATGATTTCACAGCTCTCCGGTGGGCTGTGCAGCTTTGCACCCTGCTTCTGATTGCTACCTGTCTCATTATGGAAGTGTGTGTATGTTGTAAATAACAGAGGAAATACAGCCATCCTTCAGTTCCCAGTCTGCAGGGACTCGTGGGCTCACAATACTGATTACCTATTTCAGGTGAAAGCACTGCATGGATTCAACAGAGATCAAAATCCCATTATGACAAAAAGCAGTAAACTAACCGTATGTGACTTTGTATGAAAAACAAGAACCAAAAACTGTCAAATTAATGCAGGCAACCATGCAAAAGAAAAACCAAGGCACTCCTTGGTGTGAAATAATCTCATATTTATTCTTCCAGCGTAGGTAACCGAACTCCGTCTTCATTTAGCCTGAAAAACACGAATCAGACTAAATCATATACCAATCATAAATGTATGTTACTTTTTATTTGTATGTTCATACATCTGTGTGCAGGCGACCACTGTATGTGTGAATGCATATTCCACATTGTTACACCCCTGCATTCATGTCTGCTGTTTGTAAAGTTCTAAATAAGTAAGAAAATACTCTTATTTTGTTTGTTTCACAGGTGTCAGCTTGGGGCGGTTACGTGTTCATCATCAACCTTATTCCTCTTCATGTATTTGTA
This sequence comes from Epinephelus moara, assembly GCF_006386435.1. Classification (NCBI taxonomy): domain Eukaryota; kingdom Metazoa; phylum Chordata; class Actinopteri; order Perciformes; family Serranidae; genus Epinephelus; species Epinephelus moara. Next base: position 8,859,964 of record NC_065511.1, read on the forward strand.
CTGCTCCTCATGCAACGCTTCAGTAGGAGAGTCTACATAGGTGAGATGCAGCACACACACACACACACACACACACACACACACTATCGGGTGCGGAAAGGGACACGGAGATGTGTGTATATATGTGCATCCGTGTGTGATTAGTGCAACGCCTGTGTACGTGGGACTCCTGTAACACAGGTGTGCAGGTGTACGTACATCCACGTGCACATCCTGTGATTGCATGGGCAGGCCGACTGCTGGAAATCTCGGCCGACATAACTGTCTTAAAGAGGCTGTGGTGTGCTCATGTTTGAGGCTAGAGTTAAGGTAGTGTCATGTGAAACTAGACAACTTAAGGCAGGTATACTGACTTTACCCGGGCTGCTTTTGCAAAATGGCAGGAGGCCAGGGGCCAGTTGATAAACAAACATTAATAATTCATATATGAATAATTAGCCTGGACCTCTGTCAGGGGTTCTGGGTGATCCCTCTCTGGAACTTCTTTTTGGTATAAAAGCTCTATTTAATTGTTTTTTCGATGTACCCTGACATCTTATTTACATTCAAAGTACAAAAAAAATCCCAGCGAGAATCAGTTTATTTTCAATGTTCATTAGACAACTGTGTGTCAGCTGTAAGTTGAGAATCACTGACCTAAGGCATCCATTGGTATCAACTATGTCATGCTAGCTTGTCGGGGAGGGGGCTAAATAACACTCCAAAGTTAGGCTGCGCCAGAGCACAGTGCCATTATGCGTGGCTGTTCACTGTGTTTACCTTCACTAAATGCCCTGAAAGTGATACCAGGTTGCTACAGTATAACCATACGGAGCTCTACACACATCAGACTGCTCAGTTATAACTTTATGTTCAGCTTTTTTTATGAAGGAGGTATACGGATACCAGAGCTCATCATAGCCTCTTTTCAACTTTCTTTTTAACAAAAGTAGTTCTCATGTTTTATCCTTGAAACCCATTGCAGTGCAAATGCTGTAGTTTCACATCAATTACTAAACTATGTGACCATGTATGAGGTAAGGAACATTTGAGTTTTGTTAAAATACCACCAGTTTGATATCAGAAAAGGTCTCACCAAATCAGTTTCTCTATTTTTGATTTCAATCATTGTGGTAGTAACTACCTGATGGAAAATCTGTCTCCATCTGTCTTTGGGTACAGATTTGTGATGTGTGCCCATTTTGTGACTCTCTGAACCATCTAGACATTTCCTGAGGAAATGCGTTCTGTTTGCTGTGCTGTTGTTATCACGTTTAAGTGCGATAAGCGCAGATGGCTGGCTGACAGAGTATTTTATAATCTGCACACCTGCTGATCTTGGCTATATTGACTTTAACCCAACCTTTTGCACTTTTTTCTGCTGTGGCACATATACATGAATCCTAAAAAGAGACTCAAAATATGTCTTAGGGGAATGCAAAAGTATTAGTTGTTTTTATTTCACCCATCTATGTTTTTTTCTCTCCCATGTCCCCCTTTGGGCTCCATAGAAAACAGTTAAAACAACAATAATGAATCATGCTTGGCTAGTAATGTGCTCCATATTTAGATAAATTAGCTGGTTCTTTCCTGCCTCTAAAACCTTGGTTAGGAGTTACATGTGCATGTGCACATGCACGCCCCCATACACACTCCCCTTACCAACACAGACACACAAATACTTTACATTGACATTGATTCAAGGGCATAAACCAGGGGGGTGGGGTGTGTACAATTTAGCTCATTTGACATTCAGTGTAGCACATCCAGGATAAACAGATAACAAAAGGGGCAAAGTAACTGTACAGTCAGCAGCCACACACCTACACACACACACACACAAATCCTGTATTTCCTCTGCTTTCAAAGACTAAAAGCCATGCACATAGATGTGGGGGTAGTAAACAGAGTAGCTTATTAATTTTTGTCATATCTGCACTGTATAAAGACTTACTGATAACTTAAAGCATTCACTAGCAACCGATGTTGTGTCTGTAACGAGACACATATCAGGTTTACACAAATCCCCCAGAAGAGAAGAGATATGTGATAAAAGTAAGAGAGATGGAAAGTGGAAATGTAGGCAGGAAAAAAGGGAAGGAAAAAAAAGATTAAAGCTGTCTTCCCTTCAAAGAGCTCGCCTCGTCGCACACTCTGAACTCGCCTCACTGATCATGAATTAAGTCTTGACCCAAGGCTCACAGCTCCATACTGATGCCGCAACACTGTACCATTGTTTCAGATCCAGATCAATAACCCATACATACTGTACCAGATCATAATTCTGTGGAAATAATGACATATCAAGATGTGACACGTACAAAGTCAGGCAAGGTTAACCTGACAAGGAAGCTGTGAAATGTCTGTCTCTCTCTGAAGACCAGCACAATACATTTTGCCTGCAGCAACAGAGTAAATGAGGTGGTTCAAAGTTGTTATACAGTAGCTTACCAATGATGCATACCTTCATCTGTGATTTAAAGTCCAGTCTGTGACCTGCTGTCACACACCGGCCCTCTCTTGCTTCATCTTCCATGTCTAACAAAGCACATATACCATAATGAAATCCAACTGGAATTTCATTACATGAGCAGCATTGTCTCCTCTGCAGCAGAATAAAAAACAGAATAGAAAACCCTCTGGATGGATGCCTCAAATCTCAAACGGGCATCAGCTAGGCTGCTTGTTCCTAGTACCAGATGAGGCCATCACATTGCCCAGCATCTAGACTGCAGGTGCCATGTGCCACCTGCTGGGACACTTTAACAGGGCGATACCGGGCTCATCCACAGAAGTGAGCTGCCTGGCTGCCAGTAGCACGACTAAATGATTAGATTAGACTTGATGAGAGGTAGGACATCGCATATCATTACATTTAGTTTGCAGTTCACCCCCAAATCAAAAATATGTATTTTTTCTCTTACCTGTAATACCATTTGTCAGTCTAGATTGTTTTTGTGTGAGTTGCTGAGTGTTGGTTGGTTGGAGATATTGGCCATAAAGATGTCTGCCTTCTCTCCAATATCATTTAACTAGATGGCACTTAGCTTGTGGTGTTGAAACCACCAAAATTTTTTTTTTTTACAAAACTCAACAGCAATGTCTCTTTCCAGAAATCATGACCCAGTTACTCAGGATAATCCACGTTTCAAGTTTATTTTTCAACTCTTTTTTTTTTATTTATACAGCACTTTAAAAAGCAAAAGAGGCTTTGCACCAAAGTGCTTAACAAAGATAGACAAGCACAGAGACATAAAAGTGCATAGATGAGTTAAACAAGATTGAAATAAGTTTAAACATATTTTCAACCCAGGGAATCAGATAAAAAATAGAACTAACAGTACAAACACAAGTAAAAGCCAAAGAATAAAAATGGGTCCCAAGGCTCATCCTAAAAGCTCACCTGGCTAATGGCCTCTAGCAGGCTACTATAGGAAAAAGGCCTGTTCCCAGCCTTTCTTTTCCACCACTGGGGCACAGCCAACATGCAACAGTGGGTAGATCTGAGCGGTCTGGCGATGCTGTAAGGGCTGAGAAGCTCTGAGATCTATGCAGGGGCGAGCCCATGGAGGGATTTATAGATAGCTAGAGGGATTTTGAAGTGTATCTTGAAATGAATAGGGAAGCCAGTGTAAGGATACAAGGATAGGGGCGATGTGGTTCTGTTTCTTGGACCTTGTCAATAACCACAGCAGCGATTTAAATTAGTTGCAAACGTGAGATGGTAGCCTGAGAAATGCTGAGGTAGAGCGAGTTACAGCAGTCCAGCCTGGATGATTTAAGTGCTTTATTGACCCTTTCTAGATCAGAGAGTGACAGGAAATGCCTAATGTTGGAGTTGGCTCTGAGTTTGAAGAAGCTGGACCCAACAGTGGATTTACTTGCCTGTTAAAACTTAGATTCCCATCAAAGATAACACCCAGGTGATTGAGGTTCTAGGCGATAATACTTGTATGATGCTGGGTCCAAAGAGTGGGATGTCTGCCTCGTCTTCATTTAACTGCAAGAAATGATGTGCTAACCAGTCTTGGAGACATTTTTGTAATTAAGTGACCCGATTTTGGGAATTGAGTGATAGATAGCTCTGAGTATCATCTGCGTAGGATTGAAAAGAGATGTTGGGAGTTTGGGTGATTTTTCCCAATGGGAACATGGAAGGACAAAAAGAAGTGGACCTAAAACTGAACCCTGTGGAATTCACAATAATCCACAGACCTTGTTGTGAGCAGGTTCATGTAGGAACTGTTTTCTTTCTACGCGCCAGCTGTATCACCATGCAAAAGAAAGCATGCATCTACTCATGGACAAAAGGCTCGTGCTCATGGCAGTGCGAGATGTTAATATTATTGACATCTTCCTCTGCGGAGCTGTAACATAAGCTAGCCCAGTGGTGCTAGGTGAGTTAGCAGTAGATGCACGCTTCCCTCTGGGCTGATACAATTGGTTGGTATAGTTCGGCAGAAAGACAGTAGTTCCTGCCACCTGCAACACTTACATGCATTCAAACATTGATGGCACAGCCATCAGGAGAAATTTGGGGTCAGTATCTTGCCCAAGGATACTTCGACATTCAGAGTTGAGGAGCCGGAGATCAAGGTGACGATTTTGTGATTAGTGGACAACCTGCTCTAACTCGTGAACCACAGCTGCCCGTAGCTATAGGTTACTTTATAGATAAAGATTTACCTATAAAACCAATGAAGACTTTATAAATTGTGATGCGTTGTTATAGATTATAACACCCAAAAAAAAGTTTGAATTTGCTCCACATTGACCAACAGTAAAATAGAATAAGTATATAATAGTATAATAAATACTGTCAGACATTTTTCTGCACAGAATATCTTTACTTTTGAATTTATGTGCATTTTACTCATAATACTAACATGCTTTCTGTTTCAGTGTAAGACTGGTGTATCTAAGTACTTCATCCACTACTGCTTATATCAATGTAAATGTGCATTTAATCAAAGTTAGTTATTCTGTAATTCAAAAATCTACAACAGCCCTGTATTAAATCTCATCTACAGTTTTTGTTGACATCACATTATGAGAAACATCTTTCACCATGGTGCAGAACACCACCAGTAGTGATTACAGACTTCAATCAAATTCTCTCATAACACAATGTCAACAAAAGCTGAATATTGCAAGTTTCGCACAGGTAAGATTTATTACAGGTCTAATTCTATTTGATCACATAAGGTTGCACAGGCGAATGAAAAATGACAACTCAGTGCATTAGGGCCGTTGAGGAAAGGTGTTTCCTTGCATTAATTTACTAGATCAATTTTTTACGGAGCAGTTTGTGACACCGGCTGGGTCAACAGCAATCTTTTTCCATTTTCCTCGCTCTGGCATTCCTAATAATGTTGTCATCATCAGACGACAGCCACAGAGGGAGAAAGTGATTGAGTCAGAACAACCTTGGAACCGTTGCTTTTAAATGTAAATAACAGTGAGGTCTGCTGGGCTTCATGAATCATCTCTGAAGGACGGCTGATGCTGACTGGAAAGCAGAATATCTGAACTAAATATTTCCTCCTTTGCTCCCTCCAGTCTGGTCGAGGCAAGGAGATAATCAAGATACAAAATCACTTGAAAGTATGTGTTGCTCCAACAGAACAGCAGGCTGTTTTCACACCGAGACATACATCTTTTGGTGTTACACCAATAGTAATCATGTCTACTTGTGAAGACAGCAGTGGAGAGAGTTGAGGTTTGATTCTATGCCCAGACACAAATTGGCGTAGACTTTTTCCCCCACACATGATTCCCTTTGGTGTGATCTGGTGAGGCTTCAGCCTTTCAAATTTATTTTAAGTGCAGCCACAGATGAGCAGCAGAATTGGAGATTGGAGTTCTGGCTCTTAGTGCAGAGTGACGACCATCCATTTAATGTTCTGCTTTAACACATCAGTTGAAGATAAGATTGTCCAACAGTGAACTGTGAATTTTGAGGAAATTTCAGCTGCTGCATCAAACTGCTTCATCTTATTCTGGGTTGTTAAGATACCTAAAGGAGGCATGACGTGGTCAGAGTCGAGTCATCTAGCTTATTGAAATATTTCTAGTCTGATGTACCATTCTTAATGTCTACAATTCTCAGCTTGTGTCTATAGTACGTAATAAGACTGCAGCTTGTTTAAGCGAGCTAACCTTTTGATGTCATTGGCTGTGCTCTGGCAGTGTTCGACCAGCAGAGCTTGTTTCTGAGGTTTTTGTTTTTGAAGCTTTCTTTGAGTGTTTCTGACCCTTGAGGGCTTGTTTGAAACACTTTTCAGGTTTAGTTGGAGTGTTCACAGTGAGCCTGTTGTCTGGTTGTGCTGCTGATTCCCAAGTGTGTCAATTGTTTTAACTCTGGAGCTTAATCGCTCTTAGACTGTCAGTCATGATTTAGGCTCAAAAGGCGTTTTGTTCTTGTGTACTGAGTCAAGGACTTTTAGAGGGGGGATCACTAACACTACGCTTGTATGCGCCGTTGTTCTTTTCCTTACTAAATCTTTCCTAGAATTTATTAATATAGTACCAATATTTACACATTTCTGAAATCACATGTAATTAAACAGTGAACAGTTACTGACAGTTTATCATGATACAGATAATAGGTCACATTGTCTTACCCTAACTTTATGTGTTACACATATTTTATGCACGGTGTGTATGAAGTATTTCTCCTATCTGTGTGAGCACAATTTTGTGTTTTATACCTGCAGAGAGACATTTTTACTTAGTGAGATAACTCAAAAGACAAGGCAGCAATAGTATATATTTCATTACTGTTATCAAGAAAAGACCAAAACCAACAACTCTCAACAGACTCTCAGCCCCACAGTCATTGGTTCCTACTGAGCATGTAAATCTTTAAAAATGGGTCAGAATATGTAATTTCATTTTCAGAAAAGTATATAATGTTCCAGAACAGGTTGGCACTGTTGTTTTTTGTAGTTTGAGTTCACAGAGGTAGGCAGTGCACTGGTTAGGGACTATTTCCAGGCGCAGATTTGATTTGGTGCTGTAGTGAATATTTTCAGCAGCAGGACGATGGATGTGGGATTAAGTCAAAATAAACAGTTCCCACGTTCAGCACAATGAGACATGTCACCTAGTGCAACAGTGTGACTCACTGATGTAATTCAATAGTTTTTGAACAACAATGGAGCTCTACGGCTCAGAGGAATAAGATATATCAGGCTTTGGATACACACACAACACTTGTTAGTAGGACGGGTTTATTGTTACCTGGGATTAGTTTACAGTAAGAAAAATCTAGAGTGGGGGACATCAACTTCATTTGTCTAAGGGCCGGACTTTTTCCAAGCAGACTATTTAATTAGCCTATCATTGCTTAATAACATGATTATAATTGTTCAATAATAAATCTGTCCACTCCACCGAGTTGACTAGAACTGAGTGCCACAGCTCGTATGTGTGTGTGTTTGGGAGAGTTGACAGAGACAGACAGATGGAAAGAGATGGTGGAAGGTAGACTATTGCAGGAATGCAGGTTTCTGTAAGTTAGGCTATCAATAACTTACTCAAACAATGTCTCTTGATGCTTTTTGATGCATAACTTTTGACGCATTTTTGGGGGGAGTTTTTCTTCATCCGCTATGAGGGTCCAGGGACAGGGGGATGTCATATGCTGTAAAGCCCTCTCAGACTAATTGTGATATGTAATTTTGGATGTAATAGATCAAATTGATATCAAAATGGAGTTGAAATTACTATTTGTACAGCCCAGGAGGCATGCTTTGTGATGGGGCTACAGACGTAAGTAAATAAGTGAGTAGTGTCTTGTCTTAACTGCTTGTTTCTCCCTCCAGCCTATAGCACCTTCTACATCATCGGCCTGGTCTTGTCCATGCAAATCCCCTTTGTGGGCTTTCAGCCAATCAGGACCAGTGAACACATGGCCGCAGCAGGTCAGTAACCAATAACCTGTGATCTGGGTGGAAAGTGCCAATAATATGCATTTACTTCAGGCCTATGGAATATGTTTTAATTTTATTTTTATACATAAAACAACATTTACCTGTACCAATTTCAAACAGCAGATAAAAGGATAGGTCATCATTTTTCCAGTCTCTGTTAACACAGGACTCACATGCCCATATGTACAGTACCTTGAAAAGGAGAGATGGGCATTTTAAGTAATTTTCATATTTGAGTACTCACATTGAATTATTATCAGGTACTAGAGTACTTGCAAAAACATAATCCAACCTAAGAATAGTGCCCCAAATGAACGCCCAAGCAAAAATGCAGGTGGAGGTTAGAATTAGCCTACCTTTCTTCACAACATAGACTGTAGAGCTTCTATACGCATGTTTAATGTAACATAACTTGCACTGCACATTGAAGTACTTAAAAAGACATCACTCTTATGCCTGATTGCCTGCCTGCCTGCCTGCAACGTTAGATCAAGTGATGTCTGACTGAAACAGGTTGAAATTTTTCTGTGTCTGCTCAGACCTCTCATTTTTGGTGTATGAATCTGTGCAGATATTCATAGATTGCAGTTACATCACTGCATCCTGTTCAGAATATCTGAACTTTTACTGTCGAATACTGATGAACAAATTCGGACTTGAAAGCGTTGTTGTTTGCTGTAATTGTTCCTCCAGTCCATACTGGCTAAAAGATCCCTTCTTAAACCAGTTTTAGTGTTAGTCACTGGGGATGCTCTCTTAAAAAACTGCATCATCTAACCTACTTGATTTGACTAACTCAGACTGCTGAAGCTTTACATTAGCTTCAGCTGAACCTTAGAATGGATTATCACACAGGACAGTGTATTTTCCCTCCATCTGTTACATAGATATTGATGAATGAACATATGTGCATGTCAGTATTGTTTTGAGATAGACTTGAAAAATGTGACCCTTTCCTTTTAAAGTACCTTTTTCCCCAGTCATGATCATATATCTGCTACAAAATTAGATTCAGAAATGCAATCTGTGTATGAGCCCTCAAACTGGAGTGTGTCATGATGATGAGGTAATCTTCAACCATTCACCTGAGACAGTTTCCATAATACCAGCGCCCACAGCAGCTTGGCAGTGCCAGTGTTATCTTGACGGGCAATGACAGTACAGTGGAAATAAAGTGCACACTCCGATATTACCTGCTAAGATGCCTTAAATTATTCAGATATGCGCAGTACTGAAACACTCCAGTAAAGAGTAGGTAAAGTGGATGTGATGCCTTTAAGTGTTGTTAAATGCTCATTTCTTTATGAAAATGATTGGTTCATATTTAAATTACATAAAAAGCATGCTGAAAAGGGGGTTTTAAATATGCTTTAATGACAGAGTTACAGTAGAAACAAAGTTTAAATTTATTTACTGCAATGAGAATATGTCACATTTTTAATTCAGTTTTGTTTGTGCTCTATCTCTGTAGGTGTGTTTGTGCTGCTTCAGGTCTACGCCTTCCTGCAGTACCTGAAGGACAGACTGACCCGGCAGGAGTTCCAGACTCTGTTCTTCCTGGGAGTCTCTCTGGCTGCTGGAGTGGTTTTCCTCTCTGTCATCTATCTGACTTACACAGGTTTGTTCACATTGGCTTTCAGAGGGAAGGTCGTCTGAATCAGTCTCACATCCACTTTCTGCACTAGGAAAAATAGCTTATGGAAACTGAAAAATGAAGCTACCACATTTTTGTTCATTGTTCTGTGGCGAGATTATTCAGTCACATGCCTAGTGGTTTTAATACAAAGCTGGACATGCATACCACATCATTACTGTGCAGACAGGCTACAGTTAAGCTGACTAGTCCCTTGGGTTTTAGAGAATTTGGAGAATTTGCCATGCAAATGTAACAGCTAATATGAATTTGCATTTCAGTTTGGTGTCAAAGGAGAAAAACAAAGCTGTGTACACAACATCTTTTACTCTGGAAAAGCTTCACAATTTTCACTGTGCTTTTTGTCAGATTGATTGATTCTACATTGAGTGGCTGGGTCCCATTTAAATATAAACAACAGCTCGGGGTGCCCAATTATGCATCGTTTTACATATTTCCCAGGAGTAAAGTCCTAAAAGAATTTGGAGCAGTTATTTAATTTACACGGTACCTTCAGTCCTCCCCTCGGTTGACTGCTCTGACCTGGTGAATGGGCTGGGGAGGCTCCTTCTACCACCTACCACCACACCAAATCTTTAAAGTTTCTTTAAAGAGCAACTTAGTTGTTTATTTATTGTTTATTTATTTCTTTTTTTTAAGGTTTTTTTATATCATCCTGTAGCTGCAAAGCAGCGGTAGACCAGCAACTCCCATGTGCTGTGAGGTCAGATTACTGTTTCTGTCAATAGAGCCTGGTGCCTTTGAAGATGGTGATGTAACAGCTTCAGTACCCCATTCGAAAGGGCTGTGTGACGGCAAGATAAAGCCGTAAAATAATTTAAATATAGAGTACTCTTGAACCAATATTGATTTTGTTTTAAGGTGGTCCCATCATTAGTTGACTAAAATACATTTTGCTGCTTCCCCCGGCCACAGCCACCAGACTCCTCTGACAGAATAAGTAATTTTACCATGAGAGCATGACGGGTTGCTAGTCTACTGCTGCCTCTCCTCTGATCGTTTAGTTTGTATTATTATGTGACCTTCAAGACCAAACTAATGTGGCATCCACAGCAGTATACTGTTTAGCCTCTGTGTACCGTTACTCCAGCAGCATTACATTATATTTAATCTCAGTGTGTCTTCACCTAGTCAAAAAAGGTTGAATTAGAATAATAACAGCATCTTCCACCCCCAAGCTCAAATCTTCTAAGCTAACACTTTCCTCACTCTTTGTGCTCACACTGTCAGAAACAGAGTGTGTTGGGGGGTGAGGGAGGGGAGGGCATCACCACGGTGACCTGCATCACTGCTTTTTGCTAATGGCTGAGTGGGAGCTTCCATTTGAAAAACACTCAGTTGGACCCACCCTCTAAATAATTATCAGTTACTTTTCCAAATAACTATCAGTTACTTAATGAAGTTCACATGAACCGCTCCTCTCATGGGCTTAAAGTAGAACCACCAAACAGCACTTATTTAGAAAGAAAATGTGTCACTTTTAAAGCTGATTCGTCTGTTACTCCATTTATTTTCTTCTTCCAAAACAGTGGTGAGGAACACCAGGAGCAAATGCCAAGAGTTCAGTTTTCATTAAAACTAAATTATGACTGGTTTGTTAACTGCATGCCAAATTAATCAGAGCACACACGGCCAAACTGCCTCCTAATTTACCATATGATGGCTTGTTGACAAGCAATGTAGCATTTAAAAGCCTCTTTAAAAAAAAAAAAAAAAAAACAGAGTCCAGTGCAGTGCTCACTTCATGTATACATCGCTTCCAGCAAGCTTCACAGAGAGCAATGAGGGAATAACAGCATTACTAGGTTGTTTTAATTGAACATTCTCTGGTCTAGCTCAGCAAAAAACACAAAATTACTGGATCCATCAGCATATTAGCGTGACGTTCACCACAGAGTGGTAAAAATATTTTTTTGTCCTGGCGGTGGGTCCCGTTAGCCCATCAGGCCTGTACGGTGAAAGAGGAAACACTGGAGTTTTTACACATGAGTGTGGTCGCAGTAAATTAAAACCCTTATCTAAGGCCCAACAGCCATTAAATGCTGCATGTAAAGCAATAGCTGGTTATAGTTGGAGTCAGCCATCCACTGATATCACACACCTATAGTCTGTGTGTGTTAGGACCACCTGCTGACTATCTAACTAGTGGTGATTGCTCTCTGTGTTCTCATTTATCATTGCACTGGTGAGCTGAGCGGCCAGGCGGCCAGAGAGAGCTCATTACAGCTCATCATGTCTGCAGCACAGCAACACACACACATTAGAGACAATTACATGATCAATACATGCAGGAGGAATGTTACAAACCAATCAAGCGATCCACTGATGCGTGACAGAGTACACAGACCACTGACTGTCAACTGTAGTGTGTGTTCACAGGTGTGTCTGTGTGGGCTGCTGGTTAGACGTGTTTGTTTTAATGCACTTTAAGTATATACTGACTGAGTCCATATGGTTTGTGTGTGTGTTTAACCTTCAGGGTACATTGCTCCATGGAGTGGGCGCTTCTACTCCCTCTGGGATACTGGGTAAGTCGTCACAATAGATGTGTTGTATGTTTGCAGTGGATTACGGACTTTACAGCAGTGCTGATAATAATTATGTACAGTGGCACATTTAAGTCTGTTAAACTGTAGGAGACAATGGGGCGATTAAGATTCATTCCACCTTGTCTACTTATTGATTTACTATGAAGTCCAACTTTTGATTTAGTCCAAACGTTGTTTAATAAACACATACTCAGGATGATGACTTTTTTTTTTCATGTGCCAGAGTGAAAGTGTCACTGTTTCAACAAATTCAGTTTATTTTCCCCTTTAATTTTTCAATCACATTCTCATGTTTTAGCCAGATCAAACAGACACATCGAATGCACGCCAAGTATCCCAAGAGCACTAAACACTCACTGTTTGACCATAAAAGCATTTTGGCAGTTCCACAGTCAGCCGTCACTCAGCCCCATCATAAAATCTTAAACAGATAATGCTCCCTTTCTCCCTTCCCAGATCTGGGCTTACAGAGAACTGCCAGACTGCAGCATCAGCTGTAAAACCCTAAAACTCTGAGTGTATGTCCACATATGTTTGTGTGTTGGCGCACACGCCTACTGTGCACACGAGTATATTTTTAAAGGAAATTAAGTTTTGCTGCAGTGCAGTAAAAGTAATGAGGTCATTATAACTGACATCAGCCATACTTGATTTTCCTCCATGCTGAATGAAATATCACAGCTTTACTATCAATGAGAATGGTTCATTTAGAGTGAGTCAAGTGGAAATTAAAGGGAATACAATGAACTATTATGCCTTTTATAAGAAAGAACAGGGTCATTTGGCACTAATGATACATTTACAGTTTGATAGTGTCATTATAAAGACCTCCTTCTTTGCCTAACCATACTTAATTTGCAGTGTCTGACTTCTTTATGTCTTTAATGTTCTCCACAGATATGCTAAGATCCACATTCCCATTATAGCATCAGTATCTGAGCACCAGCCCACCACCTGGGTGTCCTTCTTCTTTGACCTCCACATCCTCGTCTGCACCTTCCCAGCAGGCCTCTGGTTCTGCATTAAGAACATCAATGATGAACGTGTCTTCGGTAAGAGCCGTTGCATGGAATAATAACAACAAATTTAGAACACGGTTATTGACAAAGTTGTAGAACTTGTCAGTTGTACTTTAGATACAATCTATCATCCAGTATTGAAAGATTAATAAACAAGGCAGCATTAGTTGGAGTGCTGTTGTGGTTTAGACGGAGACAATGAGCTTTAGAGTACCATTGCTGTCAATAAAGTGCCCACAATAACAAGAAACAAGCTTTCACCAGTTTTATGACTTCTGTCCCTCAAGTGAAACTTTGGCACTAAGTTGATGAGCAGCGTTGGGGAGTAACTAGTTACACATAAATAGATTACAAAAAAGAAATTGTAATCACTTACATTCACTGAAAAAAGTAATTAAAATTGAATTACAGGTACTCATCAAAATGGTGGTGATTACAAAGAGCTTACATCTGAATATATTCTGTTTAATCAAAAGTTTATATAAAGAATATAACGTTCATTATGTTGCTTTCCATCTTTTCACTGTGCAGGAATGTTCTGTTTTTTAGCAGAGTCTATTTCTGGATAGTTCTCCACTTTATTGCCCACTTTGAAACATTTGTTAGCTAGTAATCTGGAACCTACTATGGTTTTAAAGTAACCTTCAAAACACTGTTGATGAATATCATCCTCTCTATCTGTGACAAGTTTGGGTTTTTGTCCTATTAATGATCAAATTCCGTCAAATTTAATTACCAGTGTAACCAGTATAGAGCTGACATAACACTGGAAATCACTTTAATGCATGTATAGGTCCTGTTTGTGCATGTGTGTATGTGTATTTCGGGCCTGTGTGTGTATATGTATATGACAACAGGGTGAAAATATTGAATTTCCCCCTTTGGGATTGATAAAGTATATAAAAGTAAATAAAAAAAAATAATAATAAAAAAATAAAATCATACTTTGATGGTATACTGTACATTATACATTTGTGCAGAGGGCAGGAGTGGCCATTAAGAGAAAAATATAAATAAATCAAGGCCAGGTTTATTAAATCATGCTCACGAGATATAAGTCATTACCTCAATTTAACTAAATAGTTTCCACATTTTGGATCATTTGAGCGCTCAAGTGTTTAAAAACGTGGGTAACGTCTTGCTGCATTCAAATGGGGTCCTGTTTACTGTATTCACAAGTCCACGTGACCCTGTAAATACGTTTCTGAGAGCTCAGAGTTCACAATTTTGTGTACACGCCTTTTGGTGTCACAAGTTCCATTTGAACGCAGCAGCTGGTGACGTCATGTCGTGAGGAGACTGTGTGTGGTTCAACTGAATTTGGGCTCTTTTTGGTAGTAATCACTATACTAGCCTACAGGCACTGGGAAGGGCTCTTTTCAATATGTACATATCAACACATGTTCTCTGGTGCGCTTAAGCACTATACTGAAGGTCTCTGAAAGAAGCAGGTCTCTGTTCCATCTGCACTGTCTAACTGGCGTGATGTTGCACACTGTTGAGCTGCAATTACACATCTGGAGTTTTTATTATGTTTAGTATTGTCAGAGCTATTTTCTCCTGTTGTATCAGTAACACTTGGAAATGTGATACAACCTGGCATGGCATATAGTACAGATTTAACTTAGCATTGGCTTTGAAGTCAAACAATTGGTATCCCAACAACATTTTAAGAATATCACCGACAGACCATTATTGTGAATCATGTGCTAGATAATTGTTTTTTCTTTCAGTGAGCGTGTGAAAATTATGATCTTAAACAGTGTAGAGAGTCCAGCTCTCAGGCTCCTGCTGCTGCTCGTATCGTTTGTCATTTGCAAGCTCAAGCTCACTTGTGTTTGTGCTGTTGTTTCTTATCAAACTGTCGAGTTTGTTTTCTAAAATGTCCCGCTCAGTACATTCCAATATCGACAGCATATTTCTTTTAAAATTCACTTAGTCGAGCTGTTACAAAAATACTACATACTCATAGTGGCTGGAAATCAGAATGTGCAGATCGACTGGTACTGTATCACATAAACTCTCTCAAAAACGTCTCCCCTTTAAATACAAACATAGCTGAGAGTGTTTAAACCTCACTGTGCAGTCTAATAACTCCTATGTTGGATGAGAGAGCAGTGGAGCAGCTACTGTATCTGAGCAGTGTCTCTCGCATATGCAGACCATATTTTTTGATAATGTATTTGTCAGCAGCATCTGTCATCTGTTGCATCCACAGCAGTGAGCTGCAGCAGTGGTGTGTGGGCACTTGTCTGTAAAACACTTCTGTGTTTGTTTGTCTCTTTCTGCTCTTTATCTCCACAGGTGTCACACATCCCCCTGTGTTCTTTCCACCGCTCTCAGTTCGCTTTCTGATCTTCCCACTGCCTCATTATCTTTTTAACATTGTCATGCATACTGTAGGCTTTGTTTGTAACTCTGTCTGTGTGTACTGTGATGACTTGATTTAAATGATCAGAAAGTGAAATATACACGCTGTATCAGCTGCAAGGAGCAGCAACACTACATTTAAACAGTAAGCTTCACTGGAAATGGAATTAGTTTCTATAACATCAGTAAACATCAGGGCACAGTAGCTCAGTCCATAGGGACTTGGGTTGGGAACCGGAGGGTCGCCTATTCGAGTCCCCGTCCGGACCAAAATATGGAGCCTGGACTAGTGGCTGGAGAGGTGCCAGTTCACCTCCTGGGCACTGCCGAGGTGCCCTTGAGCAAGGCACCGAACCCCCCAACCGCTCGGGGCGCCTCACCAAGGGCAGCCCCCTCACTCTGACCTGTGTGTGTAATTGACAAGCAAGAGTGAAAACATTGAATTCCCCTCAGGGGGATTAATAAAGTAAATAAACTTAACTAAACTTAAACTTAAACTTAAACATAAAATTATATGTGTATATGTAAATTGAGATCAGAAGGATAACACATAAAAATAAACGTGTATAACTTTTTTTAAATGTATTTTAAATCAGAACCAGGATAAACTACTGAGCATTAAATTTAGTTGTGTAGTGTCATCAAGCCTCTGTTATGAGCATTGCATGAATTTTTGATTGGATTTTGTCACATTACTAATTAGTGTCTTTATATTTATGGTTCATTTTCTGCTACGTTAAGTTCTGTCTATTCAAGGCAAGCTACAGAAAAGCTTCTCTCAACCATTACGTCAACTAAAAATGCCTTTTCAGACATATCTTTGGCGTTGCTGTACTGCAATTTCTTGTTACTTATAAGCAACACATATACACCAATATAATAAATCTATGATGGGTTTAAATTGCTCAGTAATATCAAGGTCAGGTTCTACTTGGCAATATGAAGTCCAGTCTTCTGCTGCCCTCCTTTGACTGAATTAACCCTCTCCCTGCTCCCTCTGCCTTCTTGTTTACTTTCTTTTTCTCCTTCACTGTATCTCTGTCAGATTCTGTGTTCATCTCTTTTTTGCTCTGTACCTGTAGCTTCCTGATCATTTCATCATGACTCTTTGATCTCAGTTCAGCTAAAAACACTCCACTTAGAGACAAACACATCAGGGTTAGTGTTTGATTATGTGCCGTACTTTTCTTTCTGCTTGTTACATTTTCTGTTTTGATCCAACCTGAGCAGAGGCATAGTGCTGAAAAACGGGAAAAGGAAGGCATGAGTTTCAGGTCAGACAGCAGAGATGGGGGCAGTGCACCTGTGAAATGACTTGACAGCATTAAATTAAAGTAAGTTTAAAATTAAATCCTGGTCACCTGTAACCTCCTTATCTCTCTCTCTCTCTCTCTCTCTCTCTCTCTCTCTCTCTCTCTCCCTCTCTCTGCTTCTCTCCCACCAGTGGCCTTGTATGCCATCAGCGCCGTGTATTTTGCTGGCGTAATGGTGCGTTTGATGCTGACTCTGACTCCGGTGGTGTGCATGCTGTCGGCGGTGGCCTTCTCTAGCGTTTTTGAACACTACCTGGGAGATGACATGAAGAGGCAGAGCCCACCTGCAGAGGACAGCAGCGACGAGGATGACAGGAAGAATGCTGGAAACCTCTATGACAAGGTTAGCAAACATCAGAATGTGTGTGATGTGATCGTGTGGTTTGATGTACGTTAAACTACCAAATTTGTCACTGTACATTTACTGTTATCTTTGTAGATTGATGTTCATGTGTACAGTGTAAGACACAATGCTGAATCGTTATTTATATCATTGTAGAAAAAACTGTCAAAAGTGAATGCCTTCATTTTCTAGTGTTAGCTTTGTTTCTTATGAAATTAATGGCTCATTGTTTTTTCAAACGTAGTGCTGTTGCATGACTAAAATGCACAAAGCATTAATATATTACATATGTTTAATTCCCAAACAAGGATGATTCTTTTTCCCTTCAAAAGTGAGAATTTCCCTGCCACTCTTTTTTTAATAATGTGTCGTACAATTCCATACACAATATACAACACCATTAAATCATATAGCCTGCACACCTAATACCAAATTATAACATCATTCAGTCTTTTCATATTAATCTGATGACAGTGTGTGCTGTTAAAGGAGTTGCCTGTAGTGACCATCCCACAGAAAATAATCACCATCTGCTGCAGTTCACCTCAGCTCAATGGAGCGTTTTAGCTTCTTTTAGCTTATTGTTTTGGTTTTACAGCCTGCAACTTTACTGTTGTGGTTCACTCTCGCAGCTTTTATCAGCGTCATCTCTAGCAGTAGCAGGTAGCTGATTTCAGTGAACAAGCTCTGATAAACCAGGCCCCCAAAAATGCTGCTGAGCCTTGTTTACAAATTTTTCCCAGTGGCCACTTGATAAATTGCAGTGGAAAAAATCACCTGCAGCCCAAAATGCATTTTTCCCATTGGCCACCACTGTTTAAAAGATGTCTGTTAAACTCTTGACAGGACACCACGAAGTCCAAACAAGGTCAATTATGACTCTTCCTCTTATGAATTTTTGACCAGTTAAGGTTTTATATTTGAAAAACTTTCCTCAATTGGTGAAAAGCAATTTTAAAATCTGTGACATCATCGCAATTTAAAGTCTGCAAGCCAAGTGGGCAGTTGTGGGTGTGGCCAGGGGGAGAAACAAAGCTGCGCATAGTCACAGGGCCACATGCCATGGAAGTAAACCTGGAAACTCGAAACTTTTTTGCCGTGTGTGCCAGGCAGGCAATTTTCATTTGACTGAATAGGCACCATCTTGGGGTCCAATATCCAGATCTAATGATAGATCCATGTGTTAAAGCCACTGCCTGTCTGCCAGACAATAATAAGACAAAGATAGCGACTTGCAGTTAGCAACTAAAGAGCCAGATATTTTTCTCAGGATTTTGTGAGACCATAACAGAAACACAGCTTCAAAACAAGGATAATGTTGCTCTTTGTCTGCTGGTTGTGTAAATAGATAAATGTTTGCTAATGACTTAATAAATGAAACAACTTAATAACATAGTAATATGCTAGTGTTGCATTTACAACTTCTGCTGCCCCAAAGTGGCCAAACAAAACCAATAAGTACTGCTATAACTCAAATACATAATGTTTTTCAGACCTGGCTTTCATATACACCAGTTCATCTCATGAATGTTTCACTTCCTGTGTCTATTCCAGTTGTGTCTTCTATGATAAAAAAGTTCTTGTCACATTAATGAGAAAGTGTCAGATTTTGTTTCCTACACTCATCAAAAATTAATTTTGTAGCCACTGGTACAGAAATATTCAATACAAGAAGCAAACCACTTCACAAGTCACCAAGCATTATATTTGTAGACACACGGTCAGCAGAATACAATAACATCTTATATATGTAACCAGCACCAGAACATGCAGGCATAATAAATGCATGACATCCCACTATGACCATTACAAAAACAACATTTTCAGTCATTTTCAGTGTACCCATCTGAGTAGCACTTTTAATTGAAAACATTGTGTTGTGGTGTTTGTAATTAAACGAGCTGTATCCTCATTTGTCTTTCTCTGCTTCCTCGGGGAAACCAAATCACACTGCTGTCCAATGTTTTTGTCATTTTGCCACTTTCCTTACAAGTCGATGCAGTGGGAGTAATGTTTACCAACCAATCACACTATCACAGGTCTTCTTAAAAGCATTGTTTAGATGAGACACTATAAAACGGCTACAGCAGTCTGAGAATTCTCTCAGTGGGGACAATTAACAGTCTTCTAGCACAGTATATTTCCAGCTCATTTTTACAGAGCTCCTGTCTTGTTAGAGTTTCAGCAACACTTACAAATGGTGTCCTGTTGGTGTGTGCTGTCCCCTGCAGGCCGGTAAGGTGCGCAAACATGTATCAGAGCAGGAGAAGGCTGAGGAGGGCCTGGGACCCAACATCAAGTCCATAGTCACCATGCTGATGTTGATGCTGCTCATGATGTTCGCTGTCCACTGCACCTGGGTCACCAGCAACGCCTACTCCAGCCCCAGTGTCGTACTGGCATCATACAACCATGATGGGTGAGAATAATACAACACCATGTGCATTTCCAACAATTGCCCCCTACCTCTGGGGGTGTGTAGACATGCAGATAGTGTTTGTTTTCTTTGGCCAGGTTTTGACATACTGTATCCTCCTCTGAGATTTCTGCCTCCCCTCTAATAGAGATGTGTTTGCAGCACTCACAGCAATGAAAAATGACATTATGAAGTCTGTCATCATTACTTAAACTGTGTTCCCATTCACCCACCAACCGACGGTGTTGTCACCACTTTTCAGAGGAATTGCTTTCTACTGAGGAGATATGTCACTGATGTCAGTACTGTGGGCACCTCCTCCTACCAAACAGATGGTCCTGCATCTTTTTTTGTATTAATTTGCTATTTAAAGCAAACCCCAAAGTTCTGTTGTTGGTTCAGCCTACACTATATATACTAAATCTTTTCCAAACCTCCCTGCCAGAGCTAATCCACACTGGCACTCCTGGTCTCATGTAGAAATATATACTAAATATAATAAACCACTATCAAGCAGAAGCTGTAATGCAGGTTCTGTTTTCTTTAGGCAGAGCTATTCTGCTGTCAGATACATTTAAAGTGCTTTATAAATGTAAGTGTAGCCCCACGATTGCCTAAATATACACTGTACAGTTGTATTAGGAGATAATGAGTGTATAATGTATAATCAGATCAGACTTCAGCAGACACTATTAAGGGACCAAGATAAAAAACAAATGTGATTGGGACATTATTATTAATGACTCAGCTGAGGAACTTTACAATAAGGAATGCTCATAATAGTCACCTCAAATAGAGGCTGTTAATCAGGGGTCTGTTCATCTGCACTGTACCAGGGCGGAGGCAGAAATCTCAGAGCCAGATATCATAAGACCCTGGTATATAAAACAGAGACTATCTGCATGAATAGGGACCATTACAGCAGAAATACATGGGCACGGATGTGATGTGTCATGTAGGCAGACTCTGTCTTTGCAGCGTGTGGTTGCTGCCAGCTTCACTGTGTGTGTATTGAGTTTTGCCAAGTGGTAATGCAGTTGCTTATTGGTTTGAAAGCATAGACTATATTTACTGGTACTGGAGTAATTAACTGGATCATTTTAACAACAGGATGCAGTGATTTGATTACATTTATTTTAATGTGAAATGTAAAAACACACACAAGGTTGCTCTGCTGCTTCACACTGCCTCTGGTACAACGAGGTGTGTCTATTTTTATCATTTTTAAACAGATTGTACAGTTCTATGTCGTTTTTACCTGTTGGAGGTCTGTGGAGCCTCGCACAGAGAAAAAATAAGCACACCAGCCATGTAAAAATAAAATTGGGCAGCATGGTGCCCGCGTGGGCAGGTGCAGCTTCCATGGTCAGTGTAGCAGCTTCAGTTGATTACATGATGGACGCGCTCTCTTGTGGGCATGCTGCAGCAGACGTGTTGCGCTGTGACTGTGTCCCATTTATTTTACTGTTAGAGTTAAGAGCGAATGCTTGTTTGTAAGTTATGTAAACTGACCCTTAAAGGTGTAATGACACGGGTTTCATTTTAATACTTAATACTTACTTAAATAATACAGCCCATGTTCAAATACACATACTTATATATCATCTACCGTCCATGTGTTGTCACCTTACCCATCTATTACTTTCTCCACCAGCTCCCGGAACATCCTGGACGACTTCAGGGAGGCCTACTACTGGCTGAGGCAGAACACAGACGAGCATGCCAGAGTGATGTCCTGGTGGGACTATGGCTACCAGATAGCAGGCATGGCTAACAGAACCACGCTAGTCGACAACAACACGTGGAACAACAGTCACATAGCACTGGTGAGAGCTGCTGTACCTTTAACACTATTGTTTACATTTAATCTCTTTAATTTTACACATGTGGATCAGTTTACTAGTCATGGGGAGCACTACATAGGCTGTAAAAACAGCTGCATTTTGTCTTCTGTGGCTCTTAATGAGTTTTCTATGTTTGAGAAAATAACCCCAATGATGTGTTACGCTCACAAAAATAGAAACATTTGGCTCAACCTTGCTACCAGCAACATTTAAAGAGGGAGCCATACCTGAGGATTTGGTTCAAAGCAAAAACTAAACTAACAGACAAAGTCGCAAAAACTGGACTACCAGACCTCCATTCACAAAAGAAATGTATGTAAAATAAGAAGCAAAAGAAGCCACTCACTGGCTGCTTTGTCTGGGAGAGAGCGCTCCTTCTCCTCCACCTGTCTTCAACATGGGGCAGGACTGCCCACTAATCACCTGGGGCCTCTTTTATAAAAAAGTGTGTAGGATCCCATACTAAAAGTGTAAGTCCACACAAACGCCACAATTGGCCTGCGTCAAAGAATAATCAGATTTATAAAACCTTTGCGCACACACAGCCGCAGGCAGTGTTCCATTTAAAATCACAGTCCACCTGCAAATGTGTGCACATTGATCAGCCTCTTATGTCGCCCTCTAAACGCCCACATTCAACCATAAATGGTTGCAAAGCACCTCGTGAATGTTGGTGCATAGAAATAAGCCTGCTGATGGGTGGCTGAACAGCTGCCTGCTGTGGCTGTAAACAACACTAAGAGAGCGGTGAGAATGAACCAAAACAGTTAAGTTATGGGTGGGACGGATAAACAATGAGCTGTTTTTGTTACAGCTTTGTTTATATTTTTGTTTGTTTCTTATTACTTTGGACTTTTTTGCCTCCATTTTCCGTGGTTACACAGTTGGCCAGCTCCTAGTCGAGTTTCTTTCAACTACTGTGTAGAGGTCAGAGTGTTGATTCAATTTTTTTCCCCTTTTTTTGCCTTAGTGTGTTGCACCAGCCAGTGAATATAACATTGTGTCAGTACAGTGCACCGCACAGCAGTGAAAGAGAGATGTCAAAAATATGACAGTAGACACTTGGCGTGTTTTAAACTGTAAGAGTCTTACTCTCAAAGAAGCAGCAGATTGCAAGATATCCTGACTTTTAGTCACTAATATGGGTGAAGCTCCAAGACCCTTTCCTGCCAAGTTAAGAAACCCAAATGGAGATAACACCATTGTGATGACATCATCAGGGTTATTTTCTCAAGTTTGACAAAGCTCCTCCAAAGTCACTGCTCAGTTGTTTTCACAGGCTGATCTTGGTGTTTAAAATCAGTGGACTGTCCCATAATATTCATGTAGATCCACTGAATGGAAATGAAATGTAACACTGCTGTGTCTGTGTTCCTACAGGTGGGCAAAGCCATGTCATCCAATGAGACTGCAGCCTATGAAATCATGAGGTCACTGGATGTTGACTATGTCCTGATCATCTTCGGAGGAGTGATTGGCTACTCAGGCGATGACATCAACAAGTTCCTGTGGATGGTGCGCATCGCAGAGGGGGAGCACCCCAGAGACATCAGGGTGAGAGCGACGTCACACACACACCGTATCTCAGTCACTTTAGTGGGTAACTTCTATCAGTAGAAACATAAAAGAAGGTGAGTGTGCTGAAGTTGTTAAATATTTATTGCAGAGATAGTGGATGCCTGCTAAGTGGGATTCATATGAATGTTTGATGTGCTCTCTGAGGGAGGGACCTGCTGAGGGAAATCAATGATCTGTAACCAAGTGTGCCAAGTTGTTTGGCTACAAAATCAAATGAGATCAAGGATCAAAGTGTGTGTGAGTTTACTTATTTCCCCTTCCATCTGTTCCCCCATCTTTCCTCTCAACCCAGGAAAGTGACTACTTTACCCCGCAGGGAGAGTTCAGAGTGGACAAAGCTGGGTCCCCGACCCTCCTCAACTGCCTTATGTACAAAATGTCTTACTACCGCTTTGGAGAAATGCAGGTATGTCAAAAACTGTTACCACAGTGAGCCTGACAAAACAGTTTCACGTGGACAAATGTAGATATAAACAGCTTCTGTCTTCATTTCTGTGAAGCTGGACTTCCGGACGCCACCAGGTTTTGACCGAACACGCAACGCTGAGATTGGCAACAAGGACATAAAGCTGAAGCACCTGGAGGAAGCGTTCACATCGGAGCACTGGTTGGTCAGGATTTATAAGGTCAAAAAGCTGGAGAACAGAGACCGCATAGAGCACAAGCTGCGGGGCACTGACACCACCAAGCAGAAGTACACCTCCAAAAAGGTAAGCTGGGGTCCTCTTCAACCAGCAGACTGTGTTTAGTCTAACACTGACAGGAAACGCACAGCAACTGTGTTTGTTTCATGGTATCCAACAAGATCAAAGAGCTCCTAAGTCATGATGAGAGTGACTCAGAAGTTTATCAAAACAACAGTAAAGTGAAAGCCTGAAGCCAATCCCATGACACCGCTGACAGGTTGACATTGCTCTGCAAGCCAGCTCTGTGATGATCAAAGCCAAATACAGTGCTTCTGTTAGTCACAACCTGCCCTTTTACACATGACAACACAACTGCATTTCATTTGGACTGTACTGACAAGTTAACTGGGTGTTATTTGCTCTATATGGTGGGGATGTAAACAAATACATTATTCAGATATGATAATGAGCTCTAACAGATGTGAGCAGGTTTCCAGTTTTTTACAGCAATATTGCCCGGGCACCTCCCAAACTGGTGTTTCAAAGCTGTTATTTTTACTTCCTGATCTGATATTGAAGCCTGCCACCTTGTGTTAGTTAAGAAATTAACAACTTGAATTAGGGCCTGTCTACGACTGGGCAATATGGAGAAAAAATAAAAATAAAAATCACAATATTTTTGACTAAATACCTCAACATCAATATTGCCATGATGTTTTAGGGTAATGACTAAGTGGGTGAGGGCAGTATTAGAACAACTAAAACATGTTCGGAACTTCAGAAAATGACATCGTTTAACTGTGATGCAGCTTTTTAAAACCAGGAAAAGACAACCCATATGATATTACAATCTCCAAACTTTAAGATTATACCTAGTCTTGTATTGAGACATCATGATATAATATGGATATGTTCCCCAGCCCTGGATCAGTCTTCAAAGTGCAAAATGGCCATGAGAGATTTTCACATTTGTATCAACAGCTCTTTCCTTTTTAATAGACGCTTCGCACCAACTTTATTTTCATTTGTCCCTCCACCCATTATGAACACAACCCCAAACACAGTAAAAAAAAAACATGCAATAAGGCCCACTGCAATTTGGACCTGTATTTTTCCTCTGATAAAACTCTCCATGCTATTTTCATTATTAATTTCTACCCATTAACAGTTAGAGCTTTTATTTAGAATCACTTTACTTCACTTCACTTCGTTTATTTCTTTTTTGAAGGTGGGTTTCAAATATAAATATTTTTAAGTTTTATTATTTAAATAGTGTAGGCACATTGTTAAGATATTTGTTTATATTTTGTTGGCAGCTGAACCTGTACATACTGTTGAAGGGAGTATAGATGTCATCACAGGGGGGGTGGAATTTTAATTTCAAAGGTGGTGGGGACACAGTTGGCACAGGCACAACTCCTCCAAATGGCTGTAGTTTTTCAGATACCCCTAACCAAGGCAGAACAAAACACAACCATGTTTTTTCATCATTTTGATTTGTCCTCATAAAAATGGATGGTCATAACAAAATTATTTCATATCGCAAATACAACAGAAGTAAGGACAAAAGTGCTCAACATATTGACTGATCCTGTAGGTGAAAAAGAGCTGAATAAAACCACTCTCGAGATGATCTCATATATTTCACCTTTTGCTTTAGACTCACAAGTCAGTCTTTAGACGCTTTGCTTAACTAAAGACTGATGACTTTCTCCCTGATTTTGTGTTTAGATGGGCGGATACAATTTCAGAGTTTAAAAAAACTCCCTACGTTGCAGAACCAATAGTAAATCTGCAGGGCGGTCCTTCGGTGGCTCGCTGAACTCTTGTGCTCGTAAACATAGTCCCACT